>NC_051157.2:165594676-165659308 GCF_013339745.2 Dermacentor silvarum
GTCTAATGTCCCTTTCGGTGTCCCTTTATTGTGACTGCGCTACAAGAAAGTAGGCGATGGAAACAGAAAGCCACGACCGTGCTAACGTGTCATTAACCAAGTGGAACTAGTGGCGATGTCTAGGCGACCACAAAAGAGAAGAGAAAACAAGTAATACGAAGTAACAACGCGTTCGAATGATATCAAAATATTCTGAATATCTCGTGAGCACGAAGGCGTTCGCCTTCATCCTCTATAGTGCATGCTAAAGTGACTGTCAAAGTTTTTGGTACTCTAGCGAAAATACTTTACAACCTATTTCGGTACAACCTGGGTGTTTATCCCCGATGGAAGTGCTATGTCGCACAGCACCTACATAGCGTTAGCTGCTAGGAGAAACTGACTAGTAAATTTATGAAATTGTGGGCCGACTCTTAAGATCTACCGTCTAGTACACACAGCCTTTCAAAGCGCTTGCTGCCACTAAGAAAAATTCAGAAAATCTGGTACGCCCCCGATTTGATAAGTAACTCGGTGATATGCGATGAAATGCACGTGAATGACATTGATAAGACTGCGGTTGAATAAGAGCTTGCGCATGCCTGTTCTATCGTTTGTGCTATGCGACGTGACACAGGTTCCAGTCGTCTAAAAAGAATTGAATGGGTATTTCGCATTTAATGCCAGAGAAGTGCGTTAGCGATACCTCGCACTTTTAACACGAAAGTGTTTTATGCCGGGGTCCACCAAGACTTCACTGACGTATTTCCGTCACGGAAATACGTCAGCTTACAATGTACACGAACATAATACAAAGAAAGAAACCAGAAGAAAAAGTTCCACAAACATGCAAAATCTGGAAATCGAACCCACGACCTCTCGGTCCGCGACGATAGATCGCCGAGCGTTTAACCCATTGCGCCACAAACGCATTTGCAGAGAGATACACAGACGCGCCTTATATATCTAACACTCCTCCGTGTACCCGCGCTCTTGCTCGGGGCGGTGCCGCCACCTACGAGCAGAAAAGAGAAGTACTGCATTATGACACTAACGCGCACCGACAGTGAACGCTTCGGTGGTGTCAGCACTACGACGCCTCGATGCCAGCATTCGAAGGGACGCTGGCATCAAGAAGCACTACCAACGCCAGGTAGCGTTCACCGTACTCAGCACAGCGGAGCGTGGCCTCCGCAATTAGCTCTGAAAATGTTTCTGAAGTTGATCGCGGAGGCTGCAATTACGACGCGCTGTACGCGCTGATTTGACTCGGTGACGATTCAGTTACGTGCTTTGTCTTGCGCGTTGTATTAGTGTGTCAGTTACGTGCTTCGTCTTTCGCGTTGTGCTAGCGTGTGCAGCGTAGTGCAGCTTCCATATGCACGACGGTTGCTCATGGTCATCGACGTTGGTAGTCGTGATGGAGGAGACGTGCCACCAGGCGTCAGCGTGGGTGCATCAACGCCTAAGGGCGCTTTAGCCACAAAACACCAATAGACATTATATATCAATGTGCAATAAACATTACACTACTTCTGTGAAGACACGTTTCACTTTCGTGTTCTATACCGATTCCTATATAAGAGGGATCAACCACATTTTTTTTGAGGTCCCAAAACTACGATTTAAACCACGTTAACGAAATTCGAAAGTGTTCAGGCGCTCACTCGACACACATCTCGCCTGACGGTGGCCGCAACTGACGAAGGCTCCAACAGATTTTCGTCAGTGGCACTCTATGAATGTACAGAGTCATTACACCCATAACATGTGATGAAATTGTTGTCATTCATGTCATTACACGCATGTCATTCCCATCATGACACGGTTGCACATTCATATCATGAGAAGTATGTCATTCCTCCACGTCAGGTCACGCATGCATTTTATTGGTATCCTGGTGTGCAACCCGTAGTGGTTTCTTAGCTGCATTGGTGTTGCGCTGCTAAGTACGCGGTTGCGAGATGAAATCCCGGCCATGGCGACCGCATTTCTATGGAGACGAATTGCAAAAACCCCCTTCTACATAGGTTTGTGAGCACGTTAAAAAAACCACAGATGTTCAAAATTAATCCGGAGTCCCCCACGGCATAGTAATATGATAATCCGGCCATATAATCCGGTCGAGCTTCTTGCATTGAGTAAAAGAAACGTCCACGACGGCATTACACCACTCCTACCATTTATGTCAGGACAGACATGTCGTGACAAATATATCATGTCATTGATGTCATGTATGCAAGCATATCAAGCAACCCCGCGCCTAAACGGACATCATCATCATCGTCACAGTATACTTATGTCCACTAAAGGACGAATGTCTCTCCCTGCGATCTCCAATAATCCCTGTCTTGCGCTAGCTGATTGCAACTTGCGCCTCCAAATTTCCTAACTTCATCGCCCCACCTAGTTTTCTGCTGACCTCGACTGCACTTCCCTTCTCATGGTGTCCAGTCTGTAACTCTAATGGTGCACCGATTATCCATCCTACACATTACATGGCCTGCCCAGCTACATTTTTCCTCTTAATGCGAACTAGAACATCGGTTATTCCAACCACCTACTATCTTGATAACAACGCTGTGGAACTCGCCACTACTTACAAGTACCTTGGCATCAATCTTCAGTCAAACTTATCATGGAATAATCATATTAATCTTATCCTTGCCTTTTCTGACCGTATTCTCGGACTTATTAAACATAACTTAAAAGAAGCCCCAATGCATGTTAAAAAACTAGCGTACACAACATTAATCCGACTAAACTAGAATACGCGTCTGCCATTTGGGATACCGAACAAACTTATATCATCAGTAACATCGAAGCCTTGCAAAACCGTGCTGCGCGTTTCATTTTTTCAGATTATTCACGTTACACCAGCGTCACCTCGTTAAAGAATAAAGCTGAGTTGGACAACTTAGCACTTCGCCGTAAAATTTCTCACCTATCACTTTTCCATAAGCTTTATCACCATCCATCACTTCATGACGATTTCTTTCAGTCACCACAACTTATCTTTCCACGTCGTGACCATCCATACAAAGTGAAACACATTAACTGCCAGTCATTCCATTATGCATATTCATTCTTACCGCGCACAATAACTAAGTGGAACGCCTTACCATCAGACATTGCAACGGAACCTGACTTGACTAAGTTTCAAGATTTAATTCGCTCACGACTTGTCAACTAATCTTATTATTATTATCTTGAGACTTTTACAGTGTTTTCGATGTTTGGTGCTGTTTTGCTTTTCATTGCAGTTACCTTATGTTCTCCTAATATGTACTAATGTTTTCTCTGAAATAATTGTGACTTATTTTGTATGTTACCTATGTATCACTCTATTATTATTTTTGTTATATATTGTCTTGTTCTTTAATATGATGTCTAATCTATGACCAGTGCCTGTGCACCTGTGACCCCCCCCCCCCCCCCCCCCCCCCATGTAATACCTTCATAATGAGGGCCTTTGGGGGTATTTTGAATAAATAAAATAAATAAATAAATCCCCGTTTGCTATCTGATCCACACCACTCTCTCCCTGTCTCTTAACGTTAGGCCTAACATTTTTCACTCCATCACTCTTTGTGCGGTCCTTTACTTGTTCTCGAGCTCCTTTGTTAACCTCCAAGTTTCTGCCCCATATGTTACCACCGGTAGAATGCAATGATTGTACATTTTTTTTTCAACGACAGTGGTAAGCTCCCAGTCAGGATATTGCGACGCTTGCCGTATGCACTCCAACCCAATTTTATTCTTCGGTAAATTTTTTTCTCATGATCAGGGTCTCCTGTGAGTAACTACCCTAGGTAAACGTACTGCTTTACAGACTCTAGATGCTGACCAGCGATCCTGAATTCGTGTTCCCTTGCCAGGCTATTGAACATTATATTTGTCACCTGCATATTCATCTTCAACTCGACTCTTACACTTTCTTGGTTGACGTCCTCAATCATTTGATGTAATTCGTCCCCGTTATTGCTGAATAGGACAATGTCGTCTGCAAACCGAAGGTTGCTGAGATATTCACCGTTGATCCTCACTCCTAAGCCTTCTCAGTCTGAGAGCTTGAATACTTCTTCTAAGCATGTAGTGAATAGCATTGGAGAGATTGTGTCTCCTTGCCTGACCCCTTTCTTGATAGGTAACTTTCTACTTTTCTTGCGGAGAACCAAGGTAGCTGTGGAATCCTTGTATATATTTGCTAAGATATTCACGTATGCCTCCTGTACTCTTTGATTACGCAATACCTCTATGACTGGGGGTATCTACTGAATCAAATGCATTTTCGTAATCTATGGAAGCCATATATAGAGGTTGATTGTACTTCGCAGATTTCTCGATTACCTGATTGATGACAAGGATATGATCCATCGTAGAATACCTCTTCCTGAAGCCAGCCTGTTCCCTTGGTCGGCTGAAGTCAAGTGTTGCCCAGATTCTATTGGAAATTATCTTGGTGTATATTTATACAATAGTGAAAGCAAGCTAGTGGACCTATAACTGTTGAATTTTTTAACGTCTTCCTTCTTATGGATTAGTATAATGTTGGCGTTCTTCCAGCTGTATGGTATCTCCTGCATATCTCCTCCATCTTTCTTATTCGTTAAGCCATCTTTGTTATTTGTTAAACGACTGTTATTCCATCTTCTCCAGCAGCTTTTCTCCTGGTTATATCTTGCAAGGCCCTTCTAACTTCATCGATAGTTGTAGATGGAGCCTCTGTATCATGTTCACAACTACTTTGAATGAAAGTAGCTTTGCTGATCTGGGTACTGTACAGGTTAGTATAGAATTCTTACGCTGCTTTTACTATATCATCGAAATTGCTGATAATATTACCCTGCTTATCTTTCATGAAAGTGCATACATCTTGCCTTATTCTATGGCCAATTTTCTTCTCACTGATTCCATGCGTGTCCGTATTTTACTGCTTCCTCAATTTTTGTTCAGGTTATAATTTTGAATATCCCTTACTTCCTTTTTGTTGATCAGGTTTGATAGTTCAGCGAATTCTATCTGGTCTCTCGAGTTTCACGCTTTCATGTTTTGACGTTTCTTTATTAGGTTCTCTGTTACTTGAGAGAGCTAACCTACTGGTTGCCTCGGTGCCTTACCTCCCACTTCAATTGCTGCTTCTAATCGGATATAAATCCAATTAAAGAAACGACCACAACGGCTTCACGACGTGGGAGGATAGATAGATAGATAGATAGATAGATAGATAGATAGATAGATAGATAAAAACGCTTGATGTTCTCAAAAATGCTTCGCATTAAACCTCGCGTGCAGTCGAACTGTCCTGGCCAGAAGCCCTGCCATGGGCAGGAGATGACTGGCCTGCGATGTGCATTGTAAAAGTAGGGTATGCGAGCTTTTCAAGGATAGGAACAGGAGACAGCTGTGTCTCCGCTGAAACCGATTGCCGCTTCTGCATCTGGTCTCTTGTGCGCCTGTTGCGTTTTTTGCTGTGCCTTGGCCATGTCTTGTGCGTCCTGCGCGTCAATATTCTTGGCCGAATGTGGAGACATTCGGCCAATGCCTGCCTTGTAGTCATGTGGTGCGATTCTCGTGTGGAGATTGAGGTTGCATCGCCGACTACGCTGGATGGGATGTGATCTCGAGATCTGGCAGCGATGGTGTGGTGGAAAATGCCGAAGCAGAGTCGTAGACCGGCAGCGATAAAAGTAGCTTGCAAGTGCGGTCTATACCAAGGCAGGCCGCGTTCCCATTTGTCAAAACATCGGGTGCAACTTCAGTGGCGAAATGGTGCTGCTCCCGAGCTTCGCGGGGTTGCAGTCGCGGAAGCTCCCCGACCGACCTTTCTATTAAGGTGCTGCTGGACACGATTGCCATGTGGAAGTGGTGCACCTTACAAGCCCAGCCCGGGGATCAGTGTTGGTCAGAGTCACCGAAGGCATAAGAGAGCCGGCCGAAAGCAGCAACCAAATTTGCACTATAATAATGACAAGACCGGTATCTGATGCCTTCGTATTTGTACCATGCATTGGCGGCTCCGTAAAGGCGGGTGACTGCAACTAGCGATTTTTGTGGTCCGGCCAACTATTACGAACGCTGAGCACGTTGGCTGTTTGCACCTAAAGCGGATTGTCAACCTGAAAGCCGCCGAACTCTTGTAGTTAACAAATAGCTTGTGATAGTAAGGCCCATGTGAGAATCCGGAGGTTAACGATGGGGCGTAGTCCTGTTGCTCTGGCAGCCGCAATATGGTTCGCATGAGGTACGTGAAGCTGTCGGACGAGGGTCTCGAGAAGCCACGGGCTACGTTCGTCGAGAATACAGCAGCGGCCGCAGTATTCACACCAGCCGGACCAGTGGCCAAGGGAGCGTGAACGGCATCCGTTGGACAAGGTGATGTGGGCGCCGTGGTACTGAGTGCAGCAACCCGGGATGGCGTCTTCCCACGTGCACTGCCCTTAAGTTTGGGGCGCTTCAGGCTACGTTTTCGTTGATTGCGCCTTTGTAGAGAAACCGATATATATGTGAGAAACCGATCACCCGAACACAGTTTTTTTTTAATGCGAAAGATTTTTGGTGAACATTTGCAACTTTGACAGTATCCACCTGTCTATCTATCTTTCTAGCCACCTCCGTCTTGGTGCTCTCATGGTCGTATCGTTCAATTGGTATGTACCAAAATTGACATAGTATGACAAGCGTGTATGACGAACAGAAATGAAGGTCATGACATGAATATCATGACATGCATGTGATGTAGGTTAGGAAACATCTTAAAATGACAATGAACCCGTGAAAAAATAATCACGCTCGAAAAACACAGAAATGGTTTCGAACGGGGGTACTAAGTGAAGGAAACAGTAAAGGATGATAGTAGAAGTCATAGTCATGAGCATGACTCAGTAAAAATGCCAATGTCCCAGTGAAAAAAAGGTTAAGACTCGCAAACCACTCAAATGGGTTAGCACGTGGGTACTAAGTGAAGGTAACACTAAAGGATTATGGTAAATTTCATAGTCATGAGCATGCCGAAGGCCTTAAGGTCTTTTTGACGTAGCTAAAGGGACGCCTGAGGACTCATGACATGAATATCATGACATGCGTGTCATGTAGGTCCTGAAACAGCCGCCTACGTCTTGGTGCTCTAATGGTCATTTCGTTAACCCGGTAGGCTCCCCGTACACTGCTTCGCATAACATCGATTCCCACAGGGCGTGGGATCTGCCGGCTTTTTTAACACGAAAGTGTTTTATGTCGGATTTCACGACTGATTTCCGGCAATGGATGTGATGGAAGAGACGTCGATTCCGGCGCCACCATCTAGCAACGGTGAGGTGAAGTACTGTATCGTGACACCAAGGAGGGCCCAGAAGGAGGGCTTCGGTAGTCACAGCGCAGCGGAGGCTCCAACACGGTGTAGTCGTAGAATAAAGAACTAAGTGTAAACGTTTGGCTTCGTGACTTTATATACTTGTCATTTTCAGTGAAGTACTGTGTAATAAATAATGAAATAAGCATTATTAAAAGTGTCCGACGGCAGAATTTGAACCCAGGATTCTGGAACAGAAGTCCGACATTGAAACTATTACGGCACGGCCTCATGCACAGACACGCGCCTTAGAACGCCCTTATCAATGTCTCGTGGACAAGTGAGCGCGTTCAGACACCTGCGTGCGAAGAAAACATGCAACACGGTCGCCGTCCCGCAAATAGTGCGCCTTTAGCAGCAGCGCACGGTGAGTTCATGAAGCAGACATGCAACAGCTTCTCTGAAGACGCGCTTCACTTTCGTGTTCTACCAATTCCTATATTCCTTTTCGGGCAGATTGTGGACCTGGATCTTTTCCCTGGTTGCCTTGAGAACCGTCACTTTACATCTTTGCCGACTATACTCCTGCCCGTGCCCGAACCGACTGGTCTCTCTACCTGAGCAATCGGTTGTGCCTCTATCAGCTCGCCTAACGTGTTGTGTATGCCAAGTTGAAATAGCAGCTCGGTGCTGCCACTATCTGGAAGGCCTAGAGCTTGCTTGTACGCGTTTCGTATGAGTGCGTTGACCTTGGCTTTTTCGGCTGAATACCAATTTAGCTATGGCGCCAAGTATATAATGCGACTTATGGCGAAGCAATAGATAAGTCTGATAAATCCTTCATTCCCTGGTATTTGTTTATGACTCTCTTCACTAACCTTGAAGTTACCTGTCAAGAAAGGGGTCAAGCAAGGAGACACAATCTCTTCAATGCTATTCACTGCAGGCTTAGAAGAAGTATTCAAGCGCTTAGACTGGGAAGGCTTAGGAGTGAGGATCGACGCTGAATATCTCAGCAACCTTCGGTATGGTGATGATATTGTGCTGTGCAGCAACATTGGGGATGGAATACAACAAATGATTGAATGCCTTAACCGTGAAAGTGTAAGAGTAGGGTTGAAGACAGAAGACAGAAGACGCAGAAGACAAATGTACTGTTCAATAGTCTGGCAAGAGAACAATTGTCTTAGAATTTACTCGCTTCAATATATTTACCAAAGTTAGACATTTCCTAAATTTATTCACTTAGCACATATAAAATCTCCCCGACTCTTGGCCAATCCCTGTGAGTGCGTATGTGCCAAAGATGATAAGGTGATCATCATAATCATCATTAGCAGGAATTCAGGATGGCCAGTCATCCTCTAGAGTCTGCAAATAAGTATGTTTATCTAGGGCAGTTACTCACGGGGGCCCTGATTATGGGAAAGTAATTTACAAAAGAATAAAATTACGTTGAGGTGCATACGGCAAGCGTCGCAAAACCCTGACTTCGAGCTTACCACTGTTGGTGAAAAGAACAGTGTAGAATCATTGCATTTTACCGGTGCTTACATATGGGGCAGAAACTTGGCGGTTAACAGAGAAGTTTTAGAGCAAGTTAAGTACAGCACAAAGAGAAACGGAACAAAAAATGTTAGGCTCACGGTAAGAGACAGCAAGAGAGCGGTGTGGATCAGAGATCAAACGGGGATAGCCGATAGTATAGATGACATTAATAAAAAAAAATTTAGCTGCGCAGGACATGTAATGCATAGGATGGATAACCGGTGGACCATTAGAGTTATAGAATGGATAGCAAGATAAGGGAAGCGCCGTCGAGGACGGCAGAAAACTAGATGGAGTGATGAAGTTAGGAAATTCGCACGCGCAAGTTGGAATCAGCTAGCACAAGATAGGGGCAATTGGAATTCGCAGGGAGAAGCCTTCTTCCCGCAGTGGACATAAATATACGCTGATGATGAAGACGATGACGATTAGCCTTATTGCGTTGGTGACTTTGGTTACTAGTCTCTCGACGGTTTCTCCGTTAGTGCCCTCGGATTCGATGATGAGTCCTAGGATTCTGATCTGTTCCACTATGGTAATATTCCTGCCGTTTTTGGTGCGAATTTGGATTTCTTCGTAGGCTCGGTCCCGGTTGTAACGCTTAGGTGGTCTGCCTTTGATCGTGGGCCCATAGAGGAGGAGTTCGGATATGTCCGGCGAGCACTCGAGCCCAGTACCTTAGAGCTACTCCTCAACAGTTACGATGGCCTCTTGGAGTCTCTGCTCTATCCCTCCGTCGCTACCTTCAGACACCCAGATGGTGATATAATCTGCGTATAAGGACTGATGTATTCTGTGTACTGAGTTGAGCCGTTCCGGGTATCCTATCATTGTTAGATTGAACAGCATGGGCGATATGACTGAACCATGCGCCCGCGCTGCCCACGTGTCTCTCCTAATATCTGAGTTCTCCCTCTACGAGGGATCCCGTTCTGTCCGTTAGAATTATTTTGTCAGATACTTAAACAGCGGAGCTATTTAGGCCGGGTGTAATGTGTCCGCTGAATCCAAAAAAAAGTTGCAGTGGCTTAGCTCGGCTATGCCAGGATATACGTAGCGTTAGCAAAGGTTCAGCTGATTATTCTTAGCTTTCCTGGTTGTCTCCTACGCTCAACCGCTAATTGCCAGGCAACTACTTCGGGATCCGATGAGTCAAGCTTCTCCGTTCTTCTGCGCTGTTGAGCAGCATTTGCGCTCTCCTTCTCCATGGCTATACCACACTGGCAAACACCAGTCAGAAGCGCAGCGGCTCCAGCGCAGTGTCAGACGGCGACTGCACAGCGAGCGCGCGCCGGCGCCAGTGCGTCTACCACGGCTACGACGTCACTCCCTCTGGAATGCGCAGACCGGCGGCGGTGAGTCGCGCGCGGCGGCGGCGGAGTGCGCGAGAGGTGCCGGCTCCGGTGGCTCCGGTGCGCAAGCCGTGTGACATCACTGATCCTTGCGCATGCGCAGCACGGCTCCTGATGTGCCGCGCGAAGCGGGCTTGGCTAGGCCAGTGTAGCTAAGGCTACAAAAAACCCCGCCGAGCGAGAGCGTTGCCTAGCAACCACCTCGCGGAGCGGTGTGTGTATCGCTTCCTCTCCAGGCCGGGCACATGGTGAGGCGAAGTACTGAAGGGAAGGAGAGCATGCGCGCGGCGCACGCTATGCTCGGGAGAGAGAGAAAAAAATGATAGCGAGAGACAGATAGAGAAAGAGAAATAAATTGTAGCAGCACCAACGAGCCAACGCACAGAGCTGCTGCCGACGCCGTCCGCGTTTCCCCGCGTTCGCGCCGAATGCGCGTGGTATCCTTGACTGTAACTGGCGGCTCGGCAAAATTTCGACCAGCCACGACCCGGCAAGTGTGGAGGTGGAGCTTGGCCATGACGTCACCGGGGAGATAAAGCTCGGAGCCACCGCGAAGGCGGCAGAACCCTCGTTGACTCTGTGGCGAGTACATGTAGCCTTGACATGGGTCGACCAAAGAAGATCCGCACACGCGAAGAAGAAGCCGCTCATCCTGAATCGCGTCGAGCGGCTAAGCGAGAATCGGCGCGTCTGCGGTGAGCCGATTCAGAATACCGTGCCTAGCAGCACTTAGCATTTCCTAGGAAAACTTAGCCAAGCCTAGTAAAACCTGGAACAAGCTAGGTCGATCACCAGCTCCGCTGTTTATTCAAGCCTTGCACGACTAGTGCAACCTGCCCACGTTTTTATCATTGCAGAGAGTTTCCCTTTGTTTGGATGTCACGGTGTCTCCAAGAGCCTCCAATCACCAACTTGAAATTCACATGGCAACAACTTTTCGGCGTATATTACTGTGTTCTTTTCGTGGTACGCGATGGAATTACGAACTGCAGCCTCTCTTGACTTTTGCAGATTTTCGGCGTCGCTGTTTAGCAGTGGGGGAAAAGAACATATTCCATACATCCGAGAAGAAGACGGATATCTTGTCACTTCGTGTGCAGTCCCGTTGTATTTGTGCAATGCCTCCCAAAGATGTTAAATCCGTAGTTTGCGAGGCTCTTCATTCGTTTTGCACTTGAGTCGAGTCGATATAGTCTGATTCGTGCGATCGTTCATGCCGTTCGACTGTGGATGCTAGATGATGTGAAGAGCTGATGAATGTTGTGTTTCAAGAACTACTTGAATGTGCCTGTGATGTATCTTGTTCGAAGCCCCGAAGGAAATTTCCTAAAGGGACCCTGAAACGATTTTCACGATTTTGTACAAACGTACTGAGTCGTTAGAGTAGGTCCTTCTGATCATTAATTGACGCATCTAAGCGCTCCACGTAAAGCGTGTAATTCATTAAAAAAATTTTAAATGTACATCGCTACCGATTGCAGCACGGCAATCCGCTGATTTTTGTGCCCAGATGACGCGATTTGCCCAGAATACGTCACTGGGCCAGCTATCCGATTGGCTGCCCCGGGCGCGTCATCGATAATTTTTTCAACATTATGGTGAACAAATGTTGTTCGTAATAGTTTAGATGTTAGGTAATTTGTTTCTATAAAAAGAAAGTAACAGAAAGAGAATGCACAAGGACATGTCTCACTACACAAAAAGAACTTCCGGCCCACAGCAAGTGCCGTCTGCTTATGTTACAACGTGCTCCGTGTTGACGAGAGCTGCGCGGTCAGTGTTGGTATTGTTCGTTCTCTTCGCGAACACCACGGTTCGCCCTTGTTGCGTTGTGGGCTACAAACGTAGCGATCGGCGACATGTGAAGCTGCGACATCATGCGCCGCTGCGACATCGTGCCCCGCCGCAAGGCAGCAGATGAGCGGAATGGCTGCAGCGCATCGGACTTACGGTATCCAAACCAATCCAAACGGCGCCAGCATCTACGCGTTTGCGGCCGTCGCTTCACGTCGAAGGTTTGCCGCAATAGTTTAGCGTGTCCGGTATTCTAGTAAACGCAAGCGCAAGTGTACTGGCCGCTTTACCACGTTTTACGTGATGAACGGAGGTTCAAACATGAACTGCTTGCATGGTGCAGCCACCTGGCGGCACAAAGCTCAACCAAACACACAGCTAATATAGCAGTAACCAAGTATTTTTTCTACTTTGCTTCTGGCTCAAATTTTCGGCAGGAGCATAATCTTGAACACGTTGTCATGTTTAAAATGTTTTACGCTTGGTTACAGGAATATTAGCTGTGTTTTTGGCTGCTTAAGCTCTGCACCACCAGATGGCTGGACCGCGCATGCCGATCAGGCCGCTCACGTACGTCTACGAAGCTCCTTCATCACAGCGGTATGGAAGGGCTTTAGTTCACGCCTCTGGCTATACGCCAAAACACCCAGCTCGCCTGTGCTTACCGGAATACTGGACACGCTCGGCGCTGCGACAGAACGCTCGCAACGCACGCTGCTTGATCGCTCTCGCGGGGGATCGATGGCCGGGCGGCTAGCGGAGAGGTTGGCGAGCCTTCGCGCGCTGGCTCCAAGACAACCGGAAATAGACGACAACGTACGTCACAACATGACGTAGAGCCAGCGCAGGCGGAGCTTAGCCCCGATCACTCGGCGAGCGAGTTGAGGAGGAAATGCATGGCTAGGGAGGAGGGTAACTTGTAATCGTTCGTAGCTCTCTTAATATAAGACGCTTCACTTAAATTGTGACGCGAATGGGTTACTGTGGCTGTACCCTACGCGTCTACATAATTTGTCCGAACCGTTTCAGGGACCCTTTAAGCTTTGCAGCAGGCTATGTCGATAAATGCAAGATGTATAGGTATGACACGTCTCATTTTTTGCCACCAAAGGACCACATATAATGCGTAGCGTGATCTCTCGCCAAGTGGATGAACTTTGACACGCCGTATACTACAAAGCCACCAATAGTGTCTTTGCCGAGAAGACCGCAAGGTTGTTCTGCAGTTGGCCGAGACTCCAGTGATCCAAATCACTTGCGTTTTGGTTTCTTGCATCCCTGGCATGTATCGCAATGAGGCGTCGAATGTCGAAACATCACTAATAATTTCTGGTGAGTGGTGTTGAGTAGTATTGCGGTGAAAGTTTTCGCAGGGTTTTTTTTTTTTTTTTTTTTTTAGTCAAACATGGCCAGACTGGTGGTGTGCTTTCTCGAGAAGTCGCAATCAGAGGGCGTCAGGGACATATACTTTCTTAATTTCTATTCCGCTGACATTGGTGTGGCAATTTTTGATCGTATGTTTGCAATGTAGGCGGTCATCTCGGTGGTGTTGATGCTCTGGTGTGGAAAGAAGTCGGATGACAGGACTCAGAGAAAACTCGTCCGCTTCGATGTTATCTCTCCTTTTCATGTGTCAGATGTTGAAATCGTACACAGATAGCTTCAAGCACCACCTAAATAGGCACGCCTGCAGATGTTTTATGTTCTTGATCCATTGTGAGGCAGCATGGTCGATTGTGACAGTAAAATGCTTTCCGTGCAGTTAGCAGCATCAGTTATGCTAATCATTCGAGCTTTGTTATTGCGCAATTATGTTCGTGCTTCATCAGTCTCCGCGAATGATAAGCCACAGGGTGTTTGTTTTCTTCGTCATCTCGTTGTTTCAGCACACCTCCAATGCCTTCATTTGAGGCATCGCAGTAAACAACGCATGGTTTGTCACTCTGTTTAGCCAATACTGATAATATTCAACGGCGTTGAATAGTGTCGGTATTGGCTCTTCGGGTACCCTTTTCTTCAGTTCACTAAAAAACTTTTCATATTGAATGTCCTACTCCCATTGAGTCTCCGTGCATAACATTTTCGTGAGAGGATGAACAATATTGCTAAAATGGGGAATGTACTGCCGGTAGACATTGATGGTTCCTAGACAACGTTACAGGTCTTTCATATAAGTTTGTTTTGGATACCGTAGCACTACTTCAGCTTTTCTCTTTTTGGGTGTCACTGTGCTGTGAGAAACTGTGTCCAAGATAGTCAGTAGAATTCTGAGCAAAATGACACTTCTTCAGCTTCAACTTAATATGCTCGGTCTTCTGGGTTTTCAATAAAGCTTGCAAGGGACTTAGATGCTCCGGAAATATGTTAGAAAACACAACAATGTTATCGAAGTAGTTGAGGCCATTCTTTATATGATGCTTTGTTGTATTTAATTTCACAGTCCTTTCAAATGTGGCGGGGTCGTTTTTTAGACGAAAAGGTATAACTAACCATGCATTATGTTCATTAGATGTAACAATAGCTATTTTCGGAATTTCCTCTTCAAGCATTTGTACGTGTTGATATTCTGATGTGATACCTAAAGCTGAAAACTATTGTGAGGTACCCAAGTTGTCTTTCACATTATCGAGGCTGAAAGTCTGGTAGTGTAACGGCGTTATATTTGGGATAGTCGATGCAGAAACGGGTACGGCCTTCGCCTTTCTTTTCTGCCCAGATGACAGGAGCAGCTTAAGGTGAGGATGATGGTCGTACAACACCTTCTGCGGGAATACAACCAAGTTGTCGTGAAATCTCTGCTTTGTTGGCTTGGGAGAGTCGATATGAAGGTCGGTGAATGGGAACGTTGTTGGTCAGCTCAATTCGAGGTTACAAACTTGCGATGCATCCGAAGTCCATTTGGGGCTTTGAAAAAATATCTTCATACTTTTGAAGAACGTCCTTCAATGCAGCTTGTTATAGGTCCTCGAGATGAGTCATGTCAACACTCGGCAATAAAGAAAAATAACACGGAAGAAGTTTTTTCATTGTGTCGGGTTGCATAGTATTGTTGCCTTTATACAACGTCATTGTGTTGAGGTTTAAGGAGAGGTTGAAAACGTAGGCGTTGTCCAAGCCAACTAAAAGTTGTTTTCATGCCTTGAAGCACATGTGCATGGACGTAGATATGAAGTTCTATTTGCACGTAACCTGAATATTTTGTTGATGAAGTGACTTGCTTAACATGAATCTTTGAGCATGAATCTTCGAGTAACAGCAGTTTTAGAGCTTTGAACGCAGTCTCGTTGATGAAGGTAATAGCACCTTCTGCATCTGAGTCGCGCTCACAATATAGGG
Organism: Dermacentor silvarum; assembly: GCF_013339745.2. Classification (NCBI taxonomy): domain Eukaryota; kingdom Metazoa; phylum Arthropoda; class Arachnida; order Ixodida; family Ixodidae; genus Dermacentor; species Dermacentor silvarum. Next base: position 165,609,977 of record NC_051157.2, read on the forward strand.
AGGAAACGCTTCCACGGCGAGGGCATTCTATGCCAGTGAAGCTGTCGTCTTCATCTAGCTGCAGCGCAGTGTGCGCACTCACTGGGTGGCACGAGCGGGGGTCCTGCTGAGTCTTGTTGCTTTGCAGCAGGATCACACTGTGCCATGGCCCTCCTTAATAAACGATGAAAGTCGGTGCGTTGCAAAGACTACTCTGATTCTAGTGCAGAGACAAGATAATTCGCTGCCATCGTGAATGTCTTCACCGCAAGACGCATCTCCATTTCTGGAGGCACACTGTCAGTCAAGCCTGAAACGATGTGGCCGTCCTTCAAGTCAGCGAGACGGCCTAGTTGGGGTTTCTCTTCGTAATGCTGCTTGATTGGTTGACCTTTCTTCAGGCGACAATGTATGAACTGGCGGAAGGGATCCCCGAGTGGTGCAGCGAAGCGTTCGAGCATGCTTTCTTTAAAGCTTTCCCTTGATTCATTGGTGTAGGAAATCTCAAATACCAGTGGAAGGCCTCACCTTCCAGGTGATCGCTGAAGTGGTTTGACTTGTCTTGCTACAGCCATCGTGCGGTTGTCGCCTTGGCGGCAACGAAGCGCAGACATTTGTCTACAGGGATGTCATCTTCTGCTCCCGTGTACTTCAGGATGTTGATCACCTGTTTGTGACGAACACGCGTGATGCTGCCGGCGTTGATCCTCGCGACTTAATATATGTATATACCACGGGACAGCCTTCTCACACTTCAAACTCGTATACCGTTTTCCACTTCGGCACTTCTAATGATAATTCATTAATAGCCAGTTAGTGTTGGCACGACAGGGTGTAGGCGTGCGATTGTGAGTCTAATGACTAGATCATCGGGTTGTTGTGCTGACAGACCAAGGTTACGTCTCACCGACAGAATTTTGCATCTTTAAACCGAAGCTTTCTTGCCGAGTTAGAGGCACTTTTTTCTTTGTCTCTGGCCTCTATTGCCAAACCCGTTAAAGTTTAACGGGATGGCTGCGCCATCTAGGAAAGCTGTAGCGAAAGTTTACGAGTAGAAATAAGTACACACAACGGTCTCACATACTACAAAACGTTTAAACATCGTGTTACTATAAGATACGAACTATATGCGTGCAACTTAATGGTGGCACAGTCTATGTAGGGTGTAGGGAAAGAGTAGTTTACGAGCATGAAGTAATACGAAGCGGCGCCACCGTTTCAAGTGATAAAACGAGACCGGTACAGACGCCGCCAGGAGCGTGCGGCTCACGTGAACTGCCGCCGAAAATCTACCTTACGTACGCCTCTCGCAAATTTTCACGCCGCAGAGATTGCCGAATGCGAGTGCAAGCCTACCGAAGGCGACCATCGTTGGTACACTGCCACGACAGCCACTCACTTATAGAGCAGATCGGGTTATCCTCCCGCGAATGACGTGCCGCCCAAATGAAGCAACACAGAGTCTGAAAGGGAGCCGCACTGCTGCTACTCAGAGCTGGGCTGCGGCAAAGGCGGCGCGAGCCGTTGATCGCCAGTACGCCGCCGCTAATGCTTACTTCGAGGAGCATTTAGCCAAGGACCTCCTTGGCTGCCCTTGTAGCGTCTGCGATCGCTTTTGGCCTGCCTCGCACGTTCATCAAGTCTAAGAGAGGTTTGTGCCTCTCATTCTACAACTACATTTCCCAACTGACAAACGTTGTGGACTTAGTGGCATGTGTGAGCTGCCGAACGAGGTAGAAGAACAAACTGCCTAGCTTCCCTCGCTCACACAGCTTCACGTACCCGCCGACCGCCTCCCCCCCCCCCCTAGTTACCTCTGCTGAATGTGATCAGCGAACGCCTCGTTTCGCCTCGCATAGCAATGAACTTGACTTGTGGCTCGAGTACCTGTGCTACACTTTGCTCTCCCGGCGCTAAAACATCACGGTGCCCCAAGAATGTAATCGTTTTACATAGACGTTAACTGGAGTTGACACAGCTTGTTTCTTTATTGAAGTCACTTGAAATGATGCTGAACACGTAAGGCAACGTTCCTTGCATTAGCAAAAGATTAATTCACTTTAATATTTCCAGATGTTTAGAAGTAGCTCTCGAAGGTCGCAACAGGGACGCATTCAAACATTTGATTTTGTCCAAGAGAGGTCGTCCACGGTCACTAAAGCGGCTGCTCTATTTTTCTTCCTGGTTACATTGACTCGAAAACCTTCTCCACCAATCAACATCGTTGACTGCCTTAGTTTTGTGAAGTGCATTTGTGAATATATTTTTTCCTTCTAGTTTATTATTCCACGAAATGTCTTATATGTGTAGGTACATTATGAAGTATGTGGGTTATCTTGGGGCTAAACAAATTACTGTACCCTCATTTTCAATCTTCGTGGATACGTCATATTATACGCTTAAAAAGTTTCGCCGTTGTTCTGGGAGAACCAAAAGCAGCACAAATAGTATATTTTGTGTGACCTGTGGGCGTTACAAGGGGGGAAAAAGTTGAAATTCCGACTCGTGCTATGTGTGTTGCAGCGCGAGATCGGTGAGCACTAGATTCTTGCCGAGCTGCAAGAGGCCAGCGGATCTTAGACGGAGGTTCGACCGTGAAGAAGCGCTTCCAAGGTAGCTGTTCACCGCCACGCGAAATACGCGGCACTTACTCTCATGCACCATGCTTATGCCCGTGGCCTGACGACCCTCTGACATGGGCACGAACCGCTCATGCCCCAGCCCCGTTCTTGCAAGCGTTCACGGCTGACCGTTCTGCTGCCAAAACCATCCAGCTATGGAGCACTGGATGCCGCCAACCTGCGGCCGCTTCCTTCCGTATCGTGCCATCGGGATAATGCTGAAGGTTGGCAGTACTCTCCGACGACCGGCACAAAATACCCTATTCATGGACAAGAAAAAGACGTTCTCTACAAGCTCTAAGTGCATTATGCGACTGATCTATCGGCAACCTTTGACTGCGGAACGCACGAATTTTTTTTTATTTCTATTGGTTTCCGCCTGCGCATCGATGTTATCGTCGTACTACTAAATTTTCGCCGTATTCCTTGAGTGGTAAAGTTGTTTGTATACGTGCCGCTTGCATTTTCTGGCTGTTTCCTATTGAATCACCACATCTGAATGAGACTGACGGCCTTGTTACGGGTGATCAGTGGGGAAATGTTGAACTCTGTAGGTGTAATACGGTGTTTGCGGCAAATTACTCGTTCAAGCATTTTGGAGCTTTCAAAGCGTATTTCATGAACCGCGTAGCAAATGTTCCCACTGTTTTGAAAGAAACCAACGCGCTGGAAAGTTGATTTGTTAAGAAATTAGAAGAAATCTTGCGAGTGATCTGTGGCCAGAGCTTAAGAACGTCAGCCAATGCGAAAGTTTCGAGAACATTCCTAAAATCGTGTTCAAAGAGGCTTACTTCAACTACGCCATCATCAGATTTAGTGAAAATATGGAGAGCTCTCGGGTAAATTGGCATGCAGAGCTAAACTTGCACGAGTAATCTTGTAGCTGTTCCACGAAGTTCCATGTTCACTACACCTGTTCATAATACCTCTGGGCGAGGAAGCAAAGAAGTTAACAGTTCTCACCTCTAACCTAGGTCTCTTCTTTCTATAGGCTTCCCGTTTGAATGTGCCCAGCGCCAGCCATAATTCAAAGACGAATCGACTTACTCTTCAGTGACATTCCTAGTCTGCAAGCCTACCTCAATCACACTACTATAGTGGAGAACAATAACTTCTTAAATCGAAAATGGGTTCTATCACGCTTCTGCGAGAACGGACTTGGGCTCAGTTTCAACAAATGGAAATCTGAATGAAGGAGGTCACTTTCCTTGGACACCCCATTGCTGGTTCTACTATCAAGCTCAATGATAACAACATTACAGCTGTCATAGTAACGCCAGGGATCTGATCCTAATTAATTACTTTGCCAATTTCTGCCTAAATTGGCGTTCCAGTTAGTTTCTTAACGAAACATCACTTTAGCATTGAAGCACAAAATTAACTGGAACGCCAATGCATTTCTCCACAATGTTCGGGAATTAATATCTCGAAACTGGTGTCATCCCGAGAATTCGTTCCAAGTGGATCCGCCTTGCGAACTCCACGGCTACAATTTGTAACTTGCAATATGGACCATCAGGTAATTAGTTAAAAACTTAATTAGTGAATTTTGTTGATTCATCGATTATGCATTTCAATTTTTTGTGCAAGTAATGTCCGCCTCTTCGAGTAGACCAGCTCATTAACTAGAATTTGGCTATCTGCCACAGGCAACCTTAAATAAATTTTGAAAGTGTTCGCTGAAACACCCTGTATGTGTGGATGTATTTAGCCTCCGTAAGATATTTTTAGAAAACTGTTATACGACCATAATCCACTATGTTTTTATCCAAAATCACAAGAGAGCTCTATGATGCACCGAGTTCACATTTGTTGAAAATACGGGACATGTCACTCGTGGTGCCTCGTAAAATTTTGGGCAAGTTACTGTACTTTCTTATTCCCTCCATTTTTGTGCGCAAAACGAGGTATGCGCAGTAATTTCGGTGAAACAAACAAGTCAATTAACCTATTTATATTTAACGGAAATAGAACACATGTTATGGATGACCTGTAAGGAAGTTTGAAAGCGCGTAGGGTAACTGCGGTATTTGAAGTGAATTACGAATGGAAGCGCCCCGGAGTATTGTGACTGTTTTTACAAACAGCACGCGGAATTTAGCCTGCTGTCGTGAGAAAACTACATAATTCGCACCGACAAAGAAATGTGTTGAAACTCAGTAAAACATTACACCTAGTCTGCAAGCGAAGGTAAAGGTGTGTGTACAAGACACAACTTTTGTCATTAATTCTTTCATCAAGGGCTTGAACGCCCTATTTGGACGCCTTCCTCTATATTTGCCAGTGTATAGAAAGAACTAACCCTGATTTCATGTAGATATATAATGAAAATGGGGCAACATTAGGTGCTATGTGTTGCAAAATATCTGACCTGAACAAGACATTTTGAAATATTTACTGAAGCCTCGTTGTCTCCCTATTTTCGCGCGTTATATGGGGTGCCCGCAGTTTCTTTATGAGCTAAGCGAGCGAACTTGCGTGTATTTCGTGACAGTTGGGCAGGTTATTGACGATGTTATGTCCTGTAGTTAATAAGGCCGTAAATACCGTATGCACTCGACTAACTTTAAACGCATGGCGTGCGGTGTCCACGGACATTATTGAAAAGAGTTTTATGGTCACCGGGATTTCCAATGCCATGGACGGCACTGAGAACAATTGGATACATGAATGTGCGCATGACCCGAGCAGCGGCGACGAGTCGAGCCCGAGCAGCGATACCGATGAAGACAGCTAGCGAGGATGTCCACAGCTAGACGCCAGATATACCATCGTAAGGTATACATGGCACGATTAAATAGGTTTTTCCATACGCGGAGCCAAAATTTAACACTTCCGTGGATGGGCCGCACCCCATCAAAATCGCGGAAAAAAGTGCGGCCCTTACACGAGTGTATACGGTACCCACGCGCAAGCCTTTGCTAGTGGTTATTACGGTATTTGCAGTTAATATTTTAATCGCATGGTCCGGAGCATAAGTGTGTTTTACGCACGGTGTATAATTTGTCTAGTGGCACCGGAAGAGGAGGAGGGAGGAGGGAAAACTTTATTTTCGTCAGATGCAGAGTTATTTAAATTACTGGGTTTCTTCTGCTAGGCGGCGTGAGGTGGCCGTAAGCCCTTGACTTTCGGCGACCTCCAAAGCCCAGTTGACGGTCCACAGCTGGACCGTGGGATCCGAGCTGGACACCGCTACCTCCCAGTCTGAAGTGTTATTAAGCTCGAGTTCCGCCCTAGGTTTCAGCCCGGGGCACCGGAAGAAACCGGAAGAAATATAGCAGCCATCAAGACAACATGTAGATAAACTGGACGAACATTATGGCATATGTGTATAGAGAGTTGACGTTTATTAGTTAGTATAACCTCTGATAAATATTTCTGAATCAACTGCTCGAAAGTGTTATATGCAAACAACGTTTTAGTCTGGTGATTAATCTGCGGGCACTGTCTTTAATTGCGTAGTTTAATTGCGGTTTACTGAAATGTGCTGAAAACTGAGCCGTGATTTTGCAACGTTGCATAGGTCGGCTGTCTGCGTTTTGTCTAATTTCTTGGGGAAATATACCAAATGAGGATCACTAGAGTTACAGAATGGATGCCAAGAAATATACCAAATTAGGACCATTAGAGTTACAGAATGGATACCAAGAGATGGGAAGCGCAGTCGAGGACGGCAGAAAACTAGGTGGGGTGAAGCTAGAAAATTTGCAGGCGCAAGTTAGGACCAGCTAGCGCAAGACAGGGGTAATTGGAGATCACAGGGAGAGGCCTTCGTCCTGCAGTAGACATAAATGTATGCTGATGATGATGACTGCAAATAATCTGGAGACTGCACTTTTGCTAGGAAGTGACACATCGAGAGAGTCGACGCACGCCATGGAAACATCAAGGCGTATAAGCACATTGCGGGAAAACAATGATGCGCCAGCTTTGACGCTACAGAGGAACGAGTATACTGCACTCGCTAGTAATGTTCCTACGTGACCAGGCACTGGAAGCAGTCACCAAACTCTCATGCGTGCTAAGTTCGCGATGATGGAACTGAAACAATGGGTGTGTTCAAATTCTGGCCAGCATTGGAGCCAGTCTACATACACAGCTAAAGAGACAGCAAAGACAGCTTCGAGGCCAAGTAATGGAACGCGTTCCGAGCCGCCGAGGAGACGTATGGACGACATTTCTGCGACGTGATGCCACCTCATGGCGCCGAAATATAAAAGTTGAGACACGCACACATCATTTCTCTATTTAACTTATTGCGCCTGCGAATCCATGAAAAACAAGATGTCACCTACATTAAGGGCATAGCAAAGCGTGTCTACGTTTTCTTGTTCGCAGATGACCTTCCTGTCGTGTTTCCAAGCGTCCTGCTCAGCCGCCATCTTGTTTGGACAGGAAAGTAAGGAAAGTAGCCTGCATCGTTCTTGAGTTCGATGCTGTCTTCGCGAAGCTGTCTACTTGGACGTCTTCGTGAGAATTGCAACGGGACTTAAGATGGTCTATGTTCGCTTAACCGTCTACTTTGCCGTTTACGGTGAGTATTGGAACATATAGCCAATGTTGCGCCTTATCAGTTGGACCAGCCACATTTTACCTAAGCCCTCATTTACCAGAATAATGTGTCAGTTTCGCAAATGAACTGTAAGAGATATAGAGCGAAAGAGTGCGACTCAAACTTTTCTTCTGACGTCCTCAAAATAAAGGGTAAGGAAATTATAACTTTTTATGTTAGCCGCTTTTATGGCGACATCAATGCTCTGTCAAAAACAATTTCTCCGTTATGTGATGTACACATATTTTTAGAATTGCCGACCAACGGATGTGCTACTAAATGTATGAGAAAACTGGAACACCCTTTCTCACCTTACAACGTGTGCCTGGGGGATGATAATCGAACTCTCTCTGTCCGTCCTGTGAGCTTGTGAAGGCGCAACCAACTGGAGTGAAGGTGGGAAACTGAAAGAAGGACACCCGTAAAATAAAAGCAAATTGCGTTCTCCAGTCTTGTGTACATTACTGTTTTTAGCACAACTTTTCTACTAAGGTGGTGTACAGGGTGTCTCACAACCTATAAGAGCGACAATATGAAATAACTACTGATTGTCCAGTTTGAAATCCAGCCTATTTGATGCGGGCACAAATTCTTGTCTGGTTCTTCTGCTCTCATATGGGTGACTCTGCCCTCGAAGCTTTCCGATTGCATTTGAAAGGAAAGTCACCGAGCAATTATCTAGAATATGAGTTGTATCCGTAAATTACCCTTAAATTACTCCTGTGAACAGGTTTTCTTCAATTCGCAATAAACACTGCGGTGTTCAGTGAAACTTCTGTTGGTAACCCTCCGCGGTTACTGGTTCTATCTCGAAGTCACTGGTTTTATCCCGACCGCGGTAGCCGCATTTCAGCGAGGGCGAAGTGCGAAAACACACTTGCACTCAGAGTGAGGTGGTTTACATTTTATGAGTTCCCCACTACGGCCAGCCTCATAAGGAGATCGTTGTTTGGCACGTCAAACACCAGAAGCATTTTTTACAACTTATATTGGTAATACGCTTTGTCCCAAGTTAATGTAGAGGCTAATGCGATTAACATTCAAGCAATGTAGCCACGCATCATATTCCCACCCTACAAGCGCGCCTCGTATAATCTGTGTAAGCAACCAGGCTCTTCTCTTATGCTTCCCTCTTGACACCTTTCGCTATCCACAGGGTGTTTCACTTAACTTGGGCCAAACTTGAAAAGTACGCAAATGTTACGTAACTGGACAGAACCAAGGCACTGTTGTTTGCCGTCGCTTGGACATCCTCAGGTTATTTGTTGCATTTCGCTAGAGCCGCTATTCTAGTTGACATTCAGAGGGGAAAATGCAGCTGGGCAGGCCATGAAATGCGTAGGATGAATAACCGGTGGACCATTAGAGTTACGGAATGGATGCCAGAAAACTGGGTGGGGTGAAAAAGTTAGTAAAATGGCAGGCGCAAATTGGAATCAGCTAGCGCAAGACAGGGGTATTCGGAGATTTCAGGGAGAGGCCTTCGTCCTGCAGTGGACATAAATATATGCTGATGACGATTATTTTTATATGTATATATATGAACGCGAGTAACGGGACCCGAGCGTCCCGATTTTCACTGGTCACATGTCGCGCGCGCGCGCGCGCGCGCGCGTGTGTGTGTGTGTGTGTGTGTGTGTGTGTGTGTGTGTGTGTGTGTGTGTGTGTGTGTGTGTGTGTGTGTGTGTGTGTGTGTGTGTGTGTGTGGGTGGGTGGGTGCGTGCGTGCGTGCGTGCGTGCGGGCGTGCGTGCGTGCGTGTGCAACTGACGGTGGTCTGCTGGTGCGACGTAATGCCTTTCTCTCCTATCTATCTATATATCTATCTATCTATCTATCTATGCTCTTACGCTGATTCAGCGGGCGAAGTTGTCAATCAGCTTGGGCCACTAGGTATTTGCTCGTGCTCGTGATGCCGTTGTGGTCAATCCATTGTCGTTATTCTAGCAGCGCCATCTGACTGTCGTCATGCCGTCTTCGTCACGCCTACTACGCTTACCCAGTGGCCCAAGTTGTGTAATGGCATGGACCACTGGGTATGGGCTAGAGGTGCTGCCATACGATATATATTGTCAGAGTCTGTAATCTGGAAGGAGGAGGACATGGTTGGTGGCCTGGGAGACGACGAAGAAGGTTTTGGTTTTCGCTTATCTGCGCAGTCATTAAAACCCATCTGTAAATGGTAGTACCCTTCTTCTTTTCCGTAACATCATTGGTGAAGGTACGGGGTAGTCACTTGCGCTTGACGGAGCCTTCAACAGCGGCGCCGTCGACGCCACCGACGGTCATACTATCCCTGCCCCGCGACCCAGGCACATTTTCTGGGATTGACAACGTTGACGTCGATGACTGGTTGCTAAATTACGAACGGGTCTGCACTCAGAACATACGCCTATGCTGGCGAACATAATATTGTACCTGAAGAAAACGGCACGGGTCTGGTTCGTGACACATGAAGAAGAGATCACAAGTTGTGACTAGTGCAAACAGAAGCTTCGTTATTTGTTCGGCAAGCCCATCGGCCACCAGTCATGTCCTCTTCTTTCGATTGTAAGAATATGTTGAGCTGTAAGATAAATCTATCAAACAAATATTACGCTTGTAGGTCGAATACGTTTGATTGTGAAGAGGTCTTCATATCACGTTACCACACCTGTTGTGGCGCCAGTCACCTGATGATCCGTGGAAAAAAAAACAAAGCTTCATTTTTTAGACTGCAAACAGATGATTCTTATGTAGTGATTATATCTGAGTACTTGTTGCGTTACGCTGGAAAAATAATGGTCACATCACGTCACAACTGACCAAAATCTAAGTGGTGGCATGGGGGCGTTTGGCCCGCTGTTCGGATTCATTGTGTTATCATTGTATGGCTCGACGTCATTGTTGTAGCCTTGTTTTACCTTAATTTGACGCCGACGCAAAAGCACACTCTTCACCTTTCAAATCTTTTTTTCGTCGAGTATTCCACGCGCAGCACGCTGCTCAGGCGTTTAGGCAGCGCGCCGCCTTCGATCCACCTCGGCCTTAATGTCCCGTTTACACCCTACCACTTTTGTGATGTGTAAAGGCCACGTTCAAGTGGAACAACACTGGTATATAGCAAATTTGCGCAGTTTGTGCCAACAGTTGTAGCAATTCCAACTCCTCGGATAGCCTTCGCTGCTTTTGGAGCATTGGCAACTCTGGTAGCCTTCCCGGAGGTGTTTGACTTGTAATCAGGCACTAGAAGTTTCTTCGTTGCGTCACACATCACTGAACTCTGAGTCGACGGAGGGCGATTTCGCAATTCGGGAGATTCAGGCTCACGACATGCAAGGCACATCCCGTCACCTACTGACCTCACTGCCTAAAGCAGAAATTCGGTCACGCGTGCCGGCGTCCCTTGAAGCACTCCACTCTTCCTTTTTTTAGGGGCGAAGCTCCTTATAGCGGCACCCGTTCGTCCCCGTCGTCGTCGTCGTAGTAGTAGTGTGTAACCAGTCTGAGAAAAATGAGAAAAAAAATTCCGAAGTTGTGTCCGTAGCGCGGAATCGAACCAGGGACCCCTCGCTTCCGAGCGCGCGGCGTTAGCCCACTACGCCACGAAGCGGACATGGACACACGCACCACGATGGCAATAAATACCCAACATTAACGAAAGGCCGCGTTTCTAGCGCGTTTCTAACGCGTTTGTGCTAGCGCGTTACGGCCCGTGTAAGAAGCTGGTGTAAGACGCTGTGGCCTCTCCGCCTTACCTTCAACGCGTTTCGAACGCGCTGCCCAAAGCGGTGGCAAGTGAAGTTCAAGTCGAGGAGCGTTTATGAATACGGGGGGTATACTCTCTCGGCAGTCATGTGATGGCGTCGGCAAACGCGGTGCACGTTCCGGCATGTGTAAATGGCTGCGTAAGACGCTGTGGCCGCTCCCCCTTACTAGAGAGTACTGCACGTTTCTAACGCGTTTGTGCTAGCGTCCCCTTAAGCGGGAGATCCGATGATTCCCTCCGGAGCTTCGCCCACTCATCATCATTCACCCCGTGGATATGCTGTGAACTTTTTTTCTACAGCAGGCGCCTGCGCAGTTTAACCTACCATTTTGCTGGTGTCTATGAGGTGGTCTCCAATATTCTTATCACCTGCATTGCTTCTACTTAGCATGTCAGCGTAAGTACCCACACACTCTTCTGGAACATGCCCATACCTATGACACTGGCTTGAACGTTGTGTCTCGCACTGACGTTGTATGTGGCCGACGGTCTTACATCTGAGGCAAAGTGGCGGCCTATCTTATGCCAGGATAAGGTACTGGTGTCCATAAATAGTCAGCAGATGTGAAAATTATGCTTTGTGCTGTACAAAGGCGTTGAGAGCGGTGATGTCTGTGCATTTATTTCGAGGGCCGCAGTAAGTAAAACTGTGGTGGCGGGAAATGTTATTGTGTGCATCAAATGAAGTTGTTTTTCACAAGGTGCTCGTGTGTTTGTGCGCACTTAATTGTGATGCTCGTGAGAATAGCGTCGACGGCACAAAAAAGCATGCGTGATATGATGATGATGATGAGCCTCAAACATGACACACGCTGACAATGGAGGATGCGCCAAGAGTCGGAAAAGCTGGTGGAAAATAATGTCAGAAGTATAGACGACGCTACCGCTCCTATCAAGTCGTCGGAACGAATGTGAAATTGTTGTTTTTACATGATAACTGAAATAATCCGCAGTACACAATATATGAGCACTGCAAATATGCGGCGAAAGAATATATTTCGCTCATATCAGTTCGCTCGTGGCATCCGCGGCAGAAGATTTTTTTCTCAGTGTTACATAGTTTCCAGCCAGGGACTTCAAATCAACTGATATGCCTGAAAAGCAAGTAACCTTTATTGTATCCGTCGCTTCGTCACCGGGGACTTAAACGTTGATTTACATAAGCATTGCTTTTCAAAAGTGGTGCAAGGAAACTATATACCTTATGTTTATCTCGAATTCAACGCTGCCAATACGTTGCATTGGCGCAGGTAAATGCTTGGACAGTTGCGCCACTTGAATGGTTAAACAGAAACTGCGACCATATTACGGAACATTTCGATACCCATAAACTATAACACAAGGAAACCTTAACATGACGACAAACAAGAACAAGAAAAACAAACAAGATGCACGAATATTTGGAGAATGAAATATTTTAAACATTGAAAAAGTGGAACCCTCAAATATTATCATAAACCTCTACGCAATCTCTTAAAACATTAGAACTTAATACGTCACGTCTACTTAGATCTGGGGAGTCTGGGAGTAAGGCCGGTGCACGTATTTCAAAATTCACAAGATGCATTAAATAAAATTTAAATAATTCTGAGGTCTAACGAGCCAAACCACAACCTGATTGACACCAGCCGTAATGGGGGACTCCGTAATAATTTTGGGCATTTAAGGTGCTTTGACAATAATTTTAATCTTAAGTTCACGATCCTTATTGCATTTCGCTCCTATCGAAAGGCGGCTGCCGTAGCCGGGATCGAGCACGTGACCTTCCGCAACATGAATTAGTACACCATTCAAAGAGAAAACTGCTATCACTAAACAATAACAGTCAGAAGTTATTTACATAAACAACACTTTAATTTTTCATTATTACAGAACTTTGGCTTTTAAATATTACCTTTTTTAGTTCTTACGTTAAATTACTACTTTATTTTCGACTACACGCCTCCTGCTCACCAACTATCCTAAAACCCTGGCTTATGGAACCTTGCCTTGTAGTGGCTCAGAACTATTATTTGAGCAATTTTCGGTTTCTCTCAAGCAAATATCTAACACGGCATTTAACTCATACCACAATAACAGTCGAAGCAATTGCTACAAATACTTACCGCGGTATCTCTGTCGACGCCTTGACAGCCTCTTTTAACCTCGGTGTACATACATTGTCCCACTTTGCAAATTCCCCGCTTCAAATCAAGTTCTTCATTGTATCCGCCCGTTAAAATCTGGAATGCACAATGTTCAGGAGATATAGTTGCTACGATAGCAATATTGAGCTTCTGAAACTGTAATATGAATACATAATTTTACGGCAGCACGAAATCGTCTCTTTGTGCATGAGACTTCTTCAGATTTCTTTATTACGCACGAAAACATTTCGTAGTACTTCAATAATCAACTGATCAGACATATCCGAGGCAAGTGGAATAGGTGTTAGGTACATTATGCTTGCAATGTTTCTGGTGGGGGTAATCTATCCAGCAGTATTCAAGGAAAATAATCGTAGAACCCCACTTCGAAAACCTTCGCCTCACGTGTGCTTCACTGTGGATGACATTGTAATGGAGTGCATGATTTCGTCCCCTTAAACATTAAGCCTAGTTTTAAGTCGATAAGGCGAATGAAAGTGTAATAAGACATAGAACACGGATATTCTTTCCTCCATTTGTTCGGCATTCTCCGCGAGGTGGCACATAAGACTAAAACAGAAACAATATTTAAGCTGCACCTTACTTTCAAAATTCCTCCAATGTAAATATTTTAAGGCTTACGGGCAATCTCTCCATTCCTCGTACGCCAAATAAAGAAACAAATACTCTATTACATTCAAGATGCGCTGTGATATTTCTAATTTGATGTTTCTGAGCAGAATACTTCGAAAGAAAAAACAAGTAAAACACTTATTTTTGGCCTTATTACCTCGAACGCAGATTTATCTAGGCGCCTAATCTCAACACATGTCAAATAAAGCAGTTTAGCACGTAATACACAAAAACTTAGCGCACTTCCGCTTTATGGAGGAGGATAACCAGCGAAGATGCAGTGTGTCAAACGCCGTATAGACATAAGTGGAAGGCCCAGAGCTTACACGGTGGCCCAGAGACAGTAGTCTTTCCTGCACGACGTTTAGCTTTCGGAGGTGCATCGTTACGCGCGGATACCCGTAGTCGCTATGGTGGCAAACTGAGGCACTGAAGCTTTCACCAAAGCGTCACGACACGTTCCGCACACGCGCACTTGCTCCACGCACTGCGATTGCACACACTGCCGCAACGCCACCGCCGCACATTCATGCTGATGTTGATCACGCACGCCGTCGATGGTGGTCAAGTCCCCGGCAAACCGCAGTCGATCACACACCACACACGTGGCGCCCAACGGGTTGCCCACAAACTCCCGCGCGAACCTCGCCGTCGCCCCGGGAAAACGTTCCGATAGATTATAGCCACGTCGACCCCTTGCCTTTTCCAACTCACTGCACTCGGGGTCCTGAAGTGCACAACGCTTGTGCTTGGCATCCGCCGCCCGCTCCTCATCGGTCGTATTCGCCCGCCGTCGCCGCACATATTCTAGCTGCTGCTGCCGCCGACGATCCGGGCCCTCTGTACTTCTTCGTCGGCAAGAGTGCAGCTACTCGATGGTCCCGACCAGTCGGCCGCTGCGCGTTCGGCGGTAGTGGCTTCCCGTCGCTGTCGTGCCCATTCGCGATGTTGTTCACATGGGCGCTTCTTCAGAGCGAACTACGCGCGTCCTCCCCATAGCAAGTCCAAAGCGCAACTGCTCATGACGTCGCTAGGGCGATGACGACGTCAGAATGAAAAACGATGAACAACGATTAGTGGGTAGACTATGACTTTTTATTTTCTTGTTCAGCTCCTCCAATCGGGAACGAAGGAGCGCCGCCGGCGCACAGGTGATATGAAGTAATGGGAAAATTTCTCTGTCGATGCGGCTCAATAGACGGATGCAAAAATTTTCAGAACCTAGCCATATACAGCTTCGCGGTAAAAAGGATGTTAGCTTATAGAACGAATAACTCTTACACGAAAATCAATATAAATGTCTTGTAAATATACGGAGATACAAAGGGCGAAGTCTACTCACCAGACAAAGTGTTCCGTCTCTGTAGGTCCGTTCACATCCGTTCATGTAACAAGTGCAATTACCAACGGGTTCCTGGTCACATGTAAATATTGTAAACACAGAGTGTATTTTGCCTGTATTTGCAGAATCTAAAAGCTCACATTATCAACAATAGCCCGCGAGAAAAATCATAGCGATGCTTCGACAGCTTTCATTGCAAAAAAAAAAACGCTGAAAATTGTATTACCGTAATCAAACTCCACTCATATTTTACACTAACAGGTGAATTTTTTTGCCAGACTTTGTAACTGCCTTGATTGAATACGTAATTATCAATACGTAGCAGTCGTTTTTAAATTTAAACAGCAATTTAAACAGAATGATGTATGCAGAGGCACTGCAGGCCTAACACACACTCTGTCATTTTTTGATTCGCTCTTTCATGTTACCGCAAGACGACTACAG
Organism: Dermacentor silvarum; assembly: GCF_013339745.2. NCBI lineage: Eukaryota > Metazoa > Arthropoda > Arachnida > Ixodida > Ixodidae > Dermacentor > Dermacentor silvarum. The sequence goes on from NC_051157.2 coordinate 165,625,420, forward strand.
TGAAAAATACAAAAATTATCATAGCCAGCTCTTTACGAAGTTCAAATGTTTCACGTACTAATAAACAGGCTTCGCGCATTTTATACGATGCGAAAAGTCTGTTCCAACATTCAATATTACATTTATATAGGCAGTGTACTAGGCTTGTCTTATATAATGTCGAATATTTCGCGTATACCTTCACTTAAGTCGTAGAACTAACTACTCGGAAAGCCTACAAAGTGATAGTAGAGGATGGAAGGCTTCCATTTAAACGGCTGCAGCGGCTACTTAAGAAGACTCCGTAGTAAGTGTGCTCTTAGTAAGTGACCGGTGTGCTTACATATCCGAAGTTTGATCCATTGCCTGCCTAATATTACAGTGAATATTGGAAAGCAGGATGTGCTACACGTCTCGATAAGTAAACCCTAACATGATGCTGACACTTCAAAAAATTATTCGTCGCCGAACAAAGGAAGCCTCAGCCTAGAGGCAATGCCTTAATAAGGGGTCTTTGTGTATCTGCAAGGTGTCACAGCAGCGTTAGCCAAGCTGGTAAAAGCCTGGTAAACTATACGATTTTAATACCAACGGTTTTCGGTCATCTATCCTCTTCCGTCAAAGGGGTATTTCTTGTGCGATAATTTCTTGGCCTGACTAGAGAAAGTAAGTTTAACTAACCTCTCACGTTTTTTTTATTATTTAATGTTAATTAAAGGATCCGAGACTGATCAACTGTTTACTGTTTTCATTCGATCATCTTCTCCTTCGTCTCTCTCTTCATTTCCTCTTCTTCTTTTGACCAGGACGTTACATTCTCCGGCTCTCTTATTGCCACCCTTCCGCGGTTGGTAAGGCACTAGCTTACCTACAGTTGTAACTTCTGTCTTTCCTGCTGGTCCTTCAAAGTGCACAGACTTGAGTATACCTTGCTGCTTTGCCGTTTTGAGGACGACATAAGGGCCTGTGAAAGCAGTCTTCGAACGATCAAGACCTTTTCGTACTAGCACCATGTCTCCAGGTTGTAGGTTGGGGCATATGAGTTGCATGGCGCGAGTCGTAGTATTTCTTCATGGTACCTTTACACATATGGTATTCTTCTGACGTCTTCTTGCGTTCTGGAATATGGATCTTCCCTACTATGCCAAGTTCGTGATTTGCTGGTAACCACGTTGTCTTCTGAAAGGCAGCAAACTGAGGGCTACAGCCAAGTCCAGCTGTGTGGGATTGATTGTGATGCCTAACCGCTGCCTCAAGAGCACACTTCCATCCTCCAGTAAATTCTGCGTATATAGAAATGAAGGTCTTCAAGTCACGTATGAGACGTTCTGCTAGAGCATTTCCTTCCGGGTGATATGGTGCTGAAAATCTCAAAGTGATACCGTTTTCTGTTGCCCACCGACGGAGCCTCTCGCTGCGGAATGCAGGTCCATTATCAGACACAATCACGTTGGTGTGTCTAAATGCCTCTCTTTCCATCAGTGCAATCACACTGTTTGCATCTTCTTTTCCGGGCTTGGCCGCCGCCATACGTGTCCACTGGTCAACAGCCACTATAAAAGACTGAGTACGGCGCACAACCTCCCCTTTCTTTTTGATTTCAGCGAAATCGAGATGGACGACTTCGAAGGGGACATCTGAATACAAAAGAATGACCATCTGGTTTCCTTTTGGGCGGAACTTAGCTTTGATAGTCTGACATGGATGACAGATCTTGACGTAGTTCTCTACATCGGCTTTCATGTTCTTCCACGTAAAACATTTCTGAATATTCCAGTAAGTCCGCCAAAAGCCATCATGCCCCCCTGAGTGTAGACTGTCATCAAAGAGCCGCAATATTTTGCATATGCGGCTTTGAGGTACAATAAGCTTTCCGTCGATTAATTTGAGTTCTTTAGTGTCTTCTCATACACTTGCGACGTGTGCCCCTTGATCGTTGTTTATTGTCGGTATGTGCAACCTTGATAACGCGTCCGCGTCAGGTAGCTTTTCATAAGGTCTGTGGCTAACATCACACGTGAACTGGTGAATTTCGCTAATCGATCTTGCCACTCTTCCCTTCAGTTGTGTAAGGCTCAGAAGGTATGTCAAAGCCTGATAGGCCGTGAAAAGCTTGAACTGATGGCCCTCCAAGTCACTCCTGAAGTATTGTAACGCCAGCACTACTGCTAAGGCCTCCTCTTCCGTTGTGGTGTAATTTACTTCCACTTTTGAAAAGACGTAGGAGTAATAGCCAATGACCTTTAACTGGTGGCTTTTGTCTTGGCTGCAATCTCGTTGGTATAACACTGCTCCTCTGCCATAATTGCACGCGTTAGTGCAGAGCTCGAAGGGTTTGGCGAAATCAGGTAATATCTAGATTGGATCTGAAGATATTGCGAGCGCCAGTTCTTCATACGTACGGTCGCACTCGTCGCTCCACACAAAGTGAACTTCCTTTTGAGTGAGCCTTGTAAGACACCTGGACATCGCCGCAAAGTCATTAATGAACGCCTGAAAATGTCCTGCCAATCCCAAGAACACACGCAAGGAGTGAACATCGTAGGGCTTATGTATTTTCTTGATTCGTTGGACGGACTGTTCCTTTGACGTCTTCGTGAAGCCGTCCAGGGCTCAGCCAAGGAACACCACCTTTCTCTGAAAGAATTCACTTTTCTTCTTGTTTATTTTCAATTGTGATTTGCTAAACGCTTCTAGTATTTCAGAAACGTGGGAACAGTGCTGTTCCTCGGTACGAGAGTAAATGATCATGTCATCGACGTAAACATTGCAGAAATCTCCGATGAAATCTTTAAGTACCACGTTCATCATGCGCTGAAACCAAGCACCCGAGTTCTTCCAACCGAATGGCAGACGGTTGTATTCATATATATCAAATGGTGTTATAAATGCCGTGTACTTTGATTTTTCCTGGAGAGGTACCTACCAGTAGCCTTTGCACAAATCGATTCGTGAGAACCATTGGCATCCTCCAGTGTCATTAATGATATCGTCAATCAAGGGCATAGGGAATGGGTACAGTTCTGTTTGGGTGTTTATTTGCCGATAATCAGTACAAAGTCGCAGTGAACCATCTTCTGTGGGAACAATAGTTATAGGAGACGCAAAAGGTGACGTTGAGGGCCTTATTATTCCAGCGTTCAGCATTTGTTGAAGCTCTTGTTTCAGCCATACTTTCTTTTCATGAGAATCCTGTAGGCTCTCTTCCGTACAATAGTCGTGTCGCGGAGTTCAAAAGGTACTTCGGTACAGAAGCTGCAGGTGGATATGTATCGAGGCATATAAGTTCGGGAAAAATTGTCCATATGTCATTAGCGCATTTGGCAGTCCTCATCTGTGGCCGTGTCTGTACACTTGAAACCAGGGAGTCTAAAGTCACTTCATCTTTCCAAGAAATGTTCATTCGTAGCTTCTTCATGTCGGGTCTTGACAGTATAAACAACAATTCGACATCACACATAACCAGCGCTTCTACTGTGAAGTCCTCCCCAGCCAAATGTATACTGACTCTTGTCCAGGTGTGCAGTGTTCGAGATGATCCATCGTAGCTCTTAACCATTGCCACTTTACCTTGTCGCATGTCATCTGCCTTTACCATGGTTTGATCATTCAAACTTACTGAAGCCCTGTGTCGACTAGGGCACTTCCTTCTTTTCCGTTAATAAGCAGTGCTCTTTGTAAAACGTTTCATTGAATCAAGTAGACAGCCTCGTTTTGGTTAAATGGGTGGGGCTGTGCACTCACGTTTATTCGTTTTTTTTCTCTCTCTCCTTGACGTCTCGGTTGCTAGGAAAATAGTCAAAAGCTGCGCTTCTGGTGGATTCTGTCCTCGCTGTCGCTGTATTATCCGGATGAACTGTGGCTGGATGGATCCAATTGTGCTGTGCAACGGGCCCAGGGGCTTCATGGCAAACGTCCTTAAGACACCCCAGTAAGTCTTCAACTGTCTTAGGCGACCTTATTTGCACTTTCCTTTGGCATTCCTTTGTCATACCGTGGATGAATAACGGTAAAATAGACGACTCAGGCAAAGTAGGATCTGCTAACAGTAACAGTCGTTCCTTCTCGTAGAAATGGTCAATTAGTGAACTTGAGCGTTATTTGAAAATATAGCTTTGTCCCATCGGTCGACCGGGTTCTGATTAAAAGCCGAGATAAAACTTGCTCTCCAGTGATCCCAGGCGTCGTCCGGATGGTCTGTTATGGATGGTCTGTTATGCGGAGCTCATACCATTTCTTGGCATTGTGTACAGGAAATAGCCTCATATTTTGTCCTTTATCCTGGGACGTCACCCAGCAGTTCTTTTCACAAGCATATTTAAAGAACTTCAACCAAGTGGTTGCCGACGCGGTCGTCCCATTGAACATGTCCGGCTTCACTAATTCAGCTTTGCGACCATTGTTAGCGCGCAGAGTCTTTGTTAGCATAGCAAGCAATTGTCTATGTTGCTCAATTTGAGACGCCTGCACTTTGAACATCAACTCAATAAGGATAGCAATGTCCTGGCTATTGTCATTTCGAAAGGGCTTGCTACTTGATAACTGTCTGAAGGGCTTTTCATCGTCGGACATTTTGATATTGTTCTTCCACATACCTCTGCTAACGAGATCCGCCTCAGTGACTTTAGCCTTACTTGCGATGAACTGGAGCAGGCTCGGGGACGTCGCTGTTTCTTGGACTTCGACTTGTTCTTCATCTTCGGCTTGGTATGACGTGGCGTATGGTTGTCCCACTGTAGTAGTATCAACTCGTACTTCTATCCACATCTTGTCGGGCTGCGCCAAATGTAAAATAAGGGATCTGAGACTGATCATCTGTTTACTGTTTTCATTCGATCATCATCTTCTTCGTCTCTCCCTCCACTTCCTCTTCTTCTTTTGACCAGGGCGTTACATTTAATAGCATGACTCACGATAGAGAAGTTCTTATTGCCTGATAAAACGTCCGATTGAGTAGTTTCCAGCCCGCTATTTATTGCCTAATTATCTTTGCTGCGCTTCAGTTGTAGTGAGGAAGAAAATATATTTCTTAGAGGATTCACCCGATTCAACGTTCCTCCCAAGATATGGAGGTGTGGAGAGTGATCCCACACATTTGCACCCTATTAAAGAATTCATACCGTATGATCAAGCTTGACTTTCGCTCCACATAGGGAATGATTATGTTTCCAGAATACACGAATGGACATGTTGGTAATTCAGACTAAGAAGGAAAGCGCAAACAGAAGACAATGCAGGACGACACAAGATGAAGTGCTCACTTTCAACCAAGTTTTCCTCCGACACGGTATTAGTATCATACGGTATCATACCGTAGTACTAGCATACAAACTAGTGTGGCTAGCAGACACGTGCTGTCCAGATGCCTCATGACATACGGGAACTGAAAACAACAAATACCAAGCAAAAGTTCATAACCAAATTGCATGTCACAATCAGGGGCCGAAATCACAAAAACGTTCTTTTGCTAAAACTGTTCCTAGAAGCAGGTGTCAGTCAATCATGGTGTTGGACATATCATTAGCGAAAGCGTCAGTTGAATGGCAAGCAGCCCTTATGAACAAAAAGCTTTGTGAATACGGCCCCAGAATCCATGAATGGTCACCCTGATACGTCTGCATCTGCACATGGCTGAAAAAAAGGAGCTCCTCCTCTGATAGCTCAATCGAAGGTGCGCTAGCACGCATGTCAGCTAGCCTGGCAATTTCTGCTGCTCCTGGAACCTTTCTAATTAATCCCACGTTGCTCTTGCCTACGACATTACGCTCGTTACTTAAAGGCTCGCAACCACCATTCCTGTAGTGCAAATCTAGATGACCGCCTGCGACATTATGCACATCGTTCAGGCGATTTCGCCCGTGTAGCGTTCCAGGCACATGAACTCCGACAGGTCTGGCCAGTGTACACGGCATACTTCTAGCCGCAAAGCCAACGTGACTGAATAAACAAAGCCTCTTACAAGCGACAAAGGATCTTCAGCCGAACGCTCAAATCTTTGTGTTCTTCAGCCATTCTTGGTGCTGGCCAACACCGAAGCGCTCTTCGGTGTCGGCCAGCACCAAGAATGGCTGGTATCTCCTTAGAGCAACAACTTCAGCATAACTTTTTGTCAATATAGACCTTATGTGGTAATTTCACAGCGAACCACAGTATTCCGGTAGTTTGCTTTACACAAGCTAGACATATTGTTGGCTGATGAAAAAGATACTTTATTTTTTCGGCGATCTTGCCAATCTTCTTTTTTCTGTGGGAAACATAATTTATGTAAGGAGTGACTGCTTATCATTCTTTTTATTTTTCTTAACATTGTCCTGCCCACTACGCTGTCTTTTCTTTCAGGTGTGTTTCAGCGATATGGGTGGCACTTAAGTCACTGACGGTACTACGTAATGCGGAACCCCTGTCTTTAGCCAACGGTGAGTTTCCTCAATGAAAGTAATTTTACGCTTGTGAAGATATAACTTTTTCAGGGCATTGATGAGGGTGAGCTTCACTTAACAAGCTTGGTCTGTCCCGAAAAAAAGAAGGTAGCAATGGTTTTCGGGGTTTCCAGTACAAAACATCTCAAGGAATCATTTTCCAGCCCCCAACGGGTAATGCCTAACGGCTACAAGCAGTCTTTGAATATGTGCGGTAGACCGTTACCATCCGCTGCCGCATGGGTCAACCTGAAGTATCCATTGCGTCAGCCAGTCCCCGAGTGAGGCACCACTTCTCCGCCTGCGCACGACACGGGCTTCCATAACAGCGACCAATAAATAACTTAGCGGGTGCTTTTTCACCGAAATCACATTCGTATATAAGCGACCTGCATGCCCTCGCGACCAACTGCTCGCCATACGGACTGATCGGTCCATATGGCGGTCCGGCAGCGCCGATTGCGCTAATGTTCTTGCAAGAGAAATAAGCAGGAGTTTTCTTGGAAATTTTGAGATTCCGTATCCTGGAAATCCCTTAATCATACATATACATTAAAATCACATGCACAGCAAGCTGCTCAAACTGCACATGACTTATGCCAAGCGCGATAAGATAATTGTCAACGTATCTTGACACCTTCAGCGCATTATTTCCCTGCATCCGACAGTCAGCGCTCGTCTTCTGTCGTTATTCATCGTCTTCTATTTGCGCTGTGTCATTCACGTTATTTCAGTGTAGCAAGAATTTAGTGATCTGGCCACAGACTGCGAAATTGGTTGTGTGAGTTGCAGCTTGGAAGGTTTTGTAATATTTTTGACAGCCTCAGGTTACTTAAGGTCTGCCCTAAGCATGCTACACTAGTGTTCGTTCAGACCCCTACTTTCGGAATTCAACCGCCACAGCCAGGAAAGGAACACGTGACCGGGGTGTCGGAACGGAATGTTTTTCGTTCTACTTTTAGTTTCGTTCCACTGAAAAAAGTTTCGTTCCGGGTCTGCTCCGGAACTAAAAAAAAAAAGTGATCCGTAACGATTATAACGGTTTTGGTTCACATGCAAAAATTTTCGAAGCAAAGTAACGATAAAAGCATAGCGTTAGTTTTTCTCAATAAGTGAATTCTGAATTTTGAGATCATGCTCAGTGCCTGGACTCAAGGTACTGAGCATGATCTAAAAATCTACTGAGCATGATCTCATGATCACGAACACAAACGAAGGATAAAACCTCAGTAACAAAGCGCTGTAGCCGTAGAAAACGAAACGATAAGCTCTTAGCAAGCCCTGGGTTTTGCTACGATACCGATCTAATAGTGCACCGAGTAGATCCCCTATACCTTCGAAAAAGTACCGCCATCCTTTGAACAACGTCGCTTCTCTCTCTCCTGCATCTCCGATTGGATGATGATAGCGCGCGCTTTCACTTTATTTTTTTTCCGCCTCAGAGCCATGTCAAAAGTCACTCTGCGTAGCCGCCGTCGCCTGCGGCGACGGCGGCGCGCGCCTCGCTTGACAGCTTCAACGGGAGCTTTCGAAGGGCGCCACCGTCGACTTGCTCTCTCAAGCAAAAAGTAAAGACAAAAAAAAGCGTTTTAGGCGAGGAGAATGCGGTACTCTTCCGATATAGGGACTTTAGCACAGCTCAGAGCAGTGTGAAGTGCTCGATCGGCTATCGCTCGCACTATGCCTGCCTAAGATACGCGCTTCTGCGGACCCATGATATACGCGGTAATTCTGACCGTCGCCTGACGTCCGTTGTTTCGGATTGCTGACTTTCCTCTTGAACCGAAAAGCGATAAAAATACTTCGGTTTCATTCGGAAACAAAATAACAAATAACGTCTCGGTTACTTTTTTGTGCCAGTCAAAAATATCGTTATCTTTCGTTTTCCGTTCTTGTTTTCGTTCCGTTCCGGCACACTGCACGTGACCTCGGGCTCAAGAGGGGAGCCTGATCGCCACTAAGCCATTGGGGCGGGTATGCGTTTGGATATTTCAGATGAATTTAAACTAGAGCTACAATATTTTATGAATGTATTTGCGGCTACTACTACACCAAGTAGAGAAACGCGCGTTTTGGACTACTTTTGTGCAAATGGGGTTCATATTTTGTTTAGTTTTGAAGCAGTCTCCCATACTACAAACTGATATCGGGTTTTATTTTTGTGCACCTTTTGAACACCTCACAGGACGCAAATCGGTCGTTACTGAAGCGCTTTCTTCACGGACCATGGTTCTCAACGGAAATGGTTATAGCTCCGACAGTTTGTTCAAGTGCTAATAATCACTGCCACGTTGCCGCAAGAAGCAGGGGTCACTTTCAGTGGCTCTATCTTTTATTTATTTATTTTCTATAATTTTTCAAATATTAGGTGACGAAAGTCAGGTGCGAGTATTTTCCATTAGCCCATATAGTGTCGCCACTAGATGCATCCCAATACTTAAACAAATCCTACATTTTTGCAATAATTCTCATGTATGTAATGTCCTGTAATAAATTATTACGGTTCAAATAGGTAAGCACCAAAGCTCGACTTCGTGTTCATTCTTCTTTCGCTCGTTTTTGCCTCATTTTTCGTTCCTGATTAGGTCATGCGCTGCGCCACCAGTTAACAATTTCCGCCACATTTGTAGACGATTTCACACACAAAACGTCGACATGATTATGAGGCACGCAATAGTGGAGGACTCCAAATTAGTTTTGAACACCTCGAGGTCCTTAACGTGCACCTAAATCTAAGAACACGAGTGTTTTTGTATTTCACCCCCATCGACGTGCGGCTGCCGCATCTGGCATCGAACCCGCTCGAGCTCAGCAGCGCAATGCAATAGTCACTACGCTACGGCTGTGAGTAAATGCTGTCGAAAACGACTGTCTATTTTAGTACAGAAATGACGGTGAGAACGGGTAAATATAGATATTTGTTGAACGCGCGCATTTCTATTTGACACGCGTGCTGCATTGGTTCAGCTCGGTCGATCAATTTATGGACAACTAAAGTAGTAATCGTAAATTGTGCAACTACATGTATTCTAATTGCACAGATCTAAATTTTTTGGTTAAACGCCAGGCAAGAGACAAAGAACGTAGTATAATGGAAGCTAGAAGCCCATTCGACATAGGTATTTCATACATGTGCTTCGCCTCTCTCTTGTCTGGTAACGTCGAAGTTACCTACAATCACAAGCTCGCCTAAACCTTAATGCCGCGTTGCGTATACACTCAGAGAAAGCGTGTTTTAAGGATGACAATGGCACACGATTCTTCAACTCACACGCTTACTCCCGTTAAACAGCCGGTGCTTCACGCCTGGCTGGCGTAGATGTGGTTGGTACAACTGCAAATTATTATTCAACTACCATGGGAATGATGGTGCTTGTGACATCAACCACTGTTGTGGCTTTATATACTGCACCTAATCATTCTTTTTTTTGGCCTAAATTTCGAAGCAACATTAATTGTCAGAATTCTGAACTCATTAACAACCGGCGCACATACAGAATACCTGCTGCGTTAATAACGCCGTATTTAGATGAAGTTATTCAGTTTGCAGAGATTATCAAGCCGTTTCAAGCTACGAAGACTAAATATTTTAGAGAAATCCATGTACCAACCATCATTGCCATGCTGGCAAGCCCCTATGGTTGCAACTCCCGCAGAAAATAGCCATAGCCGCAAAGTTCCCTCTTGTAATTCCCTAGCAAACAATAGCATCGGAAAGTTAGTTTCTTGATATCCGTTTTAAACCTGTCTCACTCCGTCATTGTGAGTACAATTGCCTAAGGGAGGCTTAGTATTCAGCTTATGAACTGTTTATTACTCTGCTACCTGTATTCTTATGGTGCTTGATAATTTCTACATATATACACTGTACTTCATAGTTTCTTGTGCACTTCTAATTTTTATTTCTTATTCACTATTGTATCTACTTCTATAGTTGTAACTTTTCCTCAAGTTCCAAATTCATATCAGAACGGCCATACGCTAAGCTACTAGGAGCCTGGCCTTAGCCCTCATGAACCTAAAGGCCATACCAGCGTTTTTCAGTACCTGCAAAAGGCAGACTGGAATGTACAATTGCAGCGACACTGCGCATTGTGTAATGCTTGTGATCCACCTAAACAGTGGGTCTTTCCTTGATGTGTCACTGTCTTATACCATCTCTAAGTGGAAGTTCGTGTAAGTTAGCGTAGTTAGTATAAGTGTAAATAGTAAGTTAGTGCGCCAGTACGTGTCTTTTATTCTGTCGTCCGTGTCTAAGTTTTCGCCGCCTAAAAAACATTTCTAGTCATGTACCAACTAGCCCAACAACTGACGTTAGTAAGTTAGTCAAACTACAATATCCAAATACCCTTACTGCCTTTTTATCTATTTCAGAAGTTATGGTGTTCAAGGAAAGCTAATAAGGCTGCACCAAGTTTGATTTCACCGTTTAATTCCTGTTGAGAAGTATGTGTATACCTAGACTTGTCCGTGTTGCATCCTAAATAATGCGGCACGCTTTCGCCTTAGTTACAAATAAAGCTCGCTGTACCAGACGAAAGGTTTGTGCCAGGCTGACAACATATTCTCCTAAAGTTCAATGTCTGGTAACCGAGGCCATATAGTTCGGAGACCAACATTCACTGTTCCTGAGTTGTAGTACACATCACCCACAATATCAAGTTGTGAACGGTAGCTTAATAATATGCTTGAAAATAAAAGTACAGAACCAGTATTGAAAGCGAAATGATATAGGCTGGAAGCTACAAGTATCACAAAGGAACTTGAGAAGAAGCCTAAGGACAGCGCAGCGATATATACAATGAAGCTTCTATTGTGAGCAGCAGCGGCAGCACTACTGAAGACGAGTGCAAGAAGCAAATAGCCACAGGACTCGCCCATGATGTATTTGTCTTTCGTTATACTTGTACTGAAATGTATTTACAAAAAAAGCCCATTTGGTCATCGCCATCCACAATACAACGTGCGGCCTGTAACCTTAAGAGACAGCATGACAACAACACGGATAATAGAGAATGCAGTTCAGCTAATGTTCTATAATTGATGTCAACCTCAAAATTACAAACAAGCTCCTGCCAGAAAACGCAGTGCACATATCATTCACTTCTGAAGGAATGTCAGGCCAACAGAAGCCCATTCACAATTATGCACAAATTATATACAACGAATAAAGTTTCCTTATTTTTCTGGCGCCAAGTTGTATTGCGTGGGTAAAACAGCTGTTTTCCCTTACGTGTCGGTGTTTACATCCCAGGTTTAAGGATGAAACATGAAAGAGAGAGAGACAAAGGGGAAGGAAAAACAGGGAGGTAAGCCAATGTATCACCGCCTTGCCACCCTGTGCTGGGGAGAGGGGTCAACGGAATAAAAGGTGATAGAAGAAACAAATAAAAAATAATGTGCAAGAAATTTACGCTGCAATCTACAACTTTCTAAGACGGTGGCACAATTCGCAAGCGCCTAAGAACTTGAGCAGAGGCCTAAAGGCCTTAAGTGCCGAAACCTGTCTGGACCAGTGTCCTAGAACTTTTTCCTCTGTGGAGGGGCGATCGTGCAGTTTTTCGAGCGTGATCGCGAGCACTTTTCTTGCCACATGGTAACGGGGACAGTCACAGAGGAGGTGCTTGATCGTCTCCTCGCTGCCACAGTTGTCGCAAACAGGGCTGTCGGCCATTTCAATGTGGAAGGAGTAGACGTTCGTAAATGCCACGCCGAGCCACAGGCGGCACAGAAGTGTTGCTTACATTTGTAGTAACCCTGGTGGCAGACGGAGTTGCAGACGTCGATTCAATCTGTGGAGATGGGTGTTGGTGAATTCACTGGTGTCCTACAGAGTCTGCACAAGCTTGCGTGAGAGGGAGTGAAGCCTTGTGGCAGCATCTGCTCTCGACAGTGGTATTGATATAATATGGGCACCGTCTTGGGCCGATCGGGCAGCGTTATCCGCACTGTGATTGCTGAAATTCCTCAGTGCATCGGTATCCATTGTTAGACGATATTGTGCCGCTTGTCGATTGCGTGATGGTGAAGTAGTCAGGTCTGCGAATAATTGCACGTTATGTCCATGATTGAAAGGGGACAGCAGACACCGGGGAGCTACATTTGAGTCCCAAGAGATGGACCATAACTGTAATGATTCGTGATCAATAAACTTCAGAGCAGCACGGATAGTTGCGAGTTCTGCAGCCATCGATCTTGTAATGTTATACGTCTTGAATTGGACGGTGACAGATTTCGCGGGAATTATCACTGCTCCAGCTGAGCTTTTGGAGGAGACAGAACCGTCCATGTAAATGTGGATGCGTTCTCTATGCTTCTCATGCAGGAATGAAATCACGGCTTGTTTGAGGACGAAAGATGACATCTGCGTTTTCTTTGTGATGCCGGGAATGACAAAAGGGCTTGGAGTGGATGCAGGCACCACAGCGGTTGTGCTGCAGGCGTGAAGCTCGACAGTAAAGTTCTGTGATTGGTGTCGTTAATCCTGCTAAACGCTTAATGAGGTCGAACGGCAGGAAGAGAGGCGAGATGATGTGATGAAAGTCGGGCGAAGTGCCTGACGTGCATCCTTAAAGCATCGACTTGAATGTGCGTATTGATAGAGTAGTCATGCGCGATGGCTATTGTTGCTTCTGTGTATGCACACATGCAAAGGCCAAGGCATATTCACAGAGCTTGAGCTTGCACAGACTGAAGTACACGGACGTTGGTCTTACCGGTCCCACCCAGTACAGGTAAGTTACAGCGTATACGAGACCCACAACGAGTGCGTTATAGAGTAGAAGCCTCGCTCTCATAGACGCAGCCCTAGACTTTCCCGCGAGAAATCTAAAACATGGGTTATCATGGCTCGCTTCTTTTTTAGGTAGGAGACATGAGGACTCCAGGAGAAATCTCGACCAATTATCGCATAAAACATGAATGTCGAGGACAAAACTATGGGCGACCTTGATATCACCGCTCAGTCAAAGATAATATTTTAGCTTGAAACAAACTTTCACTTTACTGTGAACCCAGTATATACATTAGCTGAACAGAGTCATTAAGCTGTTACCGGATTCAGCGGCTTTGGCGCTCAATCAAAGGTTAAGGCCAGGTGCACTGCGTTTTTGTGGGTTAAGCTTGTTCGTAATTCTTAGGTTGTGACTGACTATAGTTGAAGTTATCAGAAAGAATTGCACACGACAAGTGATGGAAAGTGCACAGCACAGCTGGCGGTCTGTTACTGTAAGACTGCGTCATGAGGGAAAAGAGTCCAAATAGAGCATGCCGGAAGGGTTTGGTGCAGGGATTATATTGGGACGTTAATGTGATCGTGATAGTGAGGCCTCGTGGCTCTTCGAAAAAAATTAATAGGCTGCAATGGGTACAAATTACAAATTTATCGCACTTATATACTTGTTTAAAGCAGTTTACTATCTGAAAAATTGTTATTTAGTTCTTGCTTTACTAGTAAAGCTTAGCCGGCTCTGTCTATTGTAAGATTTATTAAAGGCTGCCTTTATCTTGCTCGTGGTCATGCCCACGAGCAAGGTCTTAGTACGACAATTATATCAACTGCAGTTTCCTTGAATTATGTTGGTTTAGCAGTTACATGTTCCCTAGCACTGTAAAATAGTTGGAACAGTCTGTTCCGCAAATATAACTTACTAACATTGCTTGTTCGGTCAAATTCATAGGTCCTCAGTAACAAAACCTGTGCTTCCAAAACTACAGCCAGAAATTTGCCGCTGAAATTTATCTGAAGCGCCAATATTGGAACCCGCATTTTTCTGTCCCTTTCTCTATAAGCTTACCTTTCCAGTGCAATATTCTTTCTCTGGGGGCATGATTTTCCGCGTCTGCACAAAAACGAAACCTGCAAACACGAAAAAGATTACTTGTTGGACCAGCGATAAGGCAGCACAATTGGTTCGAAGGTTTTGTCACTTAGTCATTTTAAATTATTATACAAAATTCCACAAAAGTTAAAGGGGCCCTCACCAGGTTTCAGGATTGTAACTAAACCGGCGTCAACAGGTTTCGAGTTGTAAATAAACAAGCGTGGGCCATACATCACGTGGTGGTGATCGTGTCAGCGAACAATGATACGTCTGCGTGGCGCAGATAGGTTGGAACTTTTATACCGAAGGCTGCGTGCTCTTCCTCTCGACGGAGCCGCCCTTCGAGCAGAAGTAAAGGTCGCACGAAGGTACCTCAAAAATCTTAAATTCTGGGATTTTAAATGCCGAAACAACGATCTAATTATCAGGCACTCCGTAATGGGGGACTCCTGAATAATTTTGTCAACCTGGGATAACTTAACGTGAGCCCATCGCAAATGACGCGGGTGTTCTTGCTTTTTACCACGATTGACTTGCGGCCGTAGCGACCGGGGTTTCATCCCACGACCTCATGCTTAGTAGCCGACACATAGCCCCTAAGCTGTTAAGACGTGCCAGTGACTCTACGGAATGTGCACTTCTTCCAACGTCACCGACATAGCAAGTGACTTTGATTACTCGTTCAATGCTGACCGCGCTGAACGTCCAGTTCTGAAAGCTAGGCGGTACGTCAGCTCCGGTATTGGAGAAGGCGGGGTAAGAAACACCGCGTGCAGACGCCAATGGAAGAAGAGTGTCTCTGTTGATAGCGACCCTCGCATCCTCGTTTCATGATAACAGGACAGCTAAATTTCTTCCGTATCCACCGATAACGCACCAGGTTTTTTAGGGGCAAGCACCTTAGGGCCGAGCCTTGTCCCCCCCTCGTCGTCGTCGTCGTCCGTACCTCTGGTTTGCATGGAGTCCGCTAGGGGCGCTGCGGTGCACAAGGGCGTTCGTTGCCGACGCGCGCTCTCTTTCTCTCTTCAGCCATGGATGATAACGGTCACTTCTGATAACGGCGCGTCCGCTATGAATCAAAAGGTGAGAGTGGTGGCTCAACTGCAAGCGGAGTCGAGGGCTCAGAAAGCTGCTGCAGCACGGCGACGCAGACAACAAGCGGACCCGGAGTCTAGGGCGCGGGAAGCTGCAGCAAAACGGCAACGCCGGCAAGTGGACCCGGAGCTGAGGGCTCGCGAAACTACAGCAGCACGGCAACGCCGGCATGCGGACCCGGATCTGAGGGCTCGCAAATCTGCAGCAGTACGGCAACACCGGCAAGCGTACCCGGAGGTGAGACCGCAAAGCTCACGCTTGAACCGAGCATCGGCGCCAACAACCTCAGGTAAAGAACGCTTCCTGCGTTTTGTCGCCGCTTCCCATGCTCTTACCACCTCTGGGTCCGCTTGGCGGCGTCGCGCTTGAACCGAGCATCGGCGCCACTAACCTCAAGTAGAGAACGCTTCCGGCGTTTTGCCGCCGCTTCCTGCGCTCTCGCCGCCTCTGAGTCCGCTTGCCGGCGTCGGGGGATTCACAGTTAACCGAATAATTCCCCGGTACTTCACCCACTCATCATCATTCACTTCGTGGATATGCGGTTTCTTTTCAATAAAATGCTCCCTAGACGGCGCCTTACCATTTTCAGTGCATAATGACATTTTTCAAGTGGGGCGTGATGAGGCACCCATTAGAGTAAAATTTGGTTTTGTATGTGAAGGAATGTGGAACCACTGCCGGAGCTGTGTGAAGCACACCTCGGCTGAATATGCCGATGAAACTATTGCAACCTGCTAGCGGCCATTTGGAAAGAGTCTAGTGTTCTACGATGTTCAGGATTTTTGTGCTGGAAAGTACCAAACGTTTATGTCGCCTCATTAGGCTTTGCTTCGGGCCGGGCACGACTTGACATGAAACAAAGCCGGCAGATCCCAGGCCCTGTGGGAATCGATGTTATGCGAACCAGTGTGTGGGCAGCCTACCAAGTTAACGAAACGACCATGAGAGCACCAAGACGTAGGCGGCTTTTACATGACCTACATGACACGCATGTCATGACATTCACGTCATGAGTCCTCAGCAGTCCCTTTAGCAATGCCTAGGAGACGTCAAGGCGAAAGTCTTAGCCATGCTCATTGACTATGACTTCTACCATTGGCCTTTAGCCTTTTCCTTCACTTAATACCACATCCGAACCAATTCCATTGGTTTTTGAGAGTTATTGTTTTTTTCGCTGAGTAATTGCCATTTTCGCTGTGTCATGGTCATGGCTATGGCTTCTACCACCATCCTTTAGTGTTTCCTTCACTTAGTACCTACATCAGAACCCATTTCAGTGGTTCTTGAGTGTTAATCTTTTTTCGCTGAGTCATTGTCATTTTTGCTAAGTCAAGCTCATGACTACGATTCTACCATAATCTTTAAGTGTTTCCTTCACTTAGTACCCACGTGAGAACCCATTTCAGTGGTTCTTGAGTGTTAACCTTTTTTTGCTAAGTCATGCTTATGCTATGACTTCTACCCTTATCCTTTAGTGTTTGCTTCCCTTAGTACCCACGTCAGAACCCATTTTAGTGTTTTTTAGTGTTCATCTTTTTTGCTGAGTCATTGTCGTGTTTGCTGAGTTATGCTGGTGACTATGACTTCTACCATTATCCTTTAGTGTTTCTTTCACTTAGTAGTAACGTCAGAATCCATTTCAGTGGTTTTTGAGTGTTAATCTTTTTTTTGCTGAGTCATCCTCATAACTATAATTTCTACCATCATCATTGAGTGTTTCCTTCCCTTAGTGCCCACGTCCGAACCAATTCCAGTGGCTTTTGAGTATTATTCTTTTTTTGCTGAGTCATGGTCATTGTTGCTGAATCATGGTCATGACTATGCCTTCTACCAGCAGCCTGTAGTGTTTCCTCCACTTAGTTCCAACGTCCGAACCTATTTCAGTGGTTTTTGAGTGTTAATCGTTTTTTGCTGAGTCATTGTCATTTTTGATGAGTCGCGCTCATGACTATGACTTCTACCACCATCCCTTAGTGTTTCCTTCACTCAGTACCCACGCCAGAACCCACTTCAGTGGCTTTTGAGTGTGAATGTTTTTTGCTGTGTCATTGTCATGACAGATCACTTATGTTCGTCATATACTCCTGTCATACTATGCCAATTTTGGTACCTACCAAGTTAACGAGACGACCATGACAGCACCAAGACGTAGGCGGCTGTTTTATGACCTATATGACACGTCTTGACTTCAGCCAACCAAGAGAACAGGCTGGCTTCAGGAAGAGTTATTCTACGATGGATCATATCCATGTCATAAATCAGGTAATCGTGAAATCTGCGGAGTACAATCAACCTCTCTACATGGCTTTCATAGATTATGAAAAGGCATTTAATTCAGTAGAGATACCAGGAGTCATAGAGGCACTGCGTAATCAAGGAGTACAGGAGGCATACGTGAATATCTTAGCAAACATCTACAAGGATTCCACAGCTAGCTTGGTTCTCCACAAGAAAAGTAGAAAGTTACCTGTCAGGAAAGGGGTCAGGCAGGGAAACACAATCTCTCCAATGCTATTCACTGCATGCTTAGAAGAAGTATTCAAGCTCTTAGACTGGGAAGGCTTAGGAGTGAGGATCAACGGCGAATATCTCAGCAACCTACGGTTTGCAGATGACATTGTCCAATTCAGCAACAATGGAGACGAATTACAATAAATGATTGAGGACCTTAATCGAGAAAGTGTAAGAATTGGGTTGAAGATGAATATGCAGAAGACAAAGATAATGTTCAATAGCCTGGCAAGGGAACAAGAATTCAGGATCGCCAGTCAGCCTCTAGAGTCTCTAAAGGAGTACGTTTATCTAGGTCAATTACTCACAGGGTACCCTGATCACGAGAAATAAATTTACAGAAGAATAAAATTGGGTTAGAGTGCATGCAGCAGGTATTACCAAATCCTGACTGGGAGCTCACCACTGTCGTTGAAAAGAAAAGTGTACAATCATTGCATCCTGCCGTTGCTAACATATGGGACAGAAACTTGG
The DNA here is from genome assembly GCF_013339745.2 of Dermacentor silvarum. NCBI lineage: Eukaryota > Metazoa > Arthropoda > Arachnida > Ixodida > Ixodidae > Dermacentor > Dermacentor silvarum. The sequence continues at coordinate 165,643,721 of NC_051157.2, forward strand.
AGGTCAACAAAGAAGCTCGAGAACAAGTTAAGGACCGCAGAAAGAGCGATGGAACGAAAAATCGTAGGACTAACGTTAAGAGACCGGAAGAGAGCGGTGTGGATCAGAGAACAAACGGGGATAGCCGATATTCTAGTTGACATTAAGCGCAAGAAATGGAGCTGTGCAGGCCATGTAATGCGTAGGATGGATAACCGGTGGACCATTAGGGTTACAGAATGAATACCAAGAGAAGGGAAGCGCAGTCGAGGTCGGCAGAAAACCAGATGGGATGATGAAGTTAGGAAATTTGCAGGCGCAAGTTGGAATACGCTAGTGCAAGACAGGGGTAATTGGAGATCGCAGGGAGAGGCCTTCGTCCTGCAGTGGACATAAAATATATAGGCTGATGATGATGACGATGATGATGACACGTATATATATGTCATGACATTCATGTCATGACATTTATGTTTTTCATATACTCTTCTCATAGTATGCCAATTTTAGTACATATCAAGTTAACAAAACGACCATGAAAACACAAAGTCGTAGGCGTCTAAATAGATAGATAGATAGATAGATAGATAGATAGATAGATAGATAGATAGATAGATACTGTCAAACTAGCAAATGTTCGCCAAGAAATGTTTCGCATTTAAAACCTGGACATAAAAAAAGCAATGGACCAATGTAGTGACAGATAAGATTCTATAAGTCACGTTGATCACGTGTATAGTGCTAATTCATAGACTGTCTTTGCTTCGGATAAATGCCACATACTCTGATATCATCCAACTTCGCTATGACACTCGTTTGCCAAGGCCGCCCATGAGCATGAAGGCATGGCGACGACTGAATGACGTCGACGCTGTGACTGAGGAAGACGGAATGATATTGATCGAAGTACAAAGACGTATAACCACGACGGCATGAGGAAAGTCAGGTGTGGATTCTTAAATATGACGATGCTATAACGAAAACCTCGAGATGACGACGACCTGAGGACAATGAGATCACGGAAACTATATGACGACGACGGCGTGATGATGACTGTACGTACACGACCGGATAACGTTGCAGGAATGACAAATGTATCAGGAATAAGACGGCATGATGACGGAGGTAGGACGATACACGATAGCGTCTGTGTGGCGACGACGACGCAAGGACGACGACAGTATAGCCATGACTTAATGACTACAGCGTGATTGCGTTGAAATGACGACTAAGTGACGATGTCGATGAATTGACGATTATGGTATGATGATATGACGACAATGGTATGATGACGACAGCATGACGGCATTGGGATGTCGAAACGACAATGGTGACGATGGCACGACCGAGAAGGCTTCCCGATAACGGTGTGACATAGAATACATAAGGTCTACTATATAACGGCGATGCAGTGACCACGATGGCTTAACGACATGGGGACAATGGGATGACGACGAATGTATGATGACAATTGCGTAACGATGACTGTACCTCAATACCAGTATGACGACGATGGCGTGTGGACGACGGCGTGGCGAAAGTCTAATGACGAAGCGGGACTGACAATGATGCCACGACCGCGACGGTAATATGACGACGGTCGGAAAATGGAGGCATAATAGCGACTCTCTAACGATGACGGCATGATAGGCCCGTACAATTACAATTAAATGACGAGAATGGGCTGGACTTCCTGAAGTGATGACAATGATAAAACGTCTCCATTACGACGAAGGCATGACGCCACTCAAAGGCAAAGCTAGAATGATGACGAAGCAGTGACCACGACTGCACCACGACCTCTAATGCGTACGTAGTGGGCCAAGCTATTGCACAGCATCGACAACTGGGTCGGAGTAGAAGACTTCACGATGACATCACGACTAGAGTCGTATCACGAAGCTGGAATGACGACAATGAAACAATCATGACATCATTACCATGAGCAGATAACAAGTGGGCCAAGCAGGTACACAACTTTGATCACTTGGTAGGTGTTAGAGGCTACATATACATAGATAGATAGCCTCAAAACGGCTGATGTGGTCATAAACTGATATTCGCAATAGTAATAGCTGCTATGCCTGCGAACTACCCACCAATTTTATTTAATGCGCATAGCATTCGTAGCCTATTTGAGCCCTTTTGAGCCTATCTGTCAATATATCTATCCTCTTCCGCCGACCCATTGGCCCAAGTTGTCTAGGTACTCGGGTAACTAGGTATGAGCTCCTGGTCGAGATGCCGTTGGGGTCATTTTATTGTCGTCAGATCAGCTTCATGATCTTACTCTCGTCTTTCCGTCGTCGTCACGCCTCTTACCTCGCCCGAGTATCCCACGTCGTCCAATAGCATGGACCACTAGGTATGTGCTCGTGGCGGCCCACACCATTGCGGCTTGGTCGTTGCACCACCGTTATTCCAGCTTTGTCATCCGACACTCGTCAACCCATCGTCTCCACGCTATAGCCATCATAGAGTCGTCCTGCATTGATTATCACACCGCCAAAGTGATGCCGTCGTCCTGGTCATTGAATGGTCGTCAGTCTAACTTGGTGATCTGACTCTCGCAATGCTGTCGTCGTCGCGCCTTCTACTCCAGACCAGTGCTCAAAGTTATAACAGCTTGGGTCACTAGGTACGTGTTCGGGGACGTGATCCGGTCGTGGTAGTTGCATCGTCATTCTAGCTTTGTCATCCTACACTCATCATGCAGTCGCCATCACGCCATCGTCGTCACACAGCCTCCGGTATGCCGTTGTTGTCAGGCTGGCGTTTTATCATTATCATCATTTCAGTAACGTCACCCCATTGTTGTCGTGCCATCGTCGTCCTACTCCCTTCATCTTTCTTCGACGTGAATCTTTCGTGATAATTGTATTGTAATCACAATCATGCTGTCGTCAATTGATTGCCATTATGGCGCCCTTGTCATGCCGTCATCCTCAGACAGTCGCTACCATGCCTCCATTGCCAGTCCGTCGTCTTAATGCCGTCGTGGCCGTGCCATTGTCGTCATACAGGTTTGGTGATACTGTCATCGTCACGCCAATGTCATCATACATTCGTTGTCATCCCATTGTCATTATGCCGTTGTCGTGCTATCGATGTGACTGCATCGTCGTCATCATGTACTCATTGTCGCACCATCGGGGGGAAGCCCTCGCGTTTGTTTCATCGTCGCCGTTGTGACTTCGGCATCTGAATCTCATCGGGCCATCGTCATCATACCGTTTGTCATCATGCCTTCGTCACCACGCTCTCATTTCACTGTCGTCATCTCTCATTCCACTATCGGCATCACCTCAGTATCGTCATCCCAGTGGCGTCATGCTGCGGCCGTCATACCACTTTCGTCGATCTCGTTGCTCGTTATTCTATCCTAATCATGATTCGTTATTCAATCGTGATTATGCTGCCGTTGTCATGGCATCGTCGTCATCGAATCATCTTCAGGCACACTGACGCTAGCATGCAGCCATTGTAACACCGATGTCGTCATGCCATCTTGGTCATCCCATCGTCGTCATTGCCGCTTCATCCGTCTGTGTTCATAGCATCGTCAACACGCCATCGTCATCATCTCATTACCACCGTGTCGTTGTCGTTATACCATTTTGATGATTTAAAATGGACATTTCATTATGGTCAAGCTGTCATCGTATACGCCTTTGTAGTTCAATCGATATCATTCGTTCTTCGCCATTTCATCGTCACTGCCTCGGTATCTTGCAGTCGTCGTCATACCTTATGCTCATGGGCGTCCTGGTTAAGCGAGTACCAAAGCACAGTGGGACGATATTGGAGTATCTGGCATATAGCCGAAGCAACTAAAGTCTCAGAATTGCCATTACACGTGCTAATTGTGACTTCGGCAATATGGGCTATTGCTACGTTGATTGATTGCTATTCGCATTAGCGTCGGCAGACATCGTAAGATAAGTTCTGCCATAATTGATTTTTTCAGCTTCACCTCTCTCGCCGTACCACAGCAATCTGACCTATATAGCTTTCATCAAGACGGGATGCCTACGATGCTGCCGCACGATAGTCCATGTACGCGCTTCATTCACTACGCTGTCATTCGCATCCCTCTGCACATGCCTTGTGCGAGAATCTTAGATTTATGAGCAAATTAAAGCATTGAGGCATATGTACAATCAGCTCTTCCTGCCGAACATGACTGCGTTCACTGGCACTACCAGTAAGTGAATTTGTGTTCATTTCTAGTCGAACAAAAAATCTCAAAATAAAACCTTCACCCATAATATTCCACCTCATATTTAACTCTAAAGCATACACACGCACGTATGTTAGATTGACGCATGATATTCGACGACCTTTATTCGTTGTCCTAAGTTTAGTACATTCTTACCCCATTCTTAGGCCACATGAAATGTGCAACTAGGTATGCTTCACCGGTGATGTGCCTGTGAGGCCTTGAAAGGAGCAGAGCGTAGGGAAGGAAAGTCAGGCCCAATTGAAAACCACCTTTATTATGACTGCGTCAGCAGGTACCGATAGCACCGCCGAAACCCAGCGCGAGCGCGTCTCTGCTGCTTCGACGATGCCGCTGCCTTGACCAAGGAGCAGCCGCTACATGCCCATTCTTAGCCATCCCACAGAATGGGCATGTGGCACTGCGACACAAAGGGCTTGCAAGCCTTAACTGAACTTTAATGTGTCTTACTTCTCTGTACATACGCCTCTCCTAACCATTCTTCTCTGTATGTCAAACACGGCCTACGTCTTCGTGACATTGCTGCGTTTCTTAGCAAAACGTCGCTTTATTTATTTAAACACAAAATTAACTGGAACGCCAATGCATTTCTCCGCAAAGTTCGGGAATTATTATCTCGAAACTGGTGTCATCCCGAGAATTCGTTCCAAGTGGATCCGCCTTGCGAACTCCACGGCTACAATTTGTAAATTGCAATATGGACCATCAGGTAATTAGTTAAAAACTTAATTAGCCAATTTTTGTTATTTATTAGATTATGCATTTCAATTTTTTGTGCAAGTAATGTCCGCCTCTTCGAGTATACCAACTCATGAACTAGAATTGTGCTATCTGCCACAGGCAACCTTTAAGAATTTTTTAAGTGTTCGCTGAAACACCCTGTATATTGCCACCTGTAGGTAGTGGGTCGAGGGCAAGAGTGGGTCGAGCTCAAGAGAAGAAAGAAGACCGCGCGCTCCTTCTCGGCTCGAGCCAGCCCCGACGGCCGCGTCTTCCAAGAGCCAGCTGCTCTACGTTTATTAAGCCTTCAGGACTACTTCTCGAGGCTCGTGACAACCTGGTGGAGGTGCGGGGTAAGCGTCTTCACGGATGTTGCAGACCCCTCCAAGGATCCGCGCTACGAATCCAGTCCCTGTCGACACTCCCGTGCATCGGGCCAGCCGCAGGATCAGGGGACTGTCTCCAGAAGTCGTCAACGCTACAGTTCCCACCACATCAACCGGTATGACCAGCGCTTCTCTTCAAACCGCCCCAACCGGTACGGGAAGCACGATGTCGAACCGTTACACACTTGAGAGCCCACGGATCCCGAAGACGTTTCATGGCACAGTGTTCGAAGACGTCGAAGACTGGATGGTCGAATACGAGCGCGTGGCCTCCGTGAACGAATGGAACGACACGGAAAAACTCCGACACGTCTACTTCTACCTGGAGGACGGCGCGCGTACGTGGTTTCAGAACCGCGAGGGGCAACTGACGTCTTGGCGCGAGTTTTGTCGTCAGCTTTTGGAGACATACACCAGTGCTGATCGCCACGAACGAGCGGAACGTGCGATTCAGGCCCGCGTCCAGTTGCCAAACGAAACTGTGACCACTTACGTCGAAGGCATGACGCGCCTCTTCCGACGGGCGGATCCAAGCATGGCGGAGGAGAAGAAGTTACGTCATCTGATGCGCGGGGTCAAGGAGCAACTCTTCGCTGGCCTCGTACGGAGCCCTCCGAAGACGGTCGCAGAGTTCTTGTCCGAGGCCGTGACTATGGAAAAGATGCTTCTGCATCGCTGGAACAGGTATGAGCGGCAAGCGAACAGCATGTCTGCTGCTGACATTTTCACGGCCATAGGAAGCAACGGTGACTGTCTGCGAGAACTCATCCGCTCTGTGTGCGTGAAGAGTTGCAAAAGGCCGCCGTAACACCGCACCCTACGGTAAGCTCCATAGCGAGCATTATCAAGGACGAAGTGCACCAGGCGCTCCGTGACACCTTGCCTCCTGCTAACGCTGCGGCAGTACCTCCTGAGTATCCGCGTGCGAGCTACGCGGAAACCCTGAAGCGCTCTGCTCCCTCTCCACCGCTGTTCGTTCGTGCTCCTCCTACGGTGTCAATTCAGTCGGCGCAGCCGATGTCGTACTACGACGCTGGGTATACACCGCCGCCGGTTGTTCATGCCGCTCCATTTGCCCACCATTCGGAACAAGTGGTTCACTACGTCGACGACAGACGCCCGCCCCCTCGGAAGTCGGATGTTTGGCGCACACCCGATCATCAGCCTCTGTGCTTCCACTGCGGTGAAGCTGACCACCTGTACCGCCAGTGCCCATACCGGCGCCTTGGGATTCGCGGCTTTTCCGCATACTCGCCGCCACCCCGATACGGCCAGCGACCCCGGGACATTGAGGACTACCTCTCTCAGCAGCGCCTGCCACCGCCTGCCAGGCGGCAGTCGCGATCGCCGTCTCCCAGACGATTTTCACCTCCGCCCCAGCGCTATTCTCCCGAGCGGTCGACCAGTCCCCGCCGGGAAAACTAACTGAGGCGATCTTTGGGGGCGAGGTCGCTGACGGTCGAAGTGCTGAAGACCTCCGACGGACGCAGTTACGGAAACATACCGATCCGCCATCACCTGCAGCTGAACGAGACGACCGGCTTTCGCTCGATATACCAGTGACTATTGACTGGTTATGCCGTGAGTGCTTTAGTGGACACCGGCGCAGACTACACGATACTAAGCAGGAAAATAGCAACGCAGCTGAAGAAAGTGATCACGCCCTGGCATAACTCGCAGATTCGGACGGCTCGCGGCCACGTCGTTACTCCGCTGGGCGCCTGCACGACTAGAGTTGAGATTCAAGGATCTACATTCGTTGCGAGCTGCCTTGTCTTACGCGAATGCTCCCGCGACGTTATTCTTGGGGTTGACTTCCTGCAGGAGTACGGCACAATTATCGATCTGCAAGAGCGTCGTATCACTTTCTCTGCCGCACGAGCAATCGACGTGCAAGACGGCCAACGGCGCGACGACGTACTTCGTGTTTCGGCAGACAGTGTAACGCTTCCTCCACGAGCCAGTGTCCTCGTCGACGTTACATGCTGTGGCTTACGCGATGGCGAAGCGGTGGCCGAAAGTAACTTGGAACACCTACTGAAGCAAGGTGTTTGTGTGCCTCGAAGTGTTATATACATTCGTGCTGGTCATTCGAAATTGCTTGTTACCAACTTTAGCTACGAGCACCGACACCTGTTCCGCGGCACTTCGTTAGCGTTTGCTGACGCAGTAGCAAACGTTAACAACTGCTTCACGTCAGAAGTAGTGGAGACAGCAGACACGTCTCTGGGCCATCTCGACATCAATTCTGAACTGTCCACCGATAGCCAGACAGCACTGCACAAGCTCTTGCTTGAATTCAGGACCTGCTTCGCACATTCTTCCAAGGTACGCCAGACTTCCATCACTAAACACAGGATCATCACGTACGAAGACGCACGCCCCATACACCAGCAGCCTTACCGCGTGTCGGTAAAAGAACGCGAAGCCATACGTACGCAAGTCCGGGAGATGCTTGACGATGGCGTCATCGAACCTTCCAACAGCCCGTGGTCGTCTCCGGTCGTTCTTGTCAAAAAGAAAGACGGAACGCTACGCTTCTGTGTCGACTACCGCAAGCTCAACAACGTGACTAAAAAGGACGTGTACCCGCTGCCGCGTATCGACGACTCGTTAGATAGACTACGGCGTGCCCACTATTTTTCTTCTCTCGATTTAAAAAGCGGGTACTGGCAAATCGAGGTAGACGAACGCGACCGCGAGAAAACAGCCTTTGTGACTCCAGATGGGCTCTATGAATTTCGAGTGCTTCCTTTTGGCTTGTGTTCAGCCCCGGCTACTTTCCGGCGAATGATGGACACTGTCCTTACTGGACTGAAGTGGCAGGCCTCTCTTGTGTACCTGGATGATGTGGTCATCTTCTCTGAAACGTTCGAGCAGCATCTTCACCCCCTACGGAGTGTGCTAGAAGCCATCCGATCGGCAGACCTCACACTTAAGCCCGAAAAGTGCCACTTTGGTTACGAAGAGCTCAAGTTCCTCGGGCATGTAGTAAGCGCCAAAGGGGTTCGACCCGATCCCGACAAGCTTGCCGCTGTGGCCGCGTTTCCAGCTCCTGCCGATAAGAAGGCCGTCCGGCGCATCCTGGGTTTGTGCGCCTACTATCGCCGGTTTATTAAAGGCTTTTCGAAGATAGCGGAACCCCTGACACGCCTTACGAGGGACGATACGCCATTTGTGTGGCATAATGAGAAACAGGCGGCTTTCGCTGAATTACGACAGCGCCTGCAGTCAGCACCCGTTCTTGCACATTTTGACGATGATGCTGATACTGAGGCGCATACCAACGCCAGCAGCATTGGCCTTGGCGCAGTGCTCGACCAGCTTCAAGATGGAGTGGAAAGAGTTATAGCGTATGCCAGCCGCTCCCTGTCCCGTGCCGAGGCGAATTATTCGACTACGGAGAAAGAGTGCCACGCGGTCGTGTGGGCGATCATCAAGTTTCGCCCCTATCTCTATGGTCGTCCCTTCAAAGTAGTGACGGACCACCATGCCCTCTGTTGGTTCGCAAGCATGCGCGACCCTTCAGGACGACTAGCACGGTGGAGCTTGCGGCTACAAGAATTTGACATCATCGTTTATAAGTCTGGCCGTAAGCATGAAGACGCTGACACGCTGTCCCGCGCACCCATTGATCCTGCCAGTCAGGAAACAGAGGATGATGACGGCTTCCTGGGCGCCATTAGTTCATCAGACTTGAGCAGACGGCAGCGTGACGACGCTGAGATTAGACCGATCATCGATCATTTAGAGGGCCGCGACACAACCATACCACGCCATCTGTCCCGCTCGCTGACGTCCTTCTGTCTGCGAGACAACGTGCTTTATAAGAAGAATGCTCGTTCGACCAGCCGTGCTTACCTCCTGGTGGTTCCAAGGGACATGCGCGACGACATCCTCTTCGCTTGCCATGACGAACCGACATCTGGTAATTTAGGCTTTTCACGAACACTCGCTAGAGTGAGCGAAATGTACTATTGGCCCGGGCTTTCGGCATGCGTCAAACAGTACGTTAAAGGCTGCCGTGAATGCCAGCGCCGCAAGACACCATCCGTTAAACCGGCTGGCTTACTTCAGCCAATTGAAGCACCTCATACGCCTTTCGACCAAGTCGGCATGGACATTCTCGGACCGTTTCCTCTCTCGGTCGACGGTAACAAATGGGTGATCGTCGCGACTGATTATTTAACACGCTATGCTGAGACGCAGGCGATCCCACGAGCCACGGCCTCAGAGGTAGCGCAGTTCTTCATGCGCCACATCGTCTTGCGTCACGGTGCTCCCTCCACTGTAATAACAGACAGAGGGACAGCATTCACAGCGCAGCTTATGGACGAAGTTTTTGAATTGAGCAACACCAGGCATCGCAAGACGACCGCGTACCATCCGCAGACGAACGGACTTACCGAGCGACTAAATAAGACTGTCACAGACATGCTCGCCATGTACATCGACGTTCAACACAAAATATGGGATCGGATCTTGCCTTACGTGACCTTCGCGTATAACACCGCCGTGCAAGAGACGAAGCGCTTCACGCCCTTTCGCCTTCTCTACGGTCGCGAAGTCCAGATGATGCTGGACGCTATGCTGCCGTGTCAAGACGCTGATCTATTGACAACTGACGCCGAGGAATTTGCAGAGCGTGCTGAGGAAGCTCGGCAGCTCGCGCGGCTGCATATCGGCCAGCAGCAGCAGACAGACGCACGACGCTACAACATCCGCCACAGGGACGTGTCCTACAACCCCGGGGACCAAGTTTGGGTGTGGACCCCCGTTCGCCGTCGTGGCCTCTGTGAAAAGCTTCTGAGCCGGTATTTCGGTCCGTATAAAGTGCTCCGCCGCATCAGTGACGTAAACTACGAAGTTGTTCCGGACACAACATGCAGACACGGAGTAGGACACAAAGACAACCGACCTCAGACATAGTTCATGTTGTGCGCATGAAGCCGTACATTGCGTGTCCGTAATTTTTTTGTTTTCATTTTTTTTCTCATTCCCTTCTTTGTTTCTACTTTTCATTTATCTTTGGGAGCTTGCTTCTTCGTTCATTAACTGTGCCGGCGTGACGGCTACATTTTTTTGTGTTCTTTCGCTTTGCCTGCCTTCATCTTCTTTGTCTTCTACGCTTATTTTTTTTAAGCATCGAGGCGATGCTTTTGTTCGGAAGGGGGGATATTGCCACCTGTAGGTAGTGGGTCGAGGGCAAGAGTGGGTCGAGCCCAAGAGAAGAAAGAAGACCGCGCGCTCCATCTCGGCTCGAACCAGCCCCGACGGCCGCGTCTTCCAAGAGCCAGCTGCTCTACGTTTATTAAACCTTCAGGACTACTTCTCGAGGCTCGTGACAATATGCTGTTTTTACCACCTTCATTCCGGCTTTTGTAGCGTTAGCTACACTGGCCTAACCAAGCCCGTTTCGCGCGGCACATCAAGAGCCGTGCTGCGCATGCGCAAGGATCAGTGATGTCACACGGCTTGCGCACCGGAGCCACCGGAGCCGGCACCTCTCGCGCACTCCGCCGCCGCCGCGCGCGACTCACCGCCGCCGGTCTGCGCATTCCAGTGGAATGACGTCGTACCCGTGGTAGACGCACTGGCACCGGCGCGCGCTCGCTGTGCAGTCGCCGTCTGACACTGCGCTGGAGCCGCTGCGCTTCTGACTGCCGTTTGCCAGTGTGGTATAGCCATGGAGAAGGTGAGCGCAAATGCTGCTCAACAGCGCAGAAGAACGGAGAAGCTTGACTCATCGGATCCCGAAGTAGTTGCCTGGCAATTAGCGGTTGAGCGTAGGAGACAACCAGGAAAGCTAAGAATAATCAGCTGAACCTTTGCTAACGCTACGTATATCCTGGCATAGCCGAGCTAAGCCACTGCAACTTTTTTTTCAGCTGTTTAGTTTTTTCAACATAGCATGTGTTCCATTTTCGTCTAATCATCTGTTCCACCTCTGCACAATCACGAAAGCAAAAATTATTCGTATCGCACAGAATGTGCAAATAGATCGAAGCGAAGCCTTCTGCCTCGTTTGCTTTGAATTACGATAATTAGTGGTGATATTAACCACGAATTTTTTATTTCTTCAGCGTTTAGTCAAATACGAGAGTGGCGAGTTTGTGTTAAACGTTACCTAGCATGCAAAACTCCTATTTGTCTGCGTAGTGCACAGAACACACAGGAACACGTGTTCGCTTGAGGCGTACGTTGTTGTGAGCCATTGTTCATAACCTCTCGGAAGGTTATCATTGTCATTGCCTCACCATACACCTCGCATCGTGACGGAAGTGTTCTACTTTAATGGAATTGTGGGACTGTACGGGCCAAAACCACAATTGAATAACGAGACGCGGCGTAGTGGTCAACTCCGGCAGAATTTTTTCACCGTGGGGTTCTTTAGCGTGCGCCTAAATCTAAGTGTACGAGCGTTTTTGTATTTCGCTCCCGTCAAAATGTGGCACGGTCGGGATAAAACGGGTGTCCTTTAGCAACGCCATAGCCGTATAGCTACCGCGGCGGGCACACAAGTGTAACTTTGACATATGACCGTTTCCGTCGTGTCGCCTACACCCTATGGTGCTTTATTGCGGCTTTGCGTTTGCACGCCCTGGGTGAGTTGTTTGCTTGACAAATTTGCATGGTGTTTATTTTTCAGAAATAACAGAAACGTACCGTATCGCACCTTCAATTCGCGCACAACCGCTGCCTATCGTGTCTAGTACTAGCGTTTTCTTGCGTTCTCACGGCAGCTTTTTCCTCTGCCGCCCTCCCGGCTTGTATGGGAACTGCGAGTGAATAGTCGCAAGGCTCGTTTCATGACTGCGTCGCTTATACTAATTCTGAGCGACCCCTCCCTACCTGCTATCTACCATTCTATTAACCTCCCCTCTAGACTTGCACGTTAGTAGAAAGGTAAGCGCTGCAGTTTCTGCAATGCTTTTGCGGGAGATCACGGATAATTACAACTGTCAAGAGGGCATTGTGGCGACTCCCAGGAAGCTCCAGAGGGCATTGTGCACGTGCGACGCGATGGTAATGTTTAAACGAGTTTCTCGCGCCGCCTTTCTTTCCGGCCACACTCCTGCCATGAATGTGCACGCTCTGAACCACCTCCTATTGCGGCATGCAAGACAGAGACAGAAGCTGCAGCAGCAGCAGCAATGGAAAAGTCGAAGGAAGAGGCAAAGAGAGCTTCGCTTTAATAATACCTCCTGGGTGACTGAAGTGTACCAGGCGAGCAGTGCTTTAAAACCCGTTCATGAAAAATCACTTACTGGATGGAAGCATCAGACTTAGAAGCGCTAAGACGTTGAGAATCTCCATGAGGATAGTGGCTGGAAGAAATATTGATGGTTAAAACAAGTTTATTTTAGCAGAAGCATGTCTTTATGCCTAAAATATTTCGCGACCCGCCCAATAGTGTAAGTATTTCTCTATAGGAATTTATTGCCGCCGCTAATCTCCGCTCAAAAAAGATTTCCAGGATCTGAAAATGATGTGCCTAATCAATAAATAGACACAGGCATTATAGACACAAATATAACAAAAATGATAAGTTTTACATATTGACAATACGCACTGAGAAACATCAGACCTGCCTAAGCCATCTGCATTTCGAGCGGCCTTCCTTGGTAGGCAGTGGATCCAAAATAATGTTAGTTGCCTCTCTCGGAAACCTAAAATTAACAAGCACTCAAAGAACTCATCCATTCTTTGAGGATCTTTTTGTAAATGACTCTCAGAAATAGCACCATCTTCAAATCTTCAAAATATCTTTGAAACTTCTAGTCATATTGATTCTGCAAAACACTTCAACTTAAATTATTATATTATGCTGGAATCTTACAGTTTCATATGCTCTTGCCATATCTTGTACAACATTGCTCTATCAGGTAAAGATCTTTAGGTCGTATATAGCGTGTTATAACGCAGTTAGTTTTTAAAATTTCTCAATTGAATATATATTAGTAAAAACAGCTTTCATTCATTAGTTACTAAAATCCGGCATGGGCACGGTTCTGAAGATGTCGCAATTTTCATTAGACCCTAAATCATATCTCACGTTGTTTAACTTAGAACGGACACAAGATTTGGATTTAGTCTGCCAGCCAATTGCACAATGACGTCTAATCCAATGGGATACCTTAGTACGCAGTAAGCCAATGATGCCCATGCGCACTACAGAAGTCACATAATCCTAAAGGTTTCCTCTGGCATGGAGAGCACTAAATATTTTAACACAAAAGGGTCACATAATGTCTAGTTTTGAAGGATTTAAAAAAATCAAGCTCAGCCTAGCTGACGATCAATACAGACATTAATGTTATTACCATTAAAGCAATGTAGTGACACCGCTTATTGCACCAGCCGAAACACATAATTTATGAGGCGTGTTTGAAGTCCGGCTCCTCTGTCGCGCTCCCCTCCGAACACGCTGCACTATATCTAGCGGCTTGCACAATCAGCGTAATATTACGAAAACTACACGACGATAGAATTCATGATAAGATAACATCACCCGAGAAAAAAAAAAACTCATTCACAAGAGTTGTTGGCATCTTCAGAATCCGTTACTTGTGCTGGCCAACACTGTCCAAATAAACATAGATGGCTAGGTTGACGGCGGCACTTTCACATGGTGCTGTGGTCAACTTTTTCAATTTTGGCGTTGAATCGTAGTGTTTAGTCGAAGCCGAAAGGGTGCATTTGGTGCAGGTCACCAATATTGGTCCGTCTGAAGGATTTCAGCAGCAAAACAGCAGAAATATTTGCTGTGCGTGCAAACGTCCTACATGCCATCTTTATTTTTTTAAGCTTGAAGGGGGCTGCTTTTCGTGCGTAGAAGGCCTCTCCGAGGGGTTCAAGCACTTCAGCGCGGCGCTGCTACACTGCTGTGGGTAAGACACTTCACTCTTTTCGATCTTCGTAGGCACCTCCATGCAGCGACTCGTGTTTCAGTGCATCAGATAGCTTTCCACAATATATAGACAGTAACATGTATTCTTCCTTTAGAAGCTAAATGTGCATATCGTGCACTGATAAAACAAGGCTAAGAACTGTAAAGTTGCGTGGTACGTGGCTCTGGGATCAAAGCAAATGAGCGATCCGTTTGTGAGTCGTGCACAGTGCAGCTTTCTCTTTCTTTCACTGATCCAAGTCATAAGGTCGTGTGCGTCCGATGACTGGCGCTTGTTTGTATTCACAGTACGCACAGTTCAAGGTATGTCCCGTGAATAGAAAAACAGTATACCTCAGCCGCACGTAGGAGACCTCACGCGGGTCCTGACACTTGCGTGAAAGGGGAGAACTGGAAGAGGTAACATGCAATACCACGTTTCCGAAATTTATATGTTGTTTATTTTGAGCAATGTAATTTGTATGAGTGTAAGTGCATGACTTCAAAACTAAATCAACTAGTTGTAAAATAATTTGATTGCGTGCACAGTGTCAGAAAACAAACCACACTGTAAAATAATTTACGCCCCTAAGGGTTTTTTGAGTGTCTATAACTAACCCTCTAACACCGCTGAAAAAGCTGGTTTTTATAGGAAATTACACCCTTATGATGGTTCTTCTAATTTGCAATAACACCCTATCCCTCAAGGGTGTTTCGAACAATTTATTACCCTTTGACCTATGGGGTGTAAGGGTGTGATCAGCAATATATTACCCCTTCACCTAGCGGGTGTAATGAGCATTATAATAACCCTTGCTATAGGGGTGTTGAAGTATGGCATGCTGTAGCCGGTACATATGCACTTCATTGTATGTTTCGTAAGTCTACTGTCAGGCTAACACACGGGAATGTTATGTATTGTAATAAAACTGCACTTAGTAGCTGCGCAACACAGACTCCATTTTGTTCTATATCACACTTCTTTATTCTCTTCCCATCCCCTGCCCCTTGTCTTGTTTCAACTTCTTCTATTTGCAGGCCGCCATAGGATTGCTTCATTCCCCCCAGCATTGTTTGCATCCCTCCTGGGATGATACTTGAATATATTTCCAATAGGAGCGGATTCCATGGTGTCATTGGGGCCAATGTAGCATATGATCTTTAAGTGTCCTTGTTGACTTGCCGTCTTCATCACACGAAATAGCCCGTTATAGGACGCGCTCAGGCTTGGCCCTCTTTTACCAGCACGAAGTCACCGACGTCGAGTGTTGGCAACGTTGTATTTTGCCTCTTGTCAAAGTTTCTCTTTATTCTTTCACGATACCTTGATGTACTATCTTCAGTTCTGGCTGCTCTCTGTGAGCTTTATGTTT
>NC_051157.2:165659408-165715447 GCF_013339745.2 Dermacentor silvarum
GTAATCCTGCAGAACTGCTCCAGGAATGTCATCCTAGGCATGGACTTTCTAAATCAACACGGTGCAGTCATTGACTTAAGGTCCAAGTCGGTAACACTTTCAACGCACAACGCGATACCACCGGATACAAGCATAAGGTACCATGCCTTGAATGTGCTTGAAGAACAAGTCACCATTCCGCCTCGCTCCAGCGTAATGATTTCCGTCGGTACCGAAGTGCCTGCAGACATGGAGGGTGTCATCGAGGGCGATAATCACTTACTGCTCGACCGTGAAATTTGCGTCGCTAGTGGCATAGCTGAGCTACGTGCAGGGAAAGCAATGGTGATGCTCACGAACTTCAGCCCCGAATACAAGCACATTAACAAAGGCACCACGGTCGCCTACATCGACGAAATAGTACAAGCGAGCAGTGTTTTCGCCTTCACGGAAATCCAGTGCACCTGCAACGACGACTATAGTACCTGAACCAACTTTCGACGTCAATCAGAACCTTCCCAGGCATAAGAAAGAGCAACTAAAAGCTCTGCTCCTGCAATACAAGGACTGCTTCTTGTCGTCGTCAAAAGTTCGGCAAACCCCTGTCGCCAAGCACCGCATCGTAACCGGCGAAAATGTCCGCCCACTCCGTCAGAGCCCTTACCGAGTTTCGGCGCGCGAACGCGAGGCCATAAGGCAACAAGTCGACGAAATGCTACGCGACGACATCATCCAGCCGTCCAAGAGTCCGTGGGCGTCCCCCGTGGTGTTAGTGAAGAAGGATGGAACCCTACGTTTCTGCGTCGATTATCGTCGCCTCAACAAGATCACGAAGAAAGACGTATACCTCCTCCCACGGATTGACGACGCCTTGGATCGACTCTACAAGGCAAAGTATTTTTCGTCGATGGACCTCAAAGCTGGCTACTGGCAAATCGAAGTCGACGAGAGGGACCGGGAGAAGACTGCCTTTATAACACCAGACGGACTGTTCGAGTTCAAGGTCATGCCGTTTGGTCTTTGCTCGGCACCTGCGACTTTCCAACGCGTCATGGATACAGTACTGGCAGGCTTGAAGTGGCAGACTTGCCTCGTCTATTTGGACGACGTCGTCGTGTTTGCCTCAAGCTTCGAAGAACACCTGCGGCGCCTTGAAACAGTTCTTCAAGCAATCAAAACCTCCGTACTCACGTTAAAGCCAGAAAAGTGCCGCTTCGCATATGAGGAGCTCTTGTTTTTGGGCCACGTCATTAACAAGTCAGGAGTGCGCCCCGACCCTCAGAAAACTGCGGCCATCTCCAACTTTCCTCCGGCCACTGACAAGAAGGCAGTGCGTAGATTTCTTGGACTGTGCGCCTATTACAGGCGCTTCGTCAAGAATTTTTCACGGATCGCTCAGCCACTGACGTATCTCACGAAGGCCGACGTCAAGTTTAAGTGGGAGACGCCGCAAGTCGAAGCATTTGAAGAACTGAAGCGACGCCTGCAATCGCCGCCAATACTTGCGCATTTCGACGAAAACGCCGATACCGAAGTCCACACCGACGCAAGCAGCGTAGGACTCGGCTCCGTGCTTGTGCAGAGGACTGACGGACTAGAAAGGGTTGTAAGTAACGCTAGCCGGTCGCTATCGAAGGCGGAAGCAAATTATTCCACAGCAGAAAAGGAGTGCCTCGCCATCATCTGGGCCACATCAAAGTTTCGCCCCTGCCTCTATGGCAGGCCCTTTAAAGTTGTGAGCGACCACCACGCCTTGTGTTGGCTAGCTAACTTGAAGGATCCTTGAGGTTGCCTCGCACGATGGAGTCTGAGACTTCAAGCATTCGACATCACCGTTGTTTACAAGTCCGGGCGAAAGCACTCTGACGCCGACTGCTTGTCTCGCGCCCCCGTCGAACCGCCGCCACAGGACGACCAGGATGACGACACTTTCCTGGCACCTATCAGTGCCGACGAATTCGCCGAACAACAGCGAGCCGACCCGGAACTAAGGAGCCTTGTAGACTGCCTGGAAGGCGAGACCGTCATTGTGCCCAAGGTGTTCAGGCGAGGATTGGCGTCGTTTTTCTTGCAAAACGACATTCTCCTAAAGAAGAACTTCTCGCCTCTCCGAGCCAACTACCTCCTCGTGGTACCCTCAGCATTGCGTCCAGAGGTTCTGCAAGCTCTCCATGACGACCCAACGGCTGGACACCTCGGTTTTTCCCGCACGCTCGCGAGGATACAAGAATAATACAACTGGCCTCGCCTCTCTGCCGACGTCGCCCATTACTTTTAGCGACTTTTAGCGACGCAAAACACCGCCGACAAGGCCAGCCGGAGTTCTACAGCCGATCGAGCCACCTCGCCGACCATTCCAGCAGCTCGGGATAGACTTACTGCGGCCTTTTCCGACGTCGACATCTGGGAATAAATGGATCGTCGTAGCTACGGACTACCTCACCCGCTACGCCGAAACAAAAGCCTTGCCCAAAGGCAGTGCTGCGTCACGGTGCCCCAGAAGTCCTCATCACCGACAGATGTACGGCCTTCACGGCTGAACTTACTCAAGCCATCCTGCGCTACAGCCAGACAAGCCATCGCCGGACCACTGCCTACCACCCGCAGACGAACGGCCTCACCGAGCGCCTAAATAAGACCATCGCCGACATGCTGGCAATGTACGTCGACGTCGAACAAAGACGTGGGATGCCATCCTTCCGTACGTGACCTTCGCATACAACACGGCCATGCAAGAAACGATGCACATGGCGCCGTTCAACCTGGTCTACGGAAGGAAACCGGCAACGACGCTTGACGCCATGCTACCGGATGTCTCCGACGAAGAAAATCTCGACGTTGCCACCTATTTGCAGCGTGCCGAAGAAAGTCGACAGCTCGCCCGCCTGCGCATCAAGAACCAGCAGAGAACCGACAGCCGACACTACAATCTTCGACGACGCTACGTCGAGTACCAGCCCGGAGACCGTGTTTGGGTCTGGACTCCGATACGCCGACGAGGACTTAGCGAGAAACTCTTACGTCGCTATTTCGGACCATATAAGATCATCCGACGCATTGGCGCACTGGACTATGAGGTCGTGCCAGACGGTATTTCGCAATCACAGCGGCGCCGCGCACGACCTGAAGTCATCCACGTGGTGCGTCTTAACCCTTTCTACGCCCGCTGACGAACTTAGGTCCTTTGTTCCTTTGTTATTTTTGTCCCTTTCTGTACGCGTGGTTTTGTTTCCGCTTTCGTGTTTGTAGCATCGGGACGATGCTTTTTAAGGGGAGGGTATTGACACGTATACATGTTTATCTTTCACCGGTGACCGCTTTCCACCGGCTAACAAATGTTAAACGTTATCGCTCGGCGCAGGACGCGCCTGTATCGGAAGCTTCTAGAACGTTATCGATGCTTCATTCCGTTGCCTGTTTTCACCGACGCTTATGTTATCTGATTGTATGACCGACGCGAATTGCCTAGAACTTTCTGGAAGATCCGCGGGCATCAGGGATTAATCTGGAACCTTGGATGACTCAGGTATAAAAGCCGACACGGTTCACCGCGGATCAGATTTCGACGACCGCCGACTGTGTTCGCCGCTTTCGTTGTGCTTCGAGTGTAGCTTGCTTTTGTGGGCACAGGTTCGCCCAATAAAGAATTAGTTTCGTCATACACAGTTTTACGACTGTTTACTTCAGCGTCACTACTACGTGACAATATGACGACGGTCTGAAAATGGAGGCATAATAGCGACTGTCTAACGATGACGGCATGATAAGGCCCGTACAATTACAACTAAATGACGAGAATGGGCTGGAGTTCCTGAAGTGATGACAATGATAAAACGTCACCATTACGACGAAGGCATGACGCCAGTCAAAGGCAAAGTTAGAATGACGACGAAACAGTGACCACGATGGCACCACGACCTCTAACGCGTACGTAGTGGGCCAAGCTATTACACAGCATTGACAACTGGGTCGGAGTAGAAGACTTCATGATGACATCACGACTAGAGTCGTATCACGAAGCTGGAATGACGACAATGGAACAACCATGACATCATTACCATGAGCAGATACGAAGTGGGCCAAGCAGGTACACAACTTGGGTCACTTGGTAGGTGTAAGAGGCTACATATACATAGATAGAGCTAGATAGCCTCAAAACGGCTGATGTGGTCATAAAATGAAATTCGCAATAGTAATAGCTGCTATGCCTGCGAACTACCCACCAATTTTATTTAATGTGCATAGCATTCGTTGCCTATTTGAGCCGTTTTGAGCCTATCTGTCAATATATCTATCCTCTTCCGCCGACCCAGTGGCCCAAGTTTCCTAGGTGCTCGGGTAACTGGGTATGAGCTCCTGGTCGAGATGCCATTGAGGTCATTTCGTTGTCGTCAGATCAGCTTCATGATCTTACTCTCGTCTTGCCGTCGTCGTCACGGATCTTACCCCGCCCGAGTATCCAACGTCGTCCAATAGCATGGACCACTAGGTATGTGCTCGTGGCGGCCCATACCATTGCGGCTTGGTCGTTGCACCACCGTTATTCCAGCTTTGTCATCCGACACTCGTCAAGCCATCGTCTCCACGCTATAGCCGTCATAAAGTCGTCCTGCATTGATTATCACACCGCCAAAGTGATGCCGTCGTCCTAGTCATTGAATGGTCGTCACTCCAACTTGGTGATCTGACTCTCGCAATGCTGTCGTCGTCGCGCCTTCTACTCCAGCCCAGCGCTAAAAGTTATAACAGCTTGGGTCACTAGGTACGTATTCGGGGACGTGATCCCGTCGTGGTAGTTGCATCGTCATTCTAGCTTTTTCATCCTACACTCGTTATGCAGTCGTCATCACGTCATCGTCGTCGCACAGCCTCCGGTATGCCGTCGCTGTCAGGCTGCCGTTTTATCATTATCATTATTTCAGGAATGTCCCTTCTCCCTTCATCTTCATCTTTCTTCGACGTGAATCTTTCGTCATAACTGTATTGTAATCATGCTGTCGTCAATTGATTGTCATTATGGCGCCCTTGTCATGCCGTCATCCTCAGACAGTCGCAATCGATGCCTCCATTGCCAGTCCGTCGTCGTAATGCCGTCGTGGCCGCGCCATCGTTGCTATACAGGTTTCGTGATACTGTTGTCGGCACGCCAATGTCATCATACATTCGTTGTCATCCCATTGCCTTTATGCCGTTGTCGTGCTATCGATGTGACTGCATCGTCGTCGTCACGCACTCGTTGTCGTACCGTCGGGGGAAGCCCTCGTCTTTGTTCCATCGTCGCCGTTGTGACTTCGGCATCTGAATCTCGTCGGGCCATCGTCATCATACCGTTTGTCATCATGCCTTCGTCGCCACGCTCTCATTTCACGGTCGTCATCTCTCATTCCACTATCGGCATCACCTCAGTAGCGTCATCCCAGTGGCGTCATGCTGCGGTCATCATACCACTTTCGTCGATCTCGTTGCTCGTTATTCTATGCTAATCATGTATTCGTCAATCAATCGTGATTAAGCTGCCGTTGTCATGGCATCGTAGTCATTGACTCACCTTCAGGCACACTGACGCTAGCATGCAGCCATTGTAACACCGTTGTCGTGATGCCCTCTTGGTCATGCCATCGTCGTCATTGCCGCTTCATCCGTCTGTGTTCATACCATCGTCAACAAGCCATCGTCATCATCTCATTACCACCGTGTCGTTGTCGTAATACCATGTAGATGATTTAATATTGGACATTTCATTATGGTCAAGCTGTCGTCGTTATGCCTTTGTAGTTCAATCGATATCATTCGTTCTTCGCCATTTCATCGTCACTGCCTCAGTATCTTGCAGTCGTCGTCATACCTTATGCTCATGGGCGTCCTGGGTAAGCGAGTACCAAAGCACAGTGGGACGATATTGGAGTATCTGGCATATAGCCGAAGCAACTAAAGTCTCATAATTACCATTACACGTGCTAATTGTGACTTCGGGAATATGGGCTGTTGCTACGTTGATCGATTGCTATTCGCATTAGCGTCGGCAGTCATGGTAAGATGAGTTCTGCCATAATTATTTTTTTCAGCTTCACCTCTTTCGCCGTACCACAGCAATCTGGTCTATATAGCTTTCATCGAGACGGGATGCCTATGATGCTGCCACACGATAGTCCGTGTATGCGCTTCATTCACTACGCTGTCATTCGCATCCCTCTGCACATGCCTTGTGCGAGAATCTTAGATTTATGAGCAAATTCCAGCATTGCGGCATATGTATAATCAGCTCTCCCTGCCGAACATAACTGCGCTCACTGGCACTACCAGTAAGTGAATTTGTATTCTTTTCTAATCGAACAATAAATCCCAACATAAAACCTTCACCCATAATATTCCACCGCATATTTAACTCTAAAGCATACACACGCGCATATGTTAGATTGACGCATGATATTCGACGACCTTTATTCGTTGTCCTAAGTTTAGTACATTCCTATCCCATTCTTAGGCCACATGAAATTTGCCACTAGGTATGCTTCACCGGTGATGTGCCTGTGAGGCCTTGAAAGGAGCGGAGCGTAGAGAAAGAAAGTCAGGCCCAATTGAAAACCACATTTATTATGACTGCGTCAGCAGGTACCGAGAGCACCGCCGAAACCCAGCGCGAGCGCGTCTCTGCTGCTTCGACGATGCCGCTGTCTTGACCAAGGAGCAGCCGCTACATGCCCATTCTTAGCCATCCCACAGAATGGGGATGTGGCACTGCGACACAAAGGGCTTGCAAGCCTTAAGTGAACTTTAATGTGTCTTACTTCTCTGTACATACGCCTCTCCTCACCATTCTTGTCTGTATGTCAAACACGGCCTACTTCTTCGTGACGTTGCTGCGGCGACGTCTAACAGTGCATATCCGCAAAACCTGTTGTCCTTATTTCGTCATACCTTGTGAATGGTGCAGTGGTGCCTATAGAATTTAGTTGCATACCAATTAACTACCCACTACACGACAGCTTGGCTTGACGTCATTATAACTTGTGCATTGGTTCTGCACAATTTATCACAAGGATTCTGTATACTCGTATTCGTTCTCATGCAACAGTTTTGTCTCCGTTCTGTATTCGGCACCTTTCTACGTTTGTATGCAGGGTGTTTTAGCAAACAGTTTCAAAATTTATTTAAGGTTGCCTGTGCCAAATAGCACAATTCTAGTTCATGAGCTGGTCTACTCGAAGAGGCGACATTACTTGCACAAAAAATTGAAATGCATAATCGAATAAATAACAAGAATTGGTTAATTAAGTTTTTAATTACCTGATGGCCCTTGTTGCAATTTACAAATTGTAGCCGTGGAGTTCGCAAGGCGGGTCCACTTGGAACGAATTCTCGGGATGACACCTGTTTCGAGATATTAATTCCCGAACTTTGCGGAGAAATGCATTGGCGTTCGAGTTAATTTTGTGCTTAAATTAATAAAGCGACGTTTTGCTAAGAAACTAACTGGAACGCCAATGCATTTCTCCGCAAAGTTGGGGAATTAATATCTCGAAACTGGTGTCATCCCGAGAATGCGCTCCAAGTGGATCCGCCTTGCGAACTCCACGGCTACAATTTGTAAATTGCAATATGGGCCATCAGGTAACTAATTACCCTAATAAAACTTAATTAGCCAATTTTTGTTATTTATTAGATTATGCATTTCAATTTTTTGTGCAAGTAATGTCCGCCTCTTCGAGTAGACCAGCTCATGAACTAGAATTGTGCTATCTGCCACAGGCAACCTTTAAGAATTTTTTTAAGTGTTCGCTGAAACACCCTGTATAAACTGTTTTTACCACCTTCATTCCAGCTTTTTTTTTCAGCTCTTTAGCTTTTTCGACATAGCATATGTTCCATTTTCGTCTAATCATCTGTTCCACCTCTGCACAATCACGAAAGCAAAAATTATTCGTATCCCACGGAATGTGCAAATAGATCGAAGCGAAACCTTCTGCCTGGTTGGCTTTGAATAACGATAATTAGCGGTGATGTTAACCACGAATTTTTAATTTCTTCAGCGTTTAGTCAAATACGAGAGTGGCGAGTTTGTGTTAAACGTTACCTAGCATGCAGAACTCCTATTTGTCTGCGTAGTGCACAGAACACACAGGAGCACGTGTTCGCTTGAGGCGTACGTTGTTGTGAGCCATTGTTCATAACCTCTCGGAAGGTTATCATTCTCATTGCCTCACAATACACATCGCATCGTGACAGAAGTGTTCTACTTTAATGGAATTGTGGGACTGTACGGGCCGAAACCACAACTGAATAACGAGACGTGGCGTAGTGGTCGACTCCGGCAGAATTTTTACACCGTGGGGTTCTTTAGCGTGCGCCTAAATCCAAGTGTACGACCGTTTCTGTATTTCGCTCCCGTCAAAATGTGGCACGGTCGGGATCAAACGGGTGTCCTTTAGCAACGCCATAGCCGTATAGCTACCGCGGCGGGCACACAAGTATAGCTTTGACATGTGACCGTTTCCGTCGTGTCGCCTACACCCTATGGTGCTTTATTGGGGCTTTGCGTCTGCACGCCCTGGGTGAGTTGTCTGCTTGACAAATTTGCATGCTGTTTATTTTTCAGAAATAGCAGAAACGTACCATATCGCACCTTCAATTCGCCCACAACCGCTGCCTATCGTGTCTAGTAGTAGCGTTTTCTTGCGTTCTCACGCCAGCTTTTTCCTCTCCCGCCCTCCCGGCTTGTATGGGAACTGCGAGTGAATAGTCGCAAGGCTCGTTTCATGTCTGCGTCGATTATACTAATTCTGAGCGACCCCTCCCTACCTGCTATCTACCATTCTTTTTACCTCCCCTCTAGACTTGCACGTTAGTAGAAAGGTAAGCGCTGCAGTTTCTGCAATGCTTTTGCGGGAGATCACGGATAATTACAACTGTCAAGAGGGTATTGTGGCGACTCCCAGGAAGCTCCAGAGGGCATTCTGCACATGCGACGCGATGGTAATGTTTAAACGAGTTTCTCGCGCCGCCTTTCTTTCCGGCCACACTCCTGCCATGAATGTGCACGCTCTGAACCACCTCCTATCGCGGCATGCAAGACAGCGACAGAAGCTGCAGCAGCAGCAATGGAAAAGTCGAAGGAAGAGGCAAAGAGAGCTTCGCTTTAATAATACCTCCTGGGTGACTGAAGTGTACCAGGCGAGCAGTGCTTTAAAACCCGTTCATGAAAAATCACTTACTGGATGGAAGCATCAGACTTAGAAGCGCTAAGACGTTGAGAATCTCCATGAGGATAGTGGCTGGAAGAAATATTGATGGTTAAAACAAGTTTATTTTAGCAGAAGCATGTCTTTATGCCTAAAATATTTCGCGACCCGCCCAAAAGTGTAAGTATTTCTCTAGGAATTTATTGCTGCCGCTAATCTCCGCTCAAAAAAGATTGCCAGGATCTGAAAATGATGCGCCTAATCAATAAATAGACACAGGCATTATAGACACAATATAACAAAAATGATAAGTTTTACATATTGACAATACGCACTGAGAAACATCAGACCTGCCTAAGCCATCTGCATTTCGAGCGGCCTTCCTTGGTAGGCAGTGGATCCAAAATAATGTCAGTTGCCTCTCTCGGAAACCTAAAATTAACAAGCATTTAAAGAACTCATCCATTCTTTGAGGATCTTTTTGTAAATGGCTCTCAGAAATAGCACAATCTTCAAATCTTCAAAATATCTTTGAAACTTGTAGTTATATTGATTGTGCAAAACAATTCAACATAAATTATTATATTATGCTGGAAGATAACAGTTTCATATGCTCTTGTCATATCTTGTACAACATTGCTCTATCAGGTAAAGATCCTTAGGTCGTATATAGCGTGTTATAACGCAGTTAGTTTTTAAAATTTCTCAATTGAATATATATTAGTAAAAACAGCTTTCATTCGTAAGTTATTAAAATCCGGCATGCGCACGGTTCTGAAGACGTCGCAATTTTCATTAGACCCTAAATCATATCTCACGTTGTTTAACTTAGAACGGACACGAGATTTGGATTTAGTCTGCCAGTGAATTTCACAATGACGTCTAATCCAATGGGATACCTTAGTACGCAGTAAGCCAATGATGCCCATGTGCACTACAGAAATCACATAATCTTAAACGTTTTCTCTGGCATGGAGAGCACTAAATATTTTAACACAAAAGGGTGACATAATGTCTAGTTTTGAAGGATTTAAAAAAAATCAAGCTCAGCCTAGCTGACTCATCAATACAGACATTAATGTTATTGCCATTAAAGCAATGTAGTGACACCGCTTATTGCGCCAGCCGAAACACATAATTTATGAGGCGTGTTTGAAGTACGGCTCCTCTGTCGCGCTCCCCTCTGAACACGCTGCACTATATCTAGTGGCCTGCACAATCAGCGTAATATTACGAAAACTACACGACGATTGAATTCATGATACGATAACTGTCACTCGAGAAAAAAAGAAAACTCATTCGCAAGAGTTGTTGGCATCTTCAGAATCCGTTACTCGTGCTGGCCAATACCGTCCAAATAAACATAGATGGCTAGGTTGACGGCGGCACTTTCACTTGGTGCTGTGCTCAACTTTTCACTTTTGGCGTTGAATCGTAGTGTTTAGGCGAAGCCGAAAGGGTGTATTTGGTGCAGTTCATCAATATTGGTCCGTCTGAAGGGTTTCAGCGGCAAAACAGCAGAAATAGTTGCTGTGCATGCAAACGTCCTACGTGCCATTTTTTTTAAGATTGAAGGGGGCTGCTTTTCGTGCGTAGAAGGCCTCTCCAAGCGGTTCAAGCACTTAAGCGCAGCGTTGCTACACTGCTGCGGGTAAGACACTTCACTCTTTTCGATCTTCGTAGGCACCTCCATGCGGCGACTTGTGTTGCAGTGCATCAGATAGCTTTCCACAATATATAGACAGTAACATGTATTCTTCCTTTAGAAGCTAAATGTGCATATCGTGCACTGATAAAACAAGGCTAAGAACTGTAAAGTTGCGTGGTACGTGGCTCTGGGATCAAAGCAAATGAGCGATCCGTTTGTGAGTCATGCACAGTGCAGCTTTCTCTTTCTTTCACTGATCCAAGTCATAAGGTCGTGTGCGTCCGATGACTGGCGCTTATTTGTATTCACAGTACACACAGTTCAAGGTAGGTCCCGTGAATAGAAAAACAGTATACCTCAGCCGCACGTAGGGGACCTCACGCGGGTCCTGACACTTCCGTGAAAGGGGAGAACTGGAAGAGGTAACATGCAATACCACGTTTCCGAAATTTATATGTTGTTTATCTTGAGCAATGTAATTTGTATGAGTGTAAACGCATGACTTCAAAACTAAATCAACTAGTTGTAAAGTAATTTCATTGCGTGCACAGTGTCAGAAAACAAACCACGCTGTAAAATAATTTACGCCCCTAAGGGTTTTTTTTAGTGTCTATAACTAACCCCCTAGCACCGCTGAAAAAGGTGGTTTTTATAGGGAATAACGCCCTTATGATGGTTCTTCTAATTTGCAATAACACCCTATCCCTCAAGCGTGTTTCGAACAATTCATTACCCTTTGACCTATGGGGTGTAAGGGTGTGATCAGCAATATATTACCCCTTCAACTAGCGGGTGTAATGAGCATTATAATAACCCTTGCTATAGGGGTGTTGAAGTATGGCATGCTGTAGCCGGTACATATGCACTTCATTCTATGTTTCGTAAGTCTACTGTCAGGCTAACACACGGGAATGTTATGTATTGCAATAAAACTGCACTTAGTAGCTGCGCAACACAGACTCCATTTTGTTCTACATCACACTTCTTCTTTATTCTCTTCCCATCCCCTGCCCCTTGTCTTGTTTCAACTTCTATTTGCAGGCCGCCATAGGATTGCTGCATTCCCCCCAGCATTGTTTGCATCCTTCCTGGGATGATACTTGAATATATTTACAATAGCAGCGGATTCCCTGGTGTCATTGGGGCCAATGTACCATATGGTCTTTAAGTGTCCTTGTTGACTTGCCGTCTTCATCACACGAAATGGCCCGTTATAGGACGCGTTCAGGCTTGGCCCTCTTTTTACCAGCACGAAGTCACCAACGTCGAGTGTTGGCAACGTTGTATTTTGCCTCTTGTCGAAGTTTCTCTTTATTCTTTCACAATACCTTGATGTACTATCTTCAGTTCTGGCTGCTTCTGTGAGCTTTATGTTCTTGTCAATGCCAAGGCTGAAATCCGCAGGAGGATAAGGTGGTTTCCCAGTTGCAGCAAATAGAGGAGTGCATCCCAGGCCGGTTGTATGCGAGCGGTTGTGGTGAGCTACTGCCGCTTCCAGAGAGCGTTTCCAACCACCAGGGGAGGAAGGATACATGCTAATGTATTGTTTGATGTCTCTGATAGCCCTTTCAGCTAGCCCATTTGCGGCGGGATGATAGGGTGCAGTGAACCGTAACTTAATGTTACGTTTTTCAGCCCATTCCTGTAGCCGACGGCTTCGGAAGGCAGGCCCATTGTCGGAGACAATTACTTTTGTGTTGTCAAACATTTTCCGGTTCAAAAAAGAAAGTACGCTGTTGGCATCTTCTTTACCAGGTCTTGCGGCAATCATCCTGGTGCACTCATCGATACACAACAGGAAAGCTTGTGTCTTCTTAACTCCTTTAGACTTTTTTCGTAGTTCTGCGAAGTCTAGATGAATAGCCTCAAATGGTGTGGTAGAATATTGTGGTATAACCATTTTTTGCGTTGGTTGCTTAAATTTTACTTTGTTAATCCGGCATGTATGACATGATAGTACATATTTATTTGTTTCTTGCTTCATACGAGGCCATGAGAACCTTTCTGTCAATTTCATGTAGGTTCTCCAAATGCCATCATGACCTCCTGATTCGGGGCTATCATGATACAGTTCCAATATTTTTGGAACCAATGATGTAGGAACTGCAACTCGTCCATTTTTAGTGCGTTGCAAAACCTCGGTTCCTTCCCATATCTTTGCAACATTTGCCTCTTCAAGACTGTCGGAAAGCATAATGGCTAATCGCGACATTGCATCTGCATCCCTCATAGAAGCTCCCGGGCGATCAGCTACTTCAAAATCAAACTGCTGAAGTTCACCCACCCAACAGGCTATCTTTCCCTTCAGTTCGGCCATCTTCAATATGTACGTTAGTGCTTCGTGATCTGTGTATAGCTTGAACTTTGCGCCTTCCAAATATGAACGGAAGTAGCGGACGGCTTTTAAAACGGTGAGAGCTTCTTTTTCTGTTGTGGTATAGTTCAATTCCGTTTTGTTGAATGTGTAGCTGTAGTATCCAACTACACAGAGCTGTTGGTTTGGTGGTCGTGATGAGTCTCTCTGATACAAGACTGCTCCCGTTCCATAGTGCGATGCATCGGTGTTCAATTCGAAGGGCAGCGCAAAGTCTGGTAAGCACAAGATAGGATCAGAAGAAATGATTCGGACCAGTTCTCGGTAAGCGTCATCACATTCATCTGTACAATAAAAGGGGACATCCTTCTGCGTCAATCTTGTCAGGCAACGACTTTTCAGAGCATAATCTTGAATGAACGCTCTGAAATGGCCTGCCAAGCCTAGAAACACACGAAGTGAGTGCACATCGTACGGCTTTGCTAGTTTTTCGATGCGAGCTACCGATTCTTCTTTCGTGTTCTTCGTTGTTCCGTCCAAAACTCTACCAAGAAATGTCACCTTAGTTTTGAAGAACTCGCTTTTCTTGAAATTAACTTTTAGCTTAGCATCAGATAACGCTGCCAGGATATGAGCCAGGTGTTCTTCATGCAACATTTCACTTTTAGAGTATATGATAATGTCGTCTACGTAAACATTGCAGAAGAGTTCAATATAGGGATTCAAAACTGTGTTCATCATCTTTTGAAACCAACTAGGTGAACTTTTCTATCTAAACGGAAGGCGATTGTATTGTATATAGGCCAAATGAAGTCGTACATGCGGTGTATGGCTTGGTGTCTTCTTGTAGTGGCACCTGCCAGAAGCCCTTACGCAGGTCTATCCGAGAAAAGCAGGTACAGCCTCCGGTTTCATTGATGATGTCGTCTATCCTCGGCATTGGAAAAGGAATCAACAGGGTTTGGTTATTTATTGCTCTGTAATCCGTACATAGCCGCCAGCTGCCGTCTTCGTTTGGAGCAATGGTGATAGGTGAAGCAAAGGGAGACACCGATGGGCGAAATACATTGGCATCTAACATCTTTTGAAGTTCTTCTTGTAGCCACGCCTTCTTTTCTCTCTTCAAGTTGTATGGTTTTTTTCTTACAACTGTTTTGTCGGACAGGTGAAATGGAACTTCGAACTTGGTTGTCGCCGGTGGATATCCTCCCAAGCAGACCAGTTCGGGTAGAGTTGAGGTATTACACTGTCTTTCTTCAGCATCCGCAGGTGGTCTTCTTTTTGTTCAGACTCTGTTTGGTCAGCCTCTTGATCAACAGACACTGTATCGTCCCAATAAATATTCAGTCTCAACAACTCATGTCCGGACGAGATAGGAGGAAGTCGTACTCCACAGAATCTAAAACGAATGCGACCACCTCTGCCTCTTTAGATTGGTACTTTAATTTCAGGCGTGCCCACTCACGACACTCTCCCTTGCTTCCATCATACCCACGCACAAGAACCGACCTTCCTCGGAACACCTCTTGTGGGTTAGCGTTGCTTTTCTTAAGAATGTACACAGAAGCTCCGCTGTCTAAAAGTACTCGTATACGTTGTCCATTAACGTCAAGCTCGACGTGTAACAGACTCGTAGAAATCGAACAAACAGTCTGGTTTTTTGTCATAGGGTCAGACTGATAACCCTCATTTATTAGTTTTTTTTCTGGCTGGGCAAAATGCGTTCTTCGGGCAATGATTCCATTTCTGCGCTATGCAACGACGTTTGGTGACTTCCCTGTTGCGAAGGCTTTGGTAAGCGTTCAGGAAACTCTCTGTTCCTCGATGCTTCTGCCCCTTCAACTTCCCGATGCGGCTTTGTAGTCATCTCCGTCCAATGGCAGCCGATGTCTTGAAGTGACTCCAGCAAAGCCTCCATAGTTTTTGGTGCTGCAGGTTGAACTTGTCGTTGCAATTCCCGAGGTAGGCCATGTATTATCAGCGTTATAGCAGACTTCAGTGGAAGTTCCGGCTCTCCAAGTTGAAGTAGTCGACGTTTTTCGAAGAAATACTCAAGCACAGCTCCAGACCTGTAGCGATAAAATATCACTTGATCCCATCGCTCAAGCGGGCTGCCGCGAAAGGACGAGATGAAGCTCTCCTTCCATGTGCTTCATGCACCACAATGATCTCCTGTGATACGCAGCTCGTACCATTTTCTTGCTATGCCATTTAGAAAAGGGAGCATATGCTGCACTCTTCTTTCATCTGTGTCCCAGCCGTTTTGTTGACAGGCGTATTCAAAGAATGCAATCCAAGCTTCTGGATTTCCTGACAAACCATCGAACGGTTCAGGTTGCACAACCTCTGTAGGAACGCTTTCCTTGAGACTGAGAGCCGTTACAAGAGTCTGAATCATTTCATTTTGCTGGGAAACTTGCTTTTGTTGAAGCTGAATCGCCTGAAGCACAACGGATAGATCTGAATGGTAAATTGCCTCCGATGCTGCTGACTTCTCTACTTGCGATAGCACAAGGCGGTTGAAAAGGGAGACTTGAAGATTTAACTTCACGGACCCTTTTTCTAAGAGTTCGTCCAGAGACATAGATGCCTTCTGCAGAACGACAGATACGAACTCACCAGTCGTCACGTCGACGGGAAGATCG
Organism: Dermacentor silvarum; assembly: GCF_013339745.2. Lineage (NCBI taxonomy): Eukaryota > Metazoa > Arthropoda > Arachnida > Ixodida > Ixodidae > Dermacentor > Dermacentor silvarum. The sequence goes on from NC_051157.2 coordinate 165,675,174, forward strand.
ACTGGCAGGTCTCCAGGGAGCGCGTACTTCGTGAAGACGAGGCTGTCTTTGTCTGGCTGAACGAAGAAGGTTACCCACATCATGGATCGTATAAAGCCGACTGCGCCAAAATATGTATAAAACTGCACTTAGTAGCTGCGCAACACAGACTCCATTTTGTTCTATATCCCACTTCTTTATTCTCTGCCCATCTCCTGCCCCTTGTCTTGTTTGAACTTCTTCTATTTGCAGGCCGCCATAGGATTGCTTCATGTATGGTACGCATATTACAGGTAATGTGTTTCCAAATGCAGAGCATAACAGCTTTCGGAGAATACACATATGACATGTGAGTCTTTTGCCTAGGCCACTTTTACCACAGATACAGAAAGATAGACTGCACGGAAGGTCATTTATTCTAGCCTCCTGTACAATTTTAAATCTTGAACTAAGCCTTGTATGTGGTGACGAATCTTCTGGCCATGCCACGTCGAAGAACAGTTGCATCCAAAACCATGTTTCGGGGCACAGGTGAGGCTGGTGATGCCTTTGTGTAGCTTGATTTCAATGTCCAAGGACGAGCCATCATTGACAAAGCCATTTCTTCATTGATCGGTCGAGCCGTCTGCGTCTCATCTACCTGCGAAATGATTTGTTGCAGTTTGATGTCAGGAAAAGTACGTGCAACATACAAGTAGGGCTTCTCTGCACCATTCACTTTAATATTTCAAGATCCCATGAAGACAAGGATAGAGAGAACCGATGCACAGATAGTGTTTACTTCGAAGAAATTGTGATATGGAAACAGTAAAGCATTTAATAATGCCCCATCTTAAATACAAAAAGACAGGCTACATGATTATATTACAGCAATAGCACTGGTCGGTGTTTTTCTTTCCGACGTATCAACCAAAAGTACAATTAAGCATGTAGAGTAATCAACATGCTCGTTTTCAGCGCAATCAATCGCTTACAAATACTTCAATGCTTTCTTGCGCAATAAGGTGACAATGAGAACCCACGTCAGCTCATTACAACTTTTTCCAACAAGCAAGTCTCATTTAACACCCCTGCAAAAAAGAGTATGTGAAGAGCAGTTTTGTAGGAAACTAACATAATCAAAACAAGCCGAGACACTACTGTCCACAAAGCGTAAGAAACTGTATGAAAAGGTAGGGCTCAGATTGTCATTGCTGCTATTGTTAGTTTCTGTCGTAGTGATCGTAGGTCTTTATATTCACTTCACAAATGTGCTCTCGATCATTTGGTTGTCATGGTGGTTGCTCTGCAAATGCTTATCAAGCATGGTTCCTTTAAAATATTTTACACAGAAATGTTACTTGAAAGCATTACTCTGAGTATAACTTGAAGCAGCACGAAGACGACGAGGACAAGAATTGAAAACAAACACAACAGGACAAGTGCTGCACCGCCAACTGGAAATTTTATTGAACAAACAACCACCTTTAAAACATGTCAAAAAATTCAACAAAAAAAGGTTGAAAAGCTTGCAACTGCCTACAAGTAGAGGTGCTTAACTAAAAAATTTATCTCCTGCTTTGGTGATGTAGTAAGCTTCTACTATATCTCTATTTTTTTCTTATTGCATGCTTCAGAAACCTTGTGTCACCGAACATTGGGGTACATGTGCGTTTATTGCAATGCGCAGATAATTGACTGTCGTACCTGTTTTTTTCCATTGTTCTTATGCTGCCTAGGTAGCTATATCATTAAAACATTGCCCGGTTTGTCCTACGTACGCTCGTCCACATTTTAACGGTTACTTGTAAACAACGTCAGAGGTGCACTTTAATTTTTGCTGAATTGCTGGCGTTTCAAATTTGTCATAGCATTGCATAGCTTAAGAGTTTGCAGGGAGTGGGAAACACTTGGTTGATTTGGTGCCTGTAGGCCACTTTTTAAAGATTATGGGATAACTTGTAAACATGTGGTATTACGTGAAAAGGTCTCTTCTTTTTTTCTGCTTATCAATTTTTCTTCCTGAGCACTTCATTTTTTGCAGGAGTGTTTCACACATAGCTGCGATGATGAACGATGGGTAGCCGGCTGTTTTAAGGTGTTCTATCTGCTGCAAGAGGCTGCTTTTCATGTGATGCTCACAGGAATTGTTCGTTGGGGCTCCGTTCTTGTAAACCACTGACCAGACTATTACTTTAACGTATGCACGGTGGGGGAAGATCGCCTTTGAAATGCCGAATAATAGCATTCCATTCTTGGATATTAATATTTCATTTTCATCAAATCAACATGTTTGCTGGACCCAGGTCAAAGAAAGGCTTGCTTCCCTATGACAGCGCCCATTCAAAATTCATGAAAAGGGGAATAGCCATCTCATTTATTCAAACCGCAATGAACAAGTCCTGTGAGCACCAGATGAAAAATAGTGTCTTACAACAGATAGAACACCTTAAAACAGCCGGCTACCCATCTTTCATCATCGCAGCTGTGTGTGAAACACTCCTGCAAAAAAAAAATAAAGCACTCAGGAAGGAAAAATTGAAAAGCAGGAAAAACAAAAGATGCCTTTTCACGTAATACCATATGTTCACAAGTTATCCCATAATCTTAAGAAAGTGGCCAACAGGCACCAAATCAACCGAATGTTTTATACTCCCTGCAAACTCTTGAAGCTATGCAATGCTATGAAAAATTTGAAATGCCAGCAATGCACCACCAATCACGATAAAAATTCAAGTGCACCTCTGACGTTGTTTACAAGTTACTGTTAAAATGCGGACGAGTGTACGTAGGACAAACCAGGCAATGTTTTAATGATAGAGCTAGCTAGGCAGCATAAAAACAGTGTAAAAACAGGTACGGCAGCCAATTTAGCTTCGCATTGCGATAAATGCACATGTATCCCATTGTTCGGTGACACTCCGTTTCTGAAGCATGCAATGAGAGAAAAAAAGAGAGAACTAGTAGAAGCTTACTACATCAAAGCAGGTGTAAGTGCAGCATCACTCAGTCTAACAAAACTTGAGATCAATTTTTTAGTTAAGCACCTCTACTTGGATGAAGTACGCATGGCTTTCAACTTTTTTTTTTGCTATGTTATAAAGATGGTTGTTCGTTCAATAAAATTACTCAAGATGAACCAATTCGCCCAAATCAAGTTGTCATTACTTTGTTTTGTCTTTTTCTCTGTTCTCTTTATGCAAAGCATCATTAAGCTGACTTGCATTTAGTTCTTAATTTCTGACTAACAAAGTGGCTGGTAACAACCCCTTTGTCATAACTATTTGGCATCTCTACTTCAAAGCAGCCCTGCCTGCACCTTCTGACATCATCTTATAGACATATCCACTAAGCAAGCACGTAACCCAACTAGCAATTTTATTACTGAGGTTTTCACTACGGGCCTTACAAACAAGAACTGTCTAGCATCTGATCATTTAGATGCTTTCAGCTCTAACAAAATAAATATATAATGCTTAACAGAAGTTTAGCTATTTTAACCAAAGAAAGTTATAACCTTTGATGTATGAAGCTCAGTTAAGTTTGCCACTACGTGCTTTCAGTTGGTCTTGCTGATTATCCAATTTTGAGTTATGTTTAGATCAAATTTGCTATTGGCCAACATGTCCGATCTGCGCAATGCAGAAAACTGCTGGTGCACTTCTCAGTGTTGTTACCACATTCTGAAATGTGATAATTAGGCTGCTGGCTGTTTAGCAAAGTAATGGCATTCTATAGAGAGACACTGAACTTAAAAGACATGTTTCAGTGAGCCTTAATTTATCAGCCAATGGCCGGCGTAGCTAGCCTGGTCATTCTGGAAATATTTTGTTGCTTATAAGCATAGTGCATTTACCTCCCAAATTTAGGAGTGCACAATTTTCTTGAAATCAGTCTTTTGTATAACAGCTAGCGTCCCTGCCAATTTGGTGCTACTCGCGCAACACAATGTCGCATGACTTCAATAAAATGGTACTGCACAATTAGAGATTATTTTACTGCTCACAGTGTCCAGTGCATCTTTAGCAGCTGAGATGATTAATGTTCCTGAAGGCAAATATCAGACTATACTGGGATAATTACCAAGCAAATAAATTATGCGAGTCTTGCTTAGAACCAGTTAGAGCATGTGCTCTACTTTTTGCGAGGTTTGTTCTCCACCTCAGGCCAGCACACGACTTGCGCAACAGGCACTTTTTGCATGCATGAAGATATTTTATGAGGTTATGGTGGCATCAAAGCATGTAATCAACCACAAGCATTTTCACTATTTCATTAAACACTTAGGATGCCTAATTTGCTTTGTAAAAAGTTAGCAACGGCACTAATTCATTGCATTTGATTTAAAGAACTAGTACAGCCTGAAAAAAACTTATTCATAAAAGAAAACTTGGCCTTGAACCGCAGGACAACTCTGTCTCTCGGGTATTATGGTTTCTTCAGAACTCATTTTCTTATACAAAGTCAGACCCACCAAATAAAGTTTACTGAGAAACAAATGAGGAACAGCAGCAACATCGCTCAAGGCACATGCACCAAAAGACTCAGAGCATCATACACATCTTTAAGCGGAACCTTTAGCTCCGGTCCGACTCCGATGCCGCCTTTTCAGATACATGTAAAACGCAGAAATGTTATTCTGAAATAACCACTGGGTTGATTTTAATGAAATTTGTTGCATTGGTACGCTTTGTCGTCCAGTGGAAAACAAAATATAGGCTGCGATTATGCTGAAAAAAGTATACCTGTCAGCTCAGATGTCTTCAGTATCTTTTCAGCAATGCCTAGATCCAAGGAGGTCAGTCGGTTCCCATGCAATTGCTTCCCGCTGATTGTAACTGCATGGGTTTAGGAAATAAACTCTCCGTTAATGCCACCTGAGATTGACCATGAAATAAAATAGCCTTTAAAAACTACAAATATAATTAAGCATTTGCTACTTTGATATAAATGTATAAAGGCCAGGAATATTTACAGTAACCGTAAGATTTATATCACCAGACATAATAATAAGGTCATAAAACGCATACGGTGGCCATAACACTTTCGCTAAAATTTATTTCAGAAATACTGCCGACCTCTGACACGATGCCTTAGGCAGGAGTGGGTCATACAAGAAAACACAAATGGTAGTAGTAATAAGAATACCTGCGTGAAACCAAGACACGAAATCAGGGACAAGAAAACCATTTGATTAGGCTCTGAGTACTTATATAAAGATAAATTTATGAAGAAATCTTGTAATCGCGCGTTCATCCGCAACAGCACGACAGCTTCAAGAGCGAATGAGCAGAACTGAAAACGAAGCATAAGTACACAATCGGGATGGTGGTGGTTTCTTTTGTTCTGTATTAGTTATTGCGATAAAAGCACAAGCGCTGCAACCTACCTGCGCCATTACGTACCACCTGACCTCCGACCTAAAAAACAATTAAGAGTGCGAATGCACACGGGTATAGTAAACGAGTATACACACGAGCCATTTAATGCGGGTGTCACACGGCAGAATTTTGATCGCGATCCCGACCGGCATCAAATTTCTGGTCGCGATTGGCTTCCTTGCTCAATCTGCGGAAGAGGGCCAATCGCGGTAGAAAATTTTGATCCAGATCGGGCTCGATCGCAATCGGAAGTGGCCGTGTGACACCAGTATAAAACTAAGTCTGCGCCTATCTTTAGTTACAGAATGAATCAACTAGCCAAACCAAAGTATTATTTACCTGCCTGCGCCGAATACTGGCGCGTAGCAGAACTTAATGCTCAACAACTCTGCGTGCTGTCAAAAATTAGTTGAGGACACGTGAACAACGAAAATACCCGCCGGGGTGGCTCAGTCAGCTAAGGCGTTGCGCTGCTGAGCACAAGATTGCGGGATCGAATCCCGGCCGCGGCGCCCGCATTTTGATGGAGGCGAAATGCAAAAACGCCCGTGTGATTGCGTTGTAGTGCACGTTAAAGAACCCCAGGTGGTCAAAATTAATTCGGAGCCCTCCACTACGGCGTGCCTAATAATCAGCACTAGTTTTGGCACGTAAAACCCCAGAATGAAGAAGAAGACGTGAACAACGAAAATTTCCATTTATTTTTCTTTTTCACATTCAGCACCCGTGGGCTCCGTCGGAAGTACTACACATAATTCACTTAATCCAAAACACCTTGCGAAATCTTTTAAAGAAATTACGCGAATTACTGCCCCAATGACGCCCCACAAACACGCGACGTTGAACGAATGTACTACGCACCTTTTATATGAGCAGTCGATGCGCATTGCGAATGTCCCTCAGTGTGAAGGCGAAGCGCGTCACGATGTGCACTCAGTGCACGCCTGTTCTTCACGTAGTGGAAAACGATGTCGAGGATGGATTACGCCGAAAAACACGTGCACTTCATCACTGTTCAGGCCAACTGGAAGCGGCTTTCTCCTTTGCCACGAACCACGGCCTTCGTAGGCATAGTTAGACGCACGGTCACAAAGAGACACCGACCACGCCGATGTCGTAGGCCACTACAGCCTTTCTTTCACACGCATGTCGCGTCGCCTTCAGCCTGGACGCTCACATTGCGTCGATGAGCGCAAACGTACATAAAACAACGAGATGCTGCAATTAAACGGAGACAAAAACAATCTTATTACAACTTTGGGACCGTCACGGAGAACACACACATGCACATGCACATGGCACCTGGCGGCCCGCCACGAGACTATGCAGCGACAGTGGCGACACCTGTCGGTGATAGTTATTGCGATTTCGGTTTCGCTTTGAAAGCATAAAACAAATCTTCTTTTACACTACGTGTCTATTTCATGCTAAGCTACTAATTCTACGCTACCTCTAAGCTATTTTCTGTGCTTGCGGCAAACAGTAGCTGATGTGAAATTAAATGGCAGGAAAGGAGGGGGGGGGGGGGTCGAATTTGCGTACGTGAGTGCGTCTTTCTTTTTTTAGCTTGGACGTTTATGTGTAAGCAGAGCGGCCCTTGCTGATTGTATGAGATTCTGAGATGCTTACGAGTCTGTCTTTTCTTTTATCCACCGAGAAAAAAAAAAGCTTTAATTGGCATTTTCAAGGAGTTCACAATGCGCATGTTTGTGAACTGGTGAGCTCACGAAAACTCTAAATACATTGGACGAACTGAAAAGATAGAATTACATGCATGTCAGCTTTTCAAACGTAGGGAACCATGGACGAAACCGAGAAATTTCGTATATACACGACAACCTTAGGTTTTCAAGTGCGAAAAGCCTTTCTTTCTTTGTGTGGTGTCATAAGTTTGAAGCAGGAACACATCCAGTCCCCTCCCTCTTACCCCCTTTTTTTATTTTCCTTTGTTTTCTTTCTTTTTTGACCAGATCAGCTAGCGGAGCCGATGATCGCTAAAACGAAAGAACAAATATAATAACAATCTCCCAAGGTGGACAGCACCGTGAGTTGTCGTTGTTATGATCTTATGTCGGTCCTCCTCTTACTCCAGTTCCTGAGAATACCAATATGAGGGGTAATAAGGAAGGCGTCTTCACAAGCGAAATATTTTGTGCATGCGGTAGACCAGTGTCTGTAGCTTCGCCTCTACCATGACCAAACCCGCCTGCTGTGCGAGGATTCGGCTGGGGTAAAGGCCTACTGGATTACAATAGATTAATTCCTTTTTGGCAAAGTGTGGGAACTCTGATGACTGAAATAGCGTGATTCGCGAAAAAAATTTGTGCTCCCTCTTCCTCCCTGGATATGGATAACTCTAAGAATGACGACCATTGTGACCTCCAACGAAAAACTCTCGTCCACAAACTACGTATACCTCATACGTGTGGTCTACCAAGACACGTAGGTTTCTTCTGAAAGGTCCTCCCTAGCGACAGGCAATGCATTGCTCCCAGTAAAAAAAAAGAATCTGCGGAACGTCATTGTTCACACTGTCACCCGTCATCCGTGTCCTCCCGAGCTCTGGTGTTTCGACAGAGTTCAATTTCATTCTATAAAGTTATAATTTCCCGTACTCAGTATGCGCGCCTGTCATACCCGTCTCGCCAGGGAAGTGGCGCGAGTCTCGCGCAGGTCTGCGTGTGCCAGACATCGCGAACGTACTTGGCAGGCGGGAGATTGCGTGCACACTTTAACAATGCCTCAACACTGGCCCCGTGAACAAAGATTGGGCCTGCAAGTTCCCCGCAAATTTCTGGAATCTCATTCTATATATACGATGATTGGCTCAATGTCCTATTCATGCATACATTTATATTGTCTGCAACTTGAGAGGGGACATATTTGAGTAAATTGCGCTACTAGTCAGTATTGTAAATAGTGTATGCATTTCATATTGTACGCTGGTTCTCTATACCTTCTCACATTCTTTTTTCTCACTCCGTACTGGCCTGTGGTCAATTGTGTGTAAGCGAACAGAACTTTCGTTTCTTACAACGACTAATTAACTTAATAGTTGCTTTTTGTAAAGCCACCTTCGTAAGTTGACGGGGACGCGAAGACATGAGCGCTTTACACGGCGCTTTCTCTAGGTGCCGTTTAAACAAAGAATTGTGGTCGGTGAGAAGGCTCATGTCAATCATGCCAAACCAACTAGCCCAACAACTTACTATTCAGAAGGTTCAAGTTTGCCAACGAAGTTACCTTGTTTGTAAATGGGAGAGAAGAAAAGGTTGAGGTCATTGCCTCGACTAAAGAATGTCGGGTGGGGTCAGGACGTCCACACTCGGGGAATCTTTTGGCCACGTCAGCGAATATATTGAATGCTTCGTCACGCCCTTTTCTACTTCTTCTGTTGTGTTTTGACAGAAAGTTAGACGGCAGCATTGCTTTGGATCAATCGCAGCGTGCCCAACCGCATGCATGCTGTCACCTGGCCTAATCATTTTTTTCTAAATGCCTGGCGTCCCAAAAGTAAGAGCTGCACAAGTTGTTCCTTGCTGAAAGCATTTTGAACACGTTTCTTTTGGTTAAGAATTCAATACTAGAAAAATATATGCGCGCTTTTGGATTCCACGGAATTTAATTAATTGTACATGATGACATTTCAGAGCTGTGTGCCGCCTTGCTTACTGTGCCATAATAGACAGTTGTGCTTAAGCAACATGTTTTTAGCAACACATTCTTAAAATTGTGGGGGCTCCTCAAAACAGAGGGGGACTCTCGACACGAGTTTTGTCAGCTTTGAAGACCCGACATGTTTCGGAGGGAAGGGGTGGGGATGGGGGAGGGCCCCGTCCTGGATGCGCCACTGATTTGTGGTGCCGTGGGACACGCTTTGTCTTCGTACAACTGTTTGTTTATGAATGTAGTAAAAATAAGTGAAAACACCCTTACACCCTCGCCCTATTTTCTTAGTCAGTACGCCCTTATGGTGCTGTGACATTTAGAACTACCCTATGCTTCAAAAAACGACATGATGATGGAATGTTTCTTGAATGAAAACACACTTCAAGGGTGTTATGATTCGCAATTCTCACCATCAAGGGTGTACATTATTTGAGTGTGCAGTGGCGCGATGGGCAGGTGGAATGCTCAAAAGCTAGAACGAGCGCTATTCTCCGTTGCTTATAAATTCCTTGTTAGTAAATAAACTGCCAAATAACCACACTAAATGAGAAAACAGGATCATCTGCTTACACCATAGAACTAAAGTATGTTATCCAAACGATGTGTCGTCTTGCGGCATAACGCGTGCCACGATCTACTTCCGAGCTAGCCTGCGAACAAAAATACACTAGCAAGAATACTCTTGCTGCATGATGCACTGCTAGCAGTAAGGCTTGGGCAGAAGACTAAACTAAAAGAATCAAATTAGGCTTAAGCGTACATCGCTATAATTTATTAAAGCACCTGCCTAATCGAAATTACACTCCGGGATTTGAAAAGCCCGCATGAGTCCTAGCATATACAAAAAGAAAGCAATGGTCTACCCATCAGGGAGAAAGATGTCGCTCGAGTGAAGTGCTTCGAGCAAACCAGCATAACGTCCACGTTTTCCCAATGCGCAAGTTTCTTCTGCATGTCGCTCTCCAATGCGCGTCGTCTGTTTCTTTCGGGAAGCGATGAAATTATACATTGCTCTTTCCACCTCGACGATGCGACATAATGGTACACAGCAAGAGTCTTTCTACACCTGTTTCCTCTTTTTAAGGCTTGCGACCAGCGGCGTGACGGCGATTTCAGATCTACGAGGCAACTACGAGACACACACCGCAAGGTTGACCGTGTTCCGCTTCGTGGCTGAACATGAATATGCTAGTTGTCGGCGCGTCCGCTAGGTGGCGAGCGCTCAGGTGGAATCGCGCATACAATCTATATGAAAATAATAAGTGAAACAATGTTCCCAACTCCGTGCTGAATAGCACCTCTACAATTATTTACAGAAGACCGTCTTCCCCTGGCGTGTGCGCGAGTGGGTTCAAACTCATCCCGCAAGTGAATTCGTTTAGCGCGATGAATCATCATACTTGCCCGGTGTTCTGGCTTCCATGAATTTATGCCCTCAATATGCTCTGCCACTGCGATGCTACGATTCCATCTCGGATCAGATATCACCTATCTTAAATAATGTGTCTATCTCAGGCATCACACGTCTCAATACTATCATCCACAAAGTACTCATCCGCAAGCTAGGGCTAGGACATCTCATTGATAGTTCAACGCTGATAGATGACATGGTATTTTCTGACTGTACCGGACCTAATCACCATTAAAGGTACCATCACTATTAACTATATAACCATTAAAGGTGACTTCTTATTGACAGTTCAACGTTGATAGATGACGTGGAATTTTGTGACTACCGGAACTAATCACCATTAAAGGTACCATCACCATTAATTAAATAACCATTAAAGGTGACTTATGGTTGACAGTTCAACGTTGATCGATGACGTGGAATTTTGTGGCTACCGGAACTAATCACCATTAAAGGTACCATCACCATTAATTAAATAACCATTAAAGGTGACTTATCGTTGACAGTTCAACGTTGATCGATGACGTGGAATTTTGTGACTGTACCGGAACTAATCACCAATAAAGGTGCCATCAGACATCAACGCTATAACAAAAAAGTTCGCGTTGCAGGGTTGTAGCCATCTGCCAAGCCTTCTTTTTCACACTCGCCGCCATCTAGATGTGTGGCAGAGGTTCGTGGGCCCAGGGCTGAGCACACAGTGAGAAAGACATGGAAAACTGACATTGTCTTTATCACTTGAATGTCAGGGCGCGTGCGGCAGTTGCAAACATATAAAATACAAGAATACATAGAGCAGTGAAACAAGTCAAGAGTAGGCTTCGCAGTGCGATTCTAATCGTCTGCGTCTACGCGGTCAAGTTGGTTGTCTTGAAGTGTCCGCTGTCACCCACCAGGTGACTAACCCAAGCGCATTACCACGGCGGTGTCCTCACGGTATGCCGAAAGGCTGCGGCCGTGTGGCCTGGTGGAGCTGCCGCGCCCCGGCATCCGGGGAGAAGAAGCTCTTAGCTCGTGAAGCGTGACAGGTCCGTTGGCGGACAGCTCCACTGGCTCCGCCCAACGTACACGGCCATCAGCACTGCTGGCGGCCAGGCGAGCTGCAGCGCTGTTCGGTTGCAGGTGGCAGGCTCTCAGGCGGGTTCACAGGCATGGCCACCAGGGTGGACCGTCAGCCGCCGGAATCCTTCCCTGGTCCCTATGAGCCTCGGACGGTTGCCCGAATCTATCCCTTCCTTTCTTTCTCTTAAGTGACGCCAGAATTTATCCTGGTCAGATTTAATAAATTCAGTAAGATGAGCGCTAAAAAGTTCCTCCTGACTGTTTACAATTTCACTGAAATGTTCTCTTCAAGCTCAGAAAACACGGGAGAGTGAGTTGTGTGTTTTTTTCTGAGCTTTTTAATCCTACGCTTTGTGTGGATTATCTCACGATTAATCCACGGGTGCGCACGATCCTTTTGCATTTTTTTAAACAAATCTTTCAATACAGTGAATAATTACCGTACAAAACCGCTGTCAGGACTTGCAACGCTTTCTAAGTTAGTGTTAAGGTGGTTATCTAAGTAATCAATGATTGCGATATCATATTCCCGTCTAAAGTTCCTGACCAGGGTATGCTTGAAAGGCTTGTTTTTACCGAAGCAAGTAGCAGTGCAGGAAGACGATATCAATTTATGATGTGATATTCCGAATTCCACTGTAACAGTTGCCTCTGTAAACCTTATTTATCTATAACGAAGGCCTAAAGTCGTACTATCCACAGTTGGGCTTTTACAAGCTGTTCGAGATTGTGGGTGAACATGAAATCTAATATTATATTACGAGAAGATGACACGCCGTGCACAAGAGAGTTCCAGTTGAAGTTCGGTAAATTGAAGTCGCCTGGTTAAAGTTAAGCTTTTTCAGCGTGTTTTTTACAAGATAATCATAAAGTTTTTTCACAAAGGAATCCGATGCATCAGGAGCACATGCACAGCACAAATAAAAAACTCCATACCATGATACCATGTGACGATACATTCAAAAGTAAACTTTCACGTGAATCAATTTGTTCTACAAGAGACACGTCAACGCTGTGCTTAGTGATAACAGCCCCACCGCGGCCTATAGAACCCCTATCACGTCTGTACTTTTTATAACCAAGTGGAATAACATCATCGTCACGAATAGCGTCATGTAAGCACGTTCAGGGGACAATTGAGATATGTGGATCGTGCAAAAGTAAGAGATGCTCTAGCTTATCTGCGTTCTCCTAATAGCGTTTAGCGCTAGCAAACGGAGATCGTGGTACTTTATTACCTAACTTTCACGTGCCGACATACACGCCACTGGCGTCAACTTCCTGGAGTTTGAGGCGTCCTCCCAGGTTTAAAACTGATCATCTATGAGCAGCTTCTCGTGTATCAAATTTACACGTTTCCCGCTTTCCATTTCTTGTTTAGCATCTTCCCGGAGAAGTTTGTGCTTCCGAAGTGTTTCTGCGCTGTAGTCATTTTCCACGTATGTGCGCGTTCTTTTCAGTGTACTGGCATTGCGCAATACTGCTTATTTCTCGAGAAAATCCTGGAAGTAAAGTATAGTTGATCGTTGCGAGCTTGATTTGCCCAACCTGTAGATCCGTGCTACTGACGAACCAACTAACTCTCCTTTTATTCTGAAAAACTTATTGCGCAATACAGCTTCTGATTGATTAGGCGTCTCTGAAATCCCCAATACAACCAGATTTGACCTGCATCGGCCTTGAACACTGCAAGCGCCTGCGTGGCTGCGTAGGTAAATTGACGTCATCCCGAGGAGGCTACTTAAACGGCGAATTGAATCAACATTTTGTTCATTCCTACTATCGGGGGCGACAGTTACTTCAGTAGCGACGAGACGATTAACACTGCGGCGAGGCAACAGCCATGATGACGAATTCCTGGCCGCCCAAATTCGACGAAGGGCATGACAAGTAGGACGCATGTCAGGGGCCGTATAGCATAAAATTATTCCAAGATGTTTTTATTCCAATCTCTTGACATCATACTTACGCAACCGCCTACACAAGCATCTGGCAGTGACTAGCAGCGTTGCTTGAACCAGCCCAATCAAACGCTCCCCTCGTTCACTTCTGTTTGCTTTCAAAGTGAATAGCATTGCCTACTTTGACAGATTTTCCAAATTGGCTGACAAGAGGCGAGGAGCACGCATAAGTGGAGGTGATTTTGGTGGGGCCGAGCTAGCGCAGTGAAAGTATATGACCGGATGAGGAGGGTGGTTTCGCCGTCTACGATTGGCCCGATTCCCCTGTTTAGCTTGCGGTAACTGGTCAAAATCGTGGCGGCGTGCAACGGAATGTGAAAAATGCCGCTAAAACGGATCGTCAGCGAAGAAAACTTGGCAAAGCGATGTCGTATGGGCACCGTTCACTGTTCTGATGGCGATACGGCATTTCATGTTTCGCCCCAGTATTGCCGACGCCGGCCGCTAGAGAGGCGATGAAAATATTTGATATTTGCTTTATTTTCACCATTATGGCACATCAATACAGACAAAAATGTACATAAATGGTGAGGATAGCGGGGAAAAAAGCTGCTTTTTAGCAGCTTGACTAGCCCTGCCACCCCCTGTTTACAACGACAGCAACGGAAACAAGCTCACAGAGAACAATTTCAAGCAATGTTTTTTATTCTTTTCTTCAAGCTCATACAGACTAATTCAAAACAATTTTCATGTTAAAAGCACAAAGAATTCAGGATATCATAATTAAAATAGCCTTTTTTGATAACGTGCGTAAACCTTCATCTGTTAGATTAAACTTACTTAGTGTGCTCGGAAGACAATACTGTAATAGTTGCAGTCCATAATTTGTTCGCGGCCGGGGGATATACCAATGGTTGGTGTGTCTGGTTAAGCATGAGGAGGGATTAAGAGTTAAATTTGCTAAAGATGTGAATGTGGCTGCCTTTCTGAATTAATTCGGACCTAAAAGCTGTCAAGAGGTGATATTCGTATAGGGTTATAACTTTCAACCATTGAACTTAGCAAATAATTCGGACGTGTGCGCAGTGTACGACAAACCTGCAATGCAACGCAAGGCATTTTTTTGCAATGTGATTAAGCTGTGCCATGAGTTCTTGGTACCAGTAGCCCAAACGAGATGGCAGTAACGCAGATGAGGAGAGAAAATAGCGTTATATAACATAAGCTTTTGTAGCACTGGCAGTATGCGCTGACATTTTCGCAGGATACCTACGGTTTTACTCAATTTATTTCTTATGTAGTTTGTGTGGTGTTCCCAAGACATATGCTCGTGAAACACAACTCCCAGTGTCTTTGCAGACGACGAAATTTCTATTATAAGATTATTTATACTTAGAGAATTAAGCATTTTGCATGATGTAGATTTGGCCCGAAAAAGAACAGCTTTCGTTTTAGCACAGTTAATGATACGCGATTCTGAACGACAACGGCTGCCTTATCGCGGCTCGTTTGAGAGGTATGCCCTGCGCTTTGACGATATCAAGCTCACAATTGTTCCCGCTGCTCATATCGATTGCGAACGCGTGCTATCATACGCAGAGCATGCGCACTTTGATATTTTCACAACTCGGGCAGTCTTCTTTCGTGATAAGCGATCGAAAGTATCAGGGCGAATGTATACAGCGTCTCTCCAGTTTTGCTAGTTTTGACACTGGCCGTCCCAAAGCTTCGCTTGTAGTGGCGCATAGATTGCGCGCAAACTGCAATGCACGGTGCCTATGCGTGCCAAAATAGCTCGACAAAGTTTTACGGTCACGTTAAAAATGTTTATTATACGCAAATAAATATCTTCACCCCGGCAGCTCCGAATAGCCAGTGCCAGAGCGATCGGTGGGCAGACGTGTTGTATTCCTTTCGTAACGGGCAGTGTCTGGCTATTTCGATTAATAATATTAATGCATCTATGATGCGCCCCGATGTAACGGACAGAGCACCCACTCATCAAGGACAGATACATTAGTGTGCACACTTTCGTCACGCGCGCACGAAGATCTGCCAGAGTGCCGCATATATCCTCATTCTAGTAGGCCCTCCGCCTGTCGCAAGTGCGTTATTCAACTAATTCAATTTCTCAAAGTAAAGCGCGTCACAAAATTTGTAAAGAACGACTTACACACAACCTGCAGACATCATACACACAACCTGCTGACATAGCATGGGATTGTAATTTGAACATACGAGAAAACATAATTCTGTACGCGGAAACTCAAAATTACAGTAGCTCCTGGAGACGAAAAGTTTTCTTTCTCTCGCAGGTAGGCTGAAAATTTGCCGGAGCCCTCCATTACGGCGTGCCTCATAATGAGAACTCGGTTTGTAACCGTGGATGTGGTTCCTCTTCTATGACACAATATTTTGCGAATTGAGAACATCACACACTCCTCTCTGGCATGTTGTACTAAGATGGGATAGGTTCTTGGAGGTCTGCTGCACGCGGAATATACCCATAGTGTTCCTAAATTTGCTTAATAAATTGTACTGTAGCGTAGAGGGTACTAAGCTAATATATCCGTGAAATGCCTGTCTAATTGTTGCTTGCATGTACTTTTTTTCAGTATAGGAAGAACGCTTAGAGAAAGGTACCCTAGAAGAGTCATTGAAGTGAGTTCTCAAACTACATTTCGTAGTAACTCTCTCTCTCTATGTGATCGATGGTTAAGCAAGCGTTTAGGACATGGTATTATAGATTATTAACCATTTTGCTTACTTACGTCGAGCGCAGCTGCCGCACTTCTTTTAGCCTTGAAACTTCGAACCTGATCTAAAAAAGGTGGAGCAGTTTATACTTCTTACGCTTGGAAGTTGTGCAGGTCACTAGTCAGAACGTAAATTATTTGCACGACTTAAATAATCGCGGAAACTCATTGTTCGGTTCATGTGATCTTTTAATGCTGCTTTTTTACTTTTTGTAGAGACGCAAATGTCTTTCTTCCCACACGCGGAATCATTTGCGTGTATATAAATGTCGAATTATGAACTTCTCATAATATTAAATGTGAGCCGTGAGCTCCATAAAACTCATGTACAGAATACCGCAGAGCTGCGGGAAAGTTTACATCGGCCAGATGGGCCGGCGTCTAAACGGCAGACTCAGGGAGCACTCAGCGTCTTTGAAGGTCGTAGCGGGTTGACCGCGCTTGTCCGTGCACTGTAACGAATGCTCGTGCACTCCGTTGTTTAGTAGTGCGGTAGTTCTTAGCTAGTGAAAAGCTGGGCAGATTTTCGTACACTCAGCCACGTGCGTCAGTGTTCCTCCTATGGCGCTCAAGGATAAAGAAATAGGCTTTCTGAAAAGTTAAAGTTGTGGTCTTTAAACACATTTGATATCAAAGGTTTTAAAGCGAAGCTTTCTATGTCTCACTGATTCGTGCGTGAGCGCCTAAAACGCACTGCATGAAAGCCAACTTACACAATGGGACTATGTGCGCATCTGCGCACACAATAGAACAACGGCTGCGCATCTGCGTTTAAAAAAGAGAAACGGCGCACGACATACGTATCGTAGAACACTACAGTTTACTTTCGCAGTTGTACTGATAAGAACAATTGGGACTGCAACGCCACGCTACCCAGACGAACTGTATTAAAGCAAAGCTTTCTATGTCTCACTGATTCGTCCATGAGCCCGAAAACGTACTGCATGAAAGCCAACCTACACAATGTAACTATCCACGCATCTGCGCAGACAATAGGACAACGGGTGAACATCTCCGCACACAATAGCACAATCTGTGCACAAAACGAATACACGTATATTAGCATTGCTGACACAGTATTCTCCCAAAATATTTTGAGCGGAAAAAAATTTAACGTGAACGCCATCTGAATTTCACGAAATGGTGGGAAAACAGGTGCAATAAACAAAGTCGCCGAAAATCTACCGTGTGGCCCATTCCTTGAGAATTTTTTTTTATTATTTGAACATTCTTCTTCCATTTTAAAACAGTTTTATAAGATAACTATGTTTTTTATTCTTTAGCACCGAGGTGAAAATGCGCAAATTATAGCGTTTCTGGGAAATTTTCCACAAAGATCGGTCAGGACAGAAAAACTGAAATTACTTTTATAGAACTTCTCCTAGAACGTACGATCCTCTAAAGATTCATTTTTGCATATGTTCTGCCCACAGGTTCTAAAATAAAAGCCTGAATTTGGCATCAACGCTATTTTGCCTTTGTTTAGACGTTGGTAACACACTACGGTGGCCCATGAAAAAATAAGTGAAAAGGGGGATATAACTGAGAAGCATAGCAACTTTCATCACTGAAATTTTAATCAAAGTAATGTGCCTATTTATCGAGAAAAGAATTTGAATTTGAGTCCCAACATTGAATAATTTTGGTTCACGCTTTGGCTTAACTTGATAGCATGTTGGCGGGAAATACAACCCAACTGAATATGGGAGTGTATTCATAGCATGTGGTTTCCAGTTATTTCTTCCGTTATATATTTTTGTATATTACATATAATGGCAATTTCAAACATAAGTAAAAATCTCGCATCATCATTGCCTTAAATACCCCAATGCCCCAATACTAACCGCTGTACTTGGTGCATGCTGGTCTGACAATCAGTTGGCTTAAAAAGAAATGAAGTATCAACCATGAGGATTTGGTGGCTAGATGAGTAGGTGTGCCGACCGAGCGTCGCTCACCACTTCTCAGCATCATGACGCAAAAATGGCGCAAAAACAAAACTGAACCTCAGTTCTTTGAGAAAATAAGGATCGTGCGAAGGGCTCGTGAAAAGGACGCATAAAAGAGGGCGGCCATCTCTTTGTATTTACACATTTTGTGGATTGTTCATAGCGGTTGCCAGGAAAGCTTCGCACAAGTAATCAACTACACTTTATTAATTCATCAGTTGCTTTTCTTGGGCAGTAATTGGTAAATTCAGTAAATTGCTTGTTTGAGTGAAGTGAGTGTAATTGGCCACATTTTTCTGCAACATCGTACAAGCCTGCGTGGCATAGCAGCAATCCGGAACACAAGTCGGCCTATTAGTCGAGTGTTTCGCTGTGTGTAGCACGACCGAGCGAGGTGATGAGACGGTCCCCTCACAGTGGAAGCTATTCGGTTTTGTACAGTAGGAATAAACTTCAAAGCAAGATGAACATACATGCCGAAATATATACGTACGCCTAATGCTTCTCCCACTAGTGTGATTACAGGCAAGGAGCGTTTTACGGGACGACCGAGGGAAAAAAAAGCGGAAAATAGGAGTCCTTAAAACTCTCTTTAAACGCAAAACTCCAATTTAATTGATAAGTTTTGCTTGTACCATTTTAGTAAACGTCCATTACGTATTATTAAGCAAGGGAACTTATTATTTGATTCAGTGCTACTGAGGTGCTTGTGCACTTGTGTTCATCGTAGTTCTGCATAGACGTATCGGATAGATGCATTTTCCATGCGCTTGGCAGAGAAAATTTATCGCGGTATTCGCGTTAAGTAATGTGAGCTGAAATACAAGCTAAGCTTTTAGTTATATCACGCAGCTCTTGTGCAATTAAACCCTGACTCTAATGTGAAACTCCTTACTAGTGATAAGCGTTTTCAAACTCCAAACTTCCTGTTAGGACTGGTTTTAGCCACGGCATGCACACACTTCCGGCTAGGGGACACTTCTTGAATAAGTGAGCAGCCATATTTTAACAAGGATAAATTACCGCAATGCTCGGAACCGAGAGCTAGGCAAAACAACACGAGGACTAACTTTTAACAAAAGACACAATGAGACACCCTGAAATGCTGCACAGACTGGCCTGCACTTCTACACTTGTGAAGCCCAAATTTATTTTTTATTCATGACTGACCTTAAAATTACCGACGCACGCTTTCCATAAACTTTGACACAAATGCCACGTTATACATACCACGCCATGTTATAGTCGCCGAAAGAGAGAAGCAGAGCTGTTCTTCGCTACAGCTGTTGCCAACGCTATGTGGCCAGAAACAGTCCGCTCTTCACTGAATGTTCCACGGAGAGAAAGATTAATTTAATATAAGGAAAAGGGCAGAGAGGTCTACCTAAGCTGGTGCGCTCTCGTCTGCTACTCTGCACTGGGGAAGAGGCAATATTCTATTAGCGAAGCCCATGGCATATGTCTAAGAAAAAGTAAGACGCATAAAAAAGCGGTACATTTCACCAGTACAAATGGAAAATCTGTGTACTGCTTAACACGTTGCAATTAAACAGACGTAGGCAGACAGATTATGCTTGATTTACGAATTCCATGTTGGACTCTCGCCTCTGTGGTTTCTGCCATAGGGGTGCACAGGTATTTTTTATTAAGAGGACCAAACATAATTGCAACAACTTCCCCCCTCCATCACCCAATATTTTGTGGACATTCAACAAGAAATGAAAAGCCACTTAAAATGTAGTATTGATTATTTATTTAATATTCCTCATCACAAGTCTACATTGTAATGTGCTATGCTTATTTTACAACGTGTATTTTCTTCACAGCTTATTTTTAACAACCTGCAACCATACGCCAGGAACTATGGTATTAACTGATGCAAATAAACAATAATAATGCATTTCTTTTTTCGGTAGAAGAAAAGACCCGGGAAATTTGGCGTGGTGATAGATGTGTAGGTTTCTTTTTCTGAGCTTTAGCACAACCAATGACACTTAAGTTTCATCTTCCTAAAAATGAACCACAACCCATACTATAATCTTGCATTATGCTTTCAAAAGTAGCATGCATAAACAACACGGGATGCTTACAAACATCCCTATTCTGAGTAAAGTTTCAGACGCTTACCCATCCTGTGCTCATCCCTTTTAAAGCAAAAGCTTGCATTCTGTAGACCAATACTGAATAAGAAGCATAGCTTGTAAAAAGTGCAGTGTGCCCTGCTCAACAAAACGCAACGACAGCCATCGAAGGCGTTCACGAGACATGGAAGTAAGAAATAAGCACTCGGTTTGCACCCGCTTCTCGCCCTACGCAAACCAGGGAGAACAATGGGTAGGAGGGCGTGGGTGCATGTGACTCGTGACCTCCGCTACGTGCAGGCTATGGCACCAGCACGTTCTCTTCTTGTTTTGGGCGAGGGTTTTAGCAGTTGTACCGAGGCAACGAAACGACTACTTTACATGGTTATGAGGTTCTGATCTCACTAAATGTAGTTTACACTTGGTAGATCAGCTTTGGCGGCCTGCCATAGCACACGTCGCAGTATAGTTTAGGAGTTAGTCGGATTGTCGCACTTGTGCAACGTGCGAAGCAAGTTGTAGCCACGCAGCAACAGTGGTTATATTATAAAGCTTATACCAGCGTACAAAACTTTTTCGTCACTCTCCTTTGCCCGCAGCTGTATAAAAAAATTAAAGGGCAGAGGATTTTTTTCCTTATTTTTTTAACGAAACTTTTTTTGCCTCTTTGACTTTCTCCTTGCAGGCTGTTATCTGGCCGATTAGCTTTTGCTAGATACTTGGGTCCTACTGAAAGTAATGTCATCACGCCGTCATTTTCAGACCACTGTCATCCCTGCCGACCGTTTGCTAGTCTTGCACAATTAACCCGTACCGGATATAGTGTACAAATACACCGGATATATAAATTTCAAGCAGCCATCCCGTTCTTCATAAATCAAGGAAAGGTACACTTAAACCAATTCCCACAGTGCGTGGGATCCATGAATTTTACCTCTTTCCTTTGTTATTCAGAACAAATGCGTGCATATCTGGTCACTATAGAAGAGTTATCTAAGCCTCCGCAGATACACGCATCCAGCGCAAATGTACCTTCTCTATATATATTGTCACGGCTAAAGAAGACAACGAAGTGAGGGGCACGAGCGCAAGCATGTCTCTCTCCGAAGAAGATAAAGTTGGCGCGGCCAATTATTTTTGGGCCTTGATCATAGAGCTTGTGTTTGTTGTTGTACCGTCGTCCTGTGTGCTGTTCTTCACGTCCTGCGACACTGGTGGAGGTGCGGGGTACTCCCTGATGCCAGGATCTCCTGTGCTGATTGCAACGCCCAGTTCAAATCGGCAACCTGTTCCTACAGTGGACACTCCTATCCACCGCTACAGTTACCGACTGTGGGGTCTGAGCCCGGAGGTAATCCCCTTGGAAAACTCTCCACCAACCGGACGACCACCTAACGAGACGGAAACCGCAGGACCTACTCAGGTGACTCTGCAGCATCCTCAGACTCCCGAGACATTTCATGGTGATGCTTACGAGAACGTCGAAGATTGGCTCGTGCAATGCGAGCGAGTCGCCAAGGCGAATCATTGGACTGCATAAGAAAAACTCGCACGCGTCTACTTCGCCCTGGCGGACAGTCCTCGTACGTGGCACGAGAACTGGGAAGCCACACTGACTTCCTGGACTGAGTTTCGACATCAGCTTTCAACGACCTTCGCAAACAACCATCGTCGCTATTCTACCCAACAGCTAATCGAGTCGCGCATCCAGAAAACGAATGAGAGCGTCGCCATGTTGGAGGAGGACAAGACCCGCCTGTTTCGCCGCGCTGACCCAGAGATGCCGGAAGCAAAGAAAATCCGCAATCTGATGCGAGGAGTCAAGGAACAACTTTTCGCCGGTCTTCTTCGCAACCCGCCGACAACCGTTGCGGAATTCATCTCGGAGGCTACTTCCATCGAACGAGCACTGCAAAAACGGTGCCGACCCTACGATCGCCCAAACAACGTCTCAAGCAACGCTTCAGCTCTGGCTACCGGTAATGACTCTTCGCTTTGTGAGGTCATCCGGGAGGTTGTTCGTGAAGAGATTCGCAACCTCCTTGTGACTCCACAGGAGTCAGTCGGGGCTTCTGTAGCAGATATTCTGCGGCAAGAAATCCGGCAGGCATTCTTCTTACCCGAATTCCTACCGGACCAACGGTCTGTGAGCTACGCCTCGGCTGTTCGAAGTCCTCCTCCAGTAGCAGCCTACAACTCATCACCAATGGCTCTTCCCTTCAACTAGCTGCCATCCCGCAGTACAACGCGCAGCCACTGATCACGCAACCTAGTGTACCTATGGAAACATCGGCCTACTTCCCTCCGCAGCCAACTGCAGCTTGGCCGCAGAGGACACCCACAAGTCGACCATTTGTTCGCAGGACGGAAATGTGGCGCACCGTCGACCGCCGTCCTTTGTTCTTTCACTGTGGAGAAGCCGGCCACGTTTACCGTTTTTGCCCGTATCGTGACCCCGCATACCAGAGGTTTCCACACACCTTCCCTTGAGTTCGCTTCGAAAACAGGCGGTACAAAGACGACGTTGCTCCACAAGGACATCCTTTCACTGGTCGGCCCCGCTCTCCTTCGCCTGCACCGAGCTCTTCGCCGCAAGGTGGCAGTTCCGCCAATGTAGTCAGGGGCGGCAAGTCCCCTAGCCCTCGTCGGGGAAACTAACAGGAGCGAAATATGGGGGGTGGGGGGAGGGGGGTTGCAGACCGTCGAAGTGCTACAACACCCCCAACACTATGTGTGCAATCGGACAATATGCCTCTGAAATATGCCTCTGAAAGCATCGGGATGATGCTTTCTTGGGAGGGAGGCTGTCACGACTAAAGAAGACAATGAAGTGAGGGACACGAGCGCAAGCATCTCCCTCTCCGAAGAGGATAAAGTTGGCGCGGCCGATTATTCTTGGGCCTTGAATATGTTATTGGTTGTGTTTGTTGTCCGCTTGTGTTTGTTGTACCGTCGTCCTGTGTGCTCTTCTTCGCGTCCTGCGACAACATATATATATATATATATATATATATATATATATATATATATATATGTGTGTGTGTGTGTGTGTGTGTGCGTGTGTGTTATGTATGTAGTATGTATGTATATAGTGGCCCAGCCGAAACGTTAGTAAAATAGCAGTATTTTTGATTTTGTTAAACTGCGCGTATTTCTTTCACGCTATATATATATATATATATATATATATATATATATATATATATATATATATATATATATATGTATATATATATGATTGATTGTACCGAAGCACATCGGCACCAGCTCTGTGCCAGCCTCTGTGGAAGCAGACGTTGACGATCGTGTGGTTCACACTAGGTCGGTTTTCGAATGAACCAGCTTGTTTTAACTGTCAAGCTTCGTCAAGTCTACCTGCCGAATACTCTTGTCACATTTGGTGGAGGTGCTGGGTAGTCCCTTTCAGCGTCCTGGAACTCCGCAGCCGTACGCTACCATCGGCATTCGCTATAACCGAGGACGCCGGCCCCTCGAGAGCTGCTCCCGCTCCCTCACCTGTCGTGTGCTCTGGGGTGCTTCATCAGCGTGATCCTCCAGTCTTCAGTGGCACTGACGGTCACGACGTGGAAGACTGGCTGGCCGAGTATGAACGTGTTAGCGCTCACAACAAGTGGGATGACCGCGACAAGCTGACATACGCCATATTTTACCTTGCCGGCGTGGCCAACTTGTGGTTCAAGAACCACGAAGCTGATTTTACCACCTGGTCAGCGTTCAAAGAGACCCTTAATTTGTTTCGTTTTTCGGGCGGCCAGCAGTGCGCAAGCTTCGCGCTGAACCCAGTCTCCGTGGACGATCTCAACAAATTGGTGAGACTTTCACGAGCTACATTGAGGATATCATCGGCCTCTGTAGGTGGTTGAATGCGTCCATGCCGGAACCTGAGAGAATCAAACACATAATGAAAGGCATAGACGATGACGCCTTTCATATGCTCGTGGCCAAAAACCCACAGAGCGTTACTGAGGTTATTCAACTTTGCCAAAGTTTTGACGAGCTGCGTAAACAGCGCATCACCACACGTCACCCTGGCATGCAACCGGCTGACCTTTCAGCTTTGGCTCCCAGCAGCGCTTATATTGACTACACCTCCTTGCTGCCTCAAATTCAGCAATACGTACGCGAGGAAGTTGCGCGTCAGCTCTCTCTTGTGGCATCGGTCACCGAGCCTCTCCCCACACTGGACCAGTCGCTTCGTCGGCTTATCCAGACGCAAGTTGCTGAGGCCCTGCCGTCCCCTGCTTCGCCACCGCTAGTTACGGCACCGCTACAAGTTACGCCTACGGCCCCGCTACAGGTTACGGCGCCGCTCACTTATGCTGAGGCTCTTACACGGTCTCATGCCCAGCCGACGCCAGTCCCATCCAGCCCAGCCACCAACTTCTACACGCCGCCAAGTCCTGTACGACCGGTTCACGCACCGTTCTCGCATCCGAGACCACCTATCAACCCCTGGCGCACTCCGGAAAACCGGCCAGTGTGCTACGCTTGCGGTATTCCGGGACATGTTGCGCGCCTCTGTCGCCACCGCGGACTCTATTTTCGCGATGGCGCTCCCAACCTTGGTCATGTCCCTCAACAAGCTACACATCGTCTTGCATCTGACGCAACGGACTCGTATTCCCGTCGCCCCGCTTTCAATTCACGCCGATCTCCTTCTCCCCGCCGCCGCTCCCTTTCCCCCATGATTCGCCGTTCCAACTATGCCTAGGAGGAAAACTAACAGCCGCAGTTCCTGAGGCAAGAACTGCACCGTCGTCGAAATTTGCAAGGCCTCTTCTTTCACCGCCTAACGAGATTGTAGTGTTTCTAGACGGTGTCGCGACGAACGCTCTTGTCGACACAGGAGCAGCTATTTGTGTCATTAGTGAGTTTATATGCCGCAAACTGACCAAAGTGACGACTCCGCTTTTTGATATTTCTCTACGCACAGCGAGCTCGCAGCACGTCCAGCCTTCAGCCACCGGCACCGCTCGTGTTTTAATTCAAGATGCGCTCTACGTTGTCGAATTTGTCGTCCTTTCTCATGCGTCGCATCACGTTATCCTGGGCTGGGACTTCCTTTCCGCGAATCATGCAGTTGTCGACTGCGCTCGTGCACAACTCGCCTTGTCTCCGTTCTGTACCACAACCGTCGATGACCCTCGCCCGTCTGCTAAAGTGATTGTCGCTGCTGACGTCATCATCCCTGCCTTCTCTGTCGCCTTAGTGTCCGTCACCTGTGACGCTGTCCGCAATTCAACTGCACTTTTTGTACCGTCTGAGGAATGTGCGCGTCGCCGGAACGTTGTCCTACCGTTCGCAGTCGTCACACTTGATGGTGATTTCGGTGCCATTTACGCGTGCAATCCGTTTCCCTGCCCTTCACCTCTATTACATGGCGAATCTGTTGGGCGTCTCGACACTTTTAACACGAAAGTGTTTTATGCCGGGGTCCACCAAGACTTCACTGACGTATTTCCGTCACGGAAATACGTCATACGGAAATACGGAATGACGTTCTTACAATGTACACGAACATAATACAAAGAAAGAAACCAGAAGAAAAAGTTCCACAAACACGCAAAATTTGGGAATCGAACCCACGACCTCTCGGTCCGCGACGATAGATCGCCGAGCGTTTAACCCATTGCGCCACAAACGCATTTGCAGAGAGCTACACAGACGCGCCCTATATATCTAACACTCCTCCGTGTACCCGCGCTCTTGCTCGGGGCGGTGCCGCCGCCTACGAGCAGAAAAGAGAAGTACTGCATTATGACACTAACGCGCACCGACAGTGAACGCTTCGGTGGTCTCACACTACGACGCCTCGATGCCAGCATTCGAAGGGACGCTGGCATCAAGAAGCACTACCAACGCCACCTAAGTGGCGTTCACCGTACTCAGCACAGCGGAGCGTGGCCTCCGAAATTAGCTCTGAAAATGTTTCTGAAGTTGATCGCGGAGGCTGCAATTACGACGCGCTGTACGCGCTGATTTGACTCGGTGACGATTCAGTTACGTGCTTTGTCTTGCGCGTTGTATTAGTGTGTCAGTTACGTGCTTCGTCTTTCGCGTTGTGCTAGCGTGTGCAGCGTAGTGCAGCTTCCATATGCACGACGGTTGCTCATGGTCGTCGACGTTGGTAGTCGTGATGGAGGAGACGTGCCACCAGGCGTCAGCGTGGGTGCATCAACGCCTAAGGGCGCTTTAGCCACAAAACACCAATAGACATTATATATCAATGTGCAATAAACATTACACTACTTCTGTGAAGACACGTTTCACTTTCGTGTTCTATACCGATTCCTATATAAGAGGGATCAACCACATTTTTATGACATCTTTCTGTTTGATGCGCCTTGCGATACGACCCCACTGCCTATCGGTGCCGTCACTACTGCCGTCGTTCTCGCCACAACCGCCTCACCCGACCACGACGTCTTGTTGCGCAGCGTCGATAACGCACTCCCGCAAACTCAGCGCAATCAGCTCGTTCAGCTGCTTGACCGTTTTCGGGCCTCTTTCGACCTCGGCCAACCTTGTTTGGGGCGCACGTCAGCGGTTTTTCACCGTATTGACACCGGTCGCCATGCTCCACTGCGTCAGCGTCCCTACCGAGTGTCCCAAGCCGAACGCCGCGTCATTAGTGAACAAGTCGATGACATGCTGCAACGTGGCGTGATCCAGCAACCACACAGTCCTTCGGCTTCTCCGGTCGTACTGGTGCGGAAAAAGGACGGCTCAATCAGATTTTGCGTGGATTACCGTCGACTAAACAAGATCACACGTAAGGATGTTTGTCCTCTACCACAAATAGACGATGCCCTCGATTGTCTACAAGATGCCGAATTTTTCTCTTCCCTAGATCTTCGATCTGGATACTGGCAAGTGCCGATGGCTGAAGCGGACCGTCCGAAAACGGCTTTTGTGACCCCTGACGGGTTATACGAATTTAATGTGATGCCCTTCGGCCTGTGCAACGCGCCTGCGACTTTCGAGCGGATGATGGACACTATCCGATCACTTAAGTGGCGTAGCTGTCTGTGCTACCTAGACGACATAGTTGTCTTCTCTCCCAATTTTGAATCTCATCTTGATCGCCTCGAGCATGTTCTTGAGTGTCTCACGGCCGCCGGTTTGCAATTAAACTTGAAAAATACCATTTTGGTGCCAGACAGCTTACGATTTTAGGCCACGTCGTTTCACAAGAGGGAATCCTGCCAGACCCTGCCAAAATGCGTGCCGTTGCCGAGTTTCCCAAGCCAACCACTCTTAAAGAGCTCCGTAGCTTCATCGGCTTGTGTTCTTATTTTCGGCGTTTCATTCGTAATTTCGCCTCTATTATCACCCCCTTGACTCAGCTACTTTCCAGCAGCGCTGACCCCTCGGCATGGACTCCTGATTGTGACGAGTCATTTACGACGCTCCGCCGGCTCCTTACGTCCCCTCCAGCACTGCGCCACTTCGATCCCAATGCGCCTACTGAACTTCACATGGACGCTAGCGGTGTCGGTCTTGGTTCGATTGTTGCCCAACGCAAAGACGGCTATGACGAGTATGTCGTTGCGTATGCCAGCCGTACCCTAAAAAAGGCAGAATCAAACTATTCTGAAACAGAAAGGGAATGTTTGGCAATTATTTGGGCGATCGGCAAATTCCGTACTTACCTGTACGGCCGCCAGTTTGACGTTACCGCCTCGCTCGTTGGGCTATACGCCTTCAAGAATATGACATACGTGTCATTTATCGCTCAGGACGCAAACATTCAGACACCGATGCCCTATCCCGTTCTCCGCTGCCTCCTGACCTACTTTGCTTACAAACTTCCACCTGCGATTCGTCGTCCCTCAGCATCACCGACATGCCGGCCGAACAACGCAAGGATCCCTGGATCGCTTCTCTGCTTGACGTTCTCTCCCACCGTTCGCTTCAATCTGTTTCACGCACGATTCGTCGCCAAGCGCAACACTTTGTCGTTCGTGAAGGCTTGTTGTACCGCCGCAGTTACCAAACCGATGGCCGCAGGTGGCTGCTTGTTATCCCGCGTCATCTGCTCATGGACATATGCACGGCCTTCCACGACGATCCTCAATGCGGCCACACTGGCGTATTCAAGACCTACTCCCGCCTACGCCTGAGGTATTACTGGCGCGGCATGTATCGATACATTCGCCAGTACGTGCGGTCATACTTTAAGTGCCAACGCCGCAAGACTCCCCCTCGTAGCACCGCGGGCCTCTTCAAACTTTACCGTGCCCTGTACGACCATTTGACCGTGTTGGCTTTGATCTTTACGGTCCCCTCCCGAACACTCGTGCAGGAAACTGGTGGATCATTGTCGCCGTCGACCATCTCACACGGTACATTGAAACATCTGCGCTGCCAGCTGCCACCGCGATAGACGTCGCTCGCTTCCTTCTTCGCCACCTCATTTTGCGACATGGTGCGCCCCGTGAATTATTAAGCGATCGTGGGGCCGCGTCTTCCTCTCAGGTGCTATCGAGGCACTGCTCCAAGAATGCCGCATTGTTCACCGCACCACCTCTGCATACCATCCTCAAACCAATGGTATGACGGAGCGTTTCAACCGTACACTTAGAGATATGCTTGCGATGTACGTGTCCGATGATCACTCCAATTGGGACCAGGTGCTTCCCTTCGGCACGTACGCCTATAACTCTGCGCCACAAACTACCACCGGCTTCTCTCCTTTCTTTCTTCTATATGAACGTGAACCATCCGGTTCCATGGACACCATTCTCCCCTACCGACCCGATGTTTCTGAAGCCACGCCTGTTTCCGAAGAGGCTGCTTACGCTGAAGAGTGTCGTCAACTGGCTCGCTCGTTTACCGCGCAAGACCAATGTCGCCAAAAATCTCGCCATGATGAATCCGCATCTAGCGCTGACTATTCCCCAGGAATGCTAGTTTGGCTCTGAGTCCCGTCCACTACTCCCGGCCTTTCTACCAAGCTTCTATCGAATTACCATGGTCCCTACCGAGTAGTAGAGCAAACGTCTCCCGTGAACTACATCATCGAGCCCCTCGAGCAATCTTCCGACCACCGCTGCCGAGGGCGTGATGCAGTTCAGGTCGCACTGCTGAAACCGTGCTACGACCCTCCTGTGCTGTCATTCCCCTAAGTCGCCAGGTTGGCTCCTTTCTGCGTGGGGAGTGATTGTACCGAAGCACATCCGCACCAGCTCTGTGCCAGCCTCTGTGGAAGAAGACGTTGACGATCGTGTGGTTCACGCTAGGTCGGTTTTCGAACGAACCAGCTTGTTTAACCGTCAAGCTTCGTCATGTCTACCTGCCGAATACTCTTGTCACAATATATATATATTGCCACCAGCAGTAGTGGGTACAGTGCTAAGAGGCAGGCACGGACAAGAAGAAAGAAGTGCGCGTGCTTCTCCGCCCGCTCGATAGCCAGCCCCCAGCGCCGTGTTTTTCAGGAGCCGCTACCCTCAATAAACGTCGCGTCGCCAGTTCTCTCACAAGGCACGTGACAAAGTGGTGGAGGTGCTGGGTATTCCTCACCCATGTCGCAGACCCCTTCTGGCAGTGGAACCACTACCCCCGTGCCAATCGATACGCCGGTCCACCGGGCCAGCCGCAGGATCCGGGGACTGCCTCCTGAAGACCCCGCAGCGCTTCAGACCATCTCAACCGGTATGGAAGGCGCCGCAGTGACGAACCGGTACACGCTTCAAAATCCACGGGTTCCAAAGTCGTTCCATGGCAAGGCCTTCGAAGACGTCGAAGACTGGATGGCCGACTTCGAGCGCGTGGCCGAATACAATGACTGGGACGACACAAATAAATTTCGAAGTGTCTACTTTTGCCTGGAAGACGGCGCGCTCACATGGTTCCAAAACCGTGAGCAGCAACTGACGTCGTGGCCTGAGTTCCGCCGTCAGTTACTAGACGCCTACGCCAGTGCTGATCGCCGCGAACGAGCCGAACGAGCAATCCAGGTCCGCGTTCAGCTTCCCAACGAAAGTGTTACCACGTTCGTCGAAGATATGACGCGCCTCTTCAGACGAGCAGACTCGGGAATGACCGAGGACAAGAAGTTGCGTCACCTGATGCGAGGAGTGAAGGAGCAGCTCTTCGCTGGTCTTGTGCGGAGCCCTCCGAAGACTGTCGCCGAATTTTTATCTGAAGCTGTAAGTATGGAGAAGATGCTGCAGCAACGATCGAATTTCTATGAGCGGCAAGTGAACGTGACATCCACCACCGATATTTTCACGGCCACCAGAAGCAACGATGACCACCTTCGCGAACTAATCCGCACTGTCGTGCGCGAAGAAATACAGAAGGCTTTCGGCACGTCACAAGCGGTGGTGAGCTCTATTGAGAGTGTCGTCAAAGATGAAGTTCACCAAGCGCTCCGGTCGACCTGTCCTCTTCCTTACACCGCGCCTGCACCTACTGAACACCGCCGTGCGACCTACGCGGAAGCCCTGAGACTCCCTGCACCAACCCCGCTGTTAGTTCACGCGGCTCATCCGGTTACGCTTTCATCTGCACAACCGGTACCATACATCGCAGAACGACGCGCGCCTCCAGCGTTTCCCTCCGCCGCTCCTCCCGCTGTGGTTCCGCAGGAGCAACCGGTATATTACGCCGACGATCGACGCATGACCCCTCGGAAGTCGGATGTTTGGCGCACACCGGACCGTCGGCCTCTGTGCTTCCACTGCGGTGAGGCAGATCATTTGTACCGCCAGTGCCCATACCGACGTCTCGGGTTGCGGGGCTTTTCCACCTACTCACCGCCACCCCGACTTGGCCAACGACCTCGGGAGATAGAAGATTACCTTGCTCAACAACGCATGCCACCGTCTACCGGGCGACAGTCACGCTCGCCGTCACCACGGCGATTTTCACCACCGCCCCAGCGATATTCCGGCACACGATCACCAAGTCCCCGCCGGGAAAACTAACCACAGCGACCTTTGGGGGCGAGGCCGCTGACAGTCGACACGCTGAAGACCTCCGATCGACGCGAACGAGCGAGGACACCGATCCGACGTCAACTGCAGATGAACGGAATGACCGGCTTTCGCTCGACATACCGGTGGTGATCGACGGTTACGCGGTTAGCGCTTTAGTAGATACCGGTGCGGACTATTCCATCTTAAGCGGGAAGCTGGCGACGTTGCTGAAGAAAGTAATTACCCCTTGGAATGGCTCGCAGATTCGTACGGCTGGCGGTCACGTCGTTACTCCACTGGGAACCTGCACGACAAGAGTTCGGATTCGAGGATCGACATTCGTGGCGAGCTGCCTTGTCCTACGCGTATGCTCCCGTGACGTCATTCTCGGGGTTGATTTTCTCCAAGAATACGGCGCTGTTATTGACCTACGGGGAGGTGTAGTCACCTTCTCAGCAGACCGAGCACTCGACGGGTACGACCACAAGCGTCGAGACGACGCCCTTCGTGTCTCCACCGAATGTGTTACGCTTCCTCCGCGAACCAGTGTCCTAGTCGAAGTGATGTGCGGTGGAATGCGCGAAGGTGAAGTGGTCGCTGAAAGTAACTTATCGCATCTACTGATGCAAGGTGTTTGTGCTGCTAGAAGTGTGCTACAGCTTAGTGATGGCCGTTCTCAGTTGCTTGTCACCAACTTCAGTAACGAGCATCGACACCTGTTCCGCGGTACTTCGATAGCGTTTGCCGAGGAAATAGAGCACGTTGCTGAATGTTTTACCCCTGAACCAGTGAGGATGGCTGACAAGTCACTAGGCAACGTCGACATTAATTCAGAGTTATCTCCAGACAAACAGGCGGCACTGCACGAGCTCTTGCTTGAATTCAGGGAATGCTTCGCAAGCTCGTCTAAGGTACGCCAGACTTCAGTTACAAGGCACAGGATCATCACCTGCGACGACGCACGCCCGATACGCCAGCAGCCCTACCGCGTGTCGGCAAAGGAACGTGAAGCGATTCGTACGCAAGTACAAGAGATGCTTGAAGATGGCGTAATCGAACCTTCTAACAGCTCATGGTCGTCCCCGGTCGTTCTTGTGAAAAAGAAAGACGGAACGCTACGCTTTTGCGTCGACTACCGGAAGCTCAACAACGTAACTAAAAAGGACGTGTACCCACTGCCGCGTATCGACGACTCGTTAGATAGACTGCGGCGTGCCCAGTACTT
Source organism: Dermacentor silvarum (assembly GCF_013339745.2). Lineage (NCBI taxonomy): Eukaryota > Metazoa > Arthropoda > Arachnida > Ixodida > Ixodidae > Dermacentor > Dermacentor silvarum. Next base: position 165,707,513 of record NC_051157.2, read on the forward strand.
TTCGTCACTCGATTTGAAAAGTGGATACTGGCAGATCGAGGTCGACGAACGAGACCGCGAGAAAACTGCCTTTGTGACTCCCGACGGCCTTTACGAATTTCGAGTGCTCCCTTTCGGTTTGTGTTCTGCCCCAGCAACCTTCCAGCGAATGATGGATACTGTCCTCGCTGGATTGAAGTGGCAGACTTGCCTTGTGTATCTTGACGACGTAGTTGTCTTTTCTGAAACATTTGAGCAACATCTTCATCGCCTGCGGCATGTGCTAGAAGCGCTCCGATCGGCTAATCTCACGCTTAAACCAGAAAAGTGTCACTTCGGTTATGAAGAGCTCAAGTTTCTCGGACACGTCGTCAGCGCCAAAGGAGTTCGACCCGATCCCGACAAACTTGCCGCTGTAGCAGCTTTTCCTCCTCCTGCCGACAAGAAGGCCGTCCGACGCTTCCTGGGCTTGTGTGCGTATTATCGCCGCTTCATCGACAACTTTTCGAAGATTGCGGAACCCCTGACTCGCCTTACCAGGGATGACACGCCATTTGCCTGGACGCATGAGCAACAGGCGGCCTTCGCTGAACTACGACAACGCATGCAGTCAGCACCCGTCCTGGCTCATTTTGACGAAGAGGCTGACACCGAGGTGCATACTGACGCCAGTAACATCGGCCTTGGCGCAGTACTCGTCCAACGTCAAGACGGCCTTGAAAGAGTAATAGCTTATGCTAGCCGCTCGCTGTCCCGTGCCGAGGCGAACTACTCTACCACAGAAAAAGAGTGTCTCGCGGTCGTCTGGGCGATCACGAAGTTTCGCCCTTATCTCTACGGCCGTGCCTTTAAAGTGGTGACAGACCACCATGCTCTATGTTGGTTGGCGAACATACGCGACCCTTCAGGCCGACTGGCACGATGGAGCTTGCGGCTACAGGAATTTGACGTCACTGTAGTTTATAAGTCTGGCCGCAAGCACGAAGACGCCGACACGTTGTCGCGTGCTCCCGCCGAATCTGTCAGTCGACAGCCAGAGGACGACGACGGCTTCCTGGGCGCCCTTACTACGTCGGACTTGGTCAAATGGCAGCGTGACGACGCTGAAATTCGACCTCTCATCGACCACTTCGAGGGCCGTCACACATCCATACCACGCCATCTACGTCGCGTCTTGACGTCCTTCTGTCTACGAGACAATCTGCTCTACAAGAAGAACTCCCGCCCGAATGACCGAGCCTACCTTCTAGTAGTTCCCAAAGACTTGCGGGACGATATTCTTTTCGCTTGCCACGACGAGCCTACATCTGGCCACCTCGGCTCCTCACGAACGCTTGCTAGAGTGCGCGAGATGTATTACTGGCCCGGGCTTGCGGCAAGCGTAAAACAGTATGTTAAAGGCTGCCGTGAATGTCAGCGACGAAAGTCACCACCCCTGAAGCCCGCCGGGTTATTGCAACCCATCGAACCACCTCATAAGCCATTCGACCAAGTCGGCTTGGACATCCTTGGGCCTTTTCCCCTGTCAACCGACGGCAACAAGTGGGTGATCGTCGCCACTGACTATTTAACCCGCTATGCCGAGACGGAGGCGCTCCCACGAGCCACGGCTTCTGAGGTAGCACAGTTCTTCATGTGCCACATTGTATTGCGTCATGGTGCCCCATCCACTGTAATCACAGACAGAGGAACGGCATTCACGGCACAGCTCATGGACGAAATTTTTCAATTGAGCAACACCAGGCATCGCAAGACGACTGCTTACCATCCGCAGTCCAATGGACTTACGGAGCGATTAAACAAAACCATCACAGATATGATCTCTATGTACATCGACGTCCAGCACAAAACATGGGATCGCATCTTGCCTTACGTGACCTTCGCGTATAATACCGCCGTACAAGAGACGACACGGTTCGCACCATTTCGCCTCGTTTACGGCCGCGAAGTACAGACGATGCTGGACGCTATGCTTCCGTGTCACGACACCGAGCACCTAACGACTGACGCCGAAGAATTTGCTGAGCGCGCTGAGGAAGCCCGCCAGCTCGCGCGGCTGCACATCGGTGAGCAGCAACATGCAGATGCACGGCGCTATAACATCCGTCACCGGCAAGTGCGCTACAGTCCCGGAGACCAAGTGTGGGTGTGGACCCCTGTTCGCCGCCGTGGCCTTTGTGAAAAGTTGATTAGCCGGTATTTTGGCCCATACAAAGTGCTGCGCCGCATTAGTGACGTGAACTACGAAGTCGTTCCAGACAGTGCGGCGCAAACACGGCGTAGACAACAACCTCGCCCTGACGTAGTTCACGTTGTGCGCATGAAACCATATGTTGCGCGTTCGTGATTATTATTTTTTTATTCATCTTTCTACTTACGCTACTGTTTGCAACCTCTCTGTTTCTTGAGACTGTACCCGTCGCGCTTCCCCGCTGCTGTGCTTTTGTTTTTCCTCTAGCTGTGATTGTGTCCTTTGCACGAGCACCTGCCTTGCCCATGCTGTTTCCCCCTCCTTTTCTAAAACCGCTTCTTGAGCATCGAGCCGATGCTCTTTCCGAGGAAGGGGGGAAATGCCACCAGCAGTAGTGGGTACAGTGCTAAGAGGCAGGCACGGACAAGAAGAAAGAAGTGCGCGTGCTTCTCCGCCCGCTCGATAGCCAGCCCCCAGCGCCGTGTTTTTCAGGAGCCGCTACCCTCAATAAACGTCGCGTCGCCAGTTCTCTCACAAGGCACGTGACAATATGTATATATATATATATATATATAATCATATATAAGAAGCCAACAAACCATGATACCAATGACAACATACGGGAAATTACGTTTGCTTAGTAATTGAATTAAAGAAATGAAAAATTTATGGAATTTTCCCGTTCCCTTTCTTCTCGTTCATTACATAACGAGGGCTCGAATCCGGCAACATTGATGCCTTCAGGTAGCATATGTGGGTTTATTGACCAATTGCGATCACCCAAAAAGATCACGTGCTCGGGACGTCTGCAGCAGAAAGGATGTTCCACACCCGCCCCTGGGTTTGTGAGTGGTGGCACTGGCTAACACTCCCAGGATTAGTTCTAGCTGTAAAAACATAAATACCCCAGAAAGTGGATGGGAAAACGGCGCCCCGGTAGCTCAATGGTGAGAGCATCGCACGCGTAATGCGAAGACGTGGGTTTGTTCCCCACCTGGGACAGTTTTTTCATCCGTTTTCATTTCTTATAATTTTTCATTTCTTTATTTCAATGAGTAAGTACAAGTAATTTCCCCTATGTTGTCCTTAGTGTCATTGTTTGTTTTCTTCTTATGATATGATTATTAACAAATAGGGCCTCTCGGTTCCCTTTCTTGTCGTTCAGTACATAACGAGGGCTCGAATCCGGCAGCATTGATGCCTTCAGGTAGCATTTGTGGGTGTATCGAGCAGTTGTCATCACCCAAAAAGATCACGTGCTCGTGACCCCTGCGGCAGAAAGGATGTTCCACATCCGCCCCTGGATTTGTGAGTGGTGGCACTGGCTAACACTCCCAGGATTAGTTCTAGTTGTACAAATATAAATACCCCAGAAAGGGGATGGGAAAACGGCTCCCCGGTATCTCAATGGTGAGAGTATCGCACGCGTAATGTGAAGACGTGGGTTCGTTCCCCACCTGCGGACAGTTGTTTTGTCATCCGTTTTCATTTCCTATAATTTTTCATTTCTTTAATTCAATTAATAGGTGCAATAATTTCCCCTATGTTGTCCTTGGTGTCATTGTTTGTTGGCTTCTTATGATATGATTATTTAAAAATCGGGCCTCTCGGTTCCCTTTCTTCTCGTTCATATATATATATATATATATATATATATATATGTATATATAGGGAGAGAGAGAGATCCACGAACATTTCTGCTGAGATAGCAGCCGACACGACCGCAACCAGTAGCCAGGCAGCCACGCCGAAAGCGGGAAAGTAGGCAAAGTAAGCTTCGCTTTGAAAAAAGCTGCGGAACCCAAGCGCTCTGGGCATCAGTTTAAGGAAAACTTTTATTCGTGTTTCTGAACAACGCTGTTGCTGCGTAGCGACCATTTGCAAGCAGTGACCACAAGACCCAGATGAACATTTCCAGTGGTAACCGGAGCGGTCAACATAAACATATTGCGCTCAGTCTTGCACAAGCACGCAAGATAACAAGAGAATGGCAATGGTCTAATAACAACGACGGCATGAAAACGATGGCATGGTTACAATGCATCGACGGTGATGAAACGATGACGAAGGCATGACCACAGCGACACCGAAATAACTACGACAAGACGGCTACGATGGAACAAGCACAACGACTTGAAAACGAGTGCATGACGTCCAAGTTATGACGAAGATAGTGTGACGACGACGGCGTGAAGACCATGGAACGACGACACTGGAGAGATGGCTACGATGCGCTGGCCATTGGTGAAGACGCTGGTCTGGCCATGGTCGTATGGTGACAACTGGAAGACGACCATGGGATGATGACGCTATAGAGCGACGATGATTGTAAAATTACGATGGTGGCACGATGATGTCATGACGACAATCGGGATGATGACAGACTGCGATAAAATGACGACCATAGAATGACTTCGGCAGCTTCACGACAACCCTATGACGAAATGACGACAATGGCATGACGCCGATGGAATGACGACGGAATTACGAGGATAGCTCGAAGATGGCGGTGTGAGTGACAGCAACTGCGCAGAAACGGTGGAAAGATCACGATGATATAACCGCAGTGAAATGATCACAACGGCATAAAGGCGGTCAAATGACTACAGCGGAATTATGCAGACCTCATGAGAACGACGGCTTGTTGTGCTAGCTCACGTGCGGCACTTGCAGCCATGCACTACTTTATGCACTTTATGCACCACGCACTGTATCAGGCGATTATTTGAACTACATCGGGTACCGTTGGCCGAATGAAATAGCATTATATCACGTTTTTTGTACTATGTCCCGTACTGGGTAATAGCGCCCCCTTATTTCGCTCACCTGGTTTGGTGGCGTAGTGGATGTATCAAGGGGGCGAAAAAGGAACACCTGCTGCCTCGATAGCGTACCATGTGTGGCTTGAAGGGAGGGGGCACAGCCACGACGCCACGTCACTCTCGCTGACAGTTACGGGCTCTCTAATCGGTTTACGCACCCTTCTCGCATCCGAGGCCACCTATTTTTTCTTTTTTTTTCTTTATATCCCCCTCCCCTTCCCCAAGGTGTTTAGTCGTTCTCCCTAAAGAACAGCAGAAAATAGCGCCTCTTCCTCTTCACAAACACAATCTCTCTCACTCGGCAGCCTCTGTTATCCGCGCGTTCCTTGTCTGCGCAAGCGGTCGCCTGCGTTCTAATTGCGCCTTGGTAAGGCCAATTCAAAACACGCAAAGCCAACGCGCTTACTTGGCCGCGAGGTGTTGATCACTCCAAACAAAGCGCAACGGTGTTCATATGGACATTATTGTTTTGCCATTCAGAACTCGTAAGAAGTGCGTTGGTGCCTTCGTTTTCTTCAAACTAATTCGCACTTTATACGTCGCTTGGGCGTACTATATCAGGTACCAGCCAATCGTACAAGACTGCAGCCAGCAGCCAACAGGGATAACAATGATGCGATGACGATGGTGTGATGACAAGTTTACAGTATGTATGACCCACATTTTGGGTCAGCCAGCAGCAGCAGCGGGAAAGTGCTAGGAAGATGCAAGGAAAGCTTCACTTTAAAACTGCCTGACAATAAAGTTGTGACCGTTGATGTACATACACATACACATTCCATGACATTGCTTGTTGCATTGGATGAAAGTAAACGAAATTGTACGCATTCCTGTTAGTTGTAAAGCATTTTATTAACCGGTTTAGTAAAGCCTTGCTTCAAATAGATTCCAACATGTGCGTTGGATCTGTATAATTTATTTCTTGTTTTGTTGTTTCTTTTCAGCATTGACGGCAGTTGGACGTAGTGACAGTCCTATCCGTCGCTGCGTTGCTTCCATTCTGAAATCATTTGGGAACCTATCTTGAGAGGTATAACGTCAATGATTAATTTCGCTTGATTTTAATCATTTCTTGTCGTCTGCCGCCAACGGCTGGTCGATCCCACTGATAGCATAGGTGGAGGGACGTTCCGACAACTGGTGAAGCGGGAAAGAAAACCATTGGAATGAAATCTTTGCATTATCCCGACCTTTGTTTCTTTTGTGTCGTGTGAAGTGGTGCACCGCCGCGCCTGAACTCACACACGGCAGTAATATACCTGCACAACACGCAACACCAGGCCTCTTGTTTAACGATATTTATCCACTACAGATTCCACCTCCTCACTATCCCTCTCCACATTCGCCTTGTCTGCTGCGCATTCCCCAATCATAGCTCCAAAACCTATCCCAACTCCAAAAAAGAAACCATCGTTTTGAAAGAAGTAACACGTCTATCACGTGAAATATCTTATGACAGCAGCATCGTTGTTGAAATACTGACGGCATAGCGGTTAGCAAGCGTCGTTGTTGTACTTGTGCAACTCGCGAAAACATTATTAAAACACTACTACCGGACTTAGGCTATGCAAACTTGGGTCTGCTTATGAAATGTTTATGCTGTCATTCAATACTATAAATTCTGATGTTTTACGTTCCAAAGCAACTGCTTTGCAGATATAATAATTTACGGCCATCTAAGCGAGTGCTATTCTTGAAAGAATATTCACGATCATTGCGTTCTACCAGCATTGACATGTGGCGCAGAATATTGGAGTTCAACAAAGAAACTTGAGAAGTTAATCACCGCGCTACGAGAGGACGATATCTGATAAGCGTAACATTACAAGACAGGAAGACAGAGATGTGGATTATAGAGAAACGCAGTAGGGCGATAAAGTAGTTGAAATTAGTAGGAGGTCAAAATGTAACTGCGCAGACCATGTACTCCTACAGTTACGGAATTAAGCTACATTACGAAGGCACACTTTCGAATCAGCTATCACACGCACGCGTAATTAAAGATCTTTGTCCTGCAGTGGACATAAATATGATCAAAACGTATTGTAGGGGTAGTTGGTTTATTATAGTGCCAAATGGAACAGTTTGTGGCTATAAATATGATGAAGATGATGGTAAGCATAGGAACTCTGATTTCATATGTCAAACATTTTTAAAGAAATGAACGACGTCGACATGAGCGAACAGAAGAGTTTGTGAAAATTTCCTAACGTTCGTTTTAGCAGCCTTTAAGTTTATTTTTACCGTTCTTAAGAGCGAAAATATTCCGTTTCAAATTGGTGACATTCTTTTTGTATAACTCAACAACTTCTCGCAATGCCATAGCTTTGATTGTCATCTTCGCATTGCTCTCCAGCTTCAAGAACATTTAAATGGAAGCAATAGACTGCGGCCACAGCAGCATCTTTTAGGTGCGAAGCACTTTATGCGCCCGGGTTGTCGGCGTCTTCTGTGGTAATCGTCATCGTCGTAGTCGTCGTTGTAGTCGTAGGCACTGTAAAGTGCCGAGCAGCAGGAAACGAAGGAACGCTTTATTGCGAGAAGCAAGTGTGTTTATACATAGACAGACCAGGCTTGCGCATGCGTATTAACAATATTCTTGATGACGTTGCCACTGGTCACATCTTCTTTCCTTTGAGGGAAAAAAATAAAAAACACATGGTATTGTACGAAAGATTGTACAACCAACTAACCAGTCAATTTGCACAGCTTCCACTGAACTATGTGCGGCGTTCTGGGAGAGGATACCGTTGCGGCTCTCTACGCTGTCGTGTGCTTCTACGGAGTGCTTCTTGAGGTGCTTGTTGCTCGGTGGTGCACGGTTGAGGGGAGGACTGAGGGGTCGCTATCGTACACTCGGTCTGCTGGGGGGAAGCTTGTCCTTCTGTTGATCTCAGGTGCTCCCTCGTGCGTCGTAGAGCTGCCCATTCTCTGTCGCAACGG
>NC_051157.2:165715547-165763459 GCF_013339745.2 Dermacentor silvarum
ATCACGGCTAATACGAATTTCCGGATGATACAAATTTTTCTGTGGTCCCGGCCGAGCCCCATTACTTTGCAACGTGCTAGAGAACGGTTGTTACGAATCGATTTTCAGCCTGCGTCGGTTGATACGAATAAACGCCGCCCCACCGACGGCCGCGAAAGAGAACAGCACGCAGTCACGCGCTCTCTCTCCTTCTCTTTCGGTGCGGAGGCGCGGCGCCGGACAGCGCGGACTCCGCGACTGGGCGCGAAGAGTTTGAAGCGGTGGCGCTTCAAGAAATAAATGCTTTTTACGTACATGTGCCTGAGTGAGTTCACCTCTGACTCTTTAATTAAGCTACAGTCGAATCTCGTTAATTCGAACACGCTTACTTCGAACATACCGCGTACCGACAATGCTTTTAGCAGCGCGCCAAATAACGCGGCGGCGCCTCCGACCGGCATTGCTCCGACACCGCCATAGAGCAAAAAGCTCAGGAGAGACCCCTCATGCCGCGCGCGAAGGAACGGGGAAAAAAAAAAAAAAAAGAACCCGCGGCGGAAATTTCCCCCTCTCTCAAATTGCAAGGTCGCCGTTTCTGCATCGCGCCGGAACAAGCGTGTACGTGCCGACTAGAGTGTTCTAGACAACCGTATTCTAGCACACACTAGTGCCGACGTCTCAGCCACGCGGATAAAATGGCAGTGAACCCTTCTCCTTTATTTTCTAGTCACATGTTGACCTTGCACGCTGCGGCAGCAGCGCAGAGGGAAGCAGCGGCGGAGGCACAGTCGGGCCAACGAAACTGCCACGCCCGCAAACGCTCGCTTCCCGATAACGGCAGAAAACGAAACTTCAGGGGGCGGCTAAAATAAGCTGGCGCCAGCACGGCGGCGGTGCGCACGGAGTCGAAGGTGAAAGAGCTACGAGGGAGTTGAGAGGGAGGGCGAGGGGAGCCACCGAAGCGGCGGAGTTGACGCGCCCATATCCGCTTCCCTGCCGCCCTCCTCCCTCACCTTCGACGGTCTCCGCGCGCACCCGTGTGCCGGCGCCGCCCGCTCGCTCCCTGAAGCTTCGTTTTCTGTCGTTATCGGGAAGCGACCGTTAGCCGGCGTGGGCAGTTTCGTGGCCCGCGCTTGCTATGCGCTTGCGCACCGCGATATTTCACGACTCGCACCGTTCGTGCATCGTGCTATGGTGCACGAATACTTCAAAAATACGTCCTCTTAATTCGAACAAATTTTCGGGCCCCTTCGAGTTCGAATTATCGAGATTCGACAGTAGTTTTAATTGTGTTTTGATGATACGAATTTCGGCTAATACGAATATTTTTCGTGACCCCGTGAGATTCGTATCATCGAGCTTTTACTGTATACTGTAAATACATTTTCCTGTTGTGTTTGCCTCCCCGTAACATCTTGGTGGAAGTGCTGGGGGTATAACGCAAGACGGAGCTCCGCAGCGGCCGCCAAGTCGCCACTCTAGGCATGTCCACCAGCGGTGAAACTGCGTCAGCGGCGCCCGCCATGCCAACCGTCGTCCTGGCTCCACCCCGTGACCCTGGGACCTTTTCCGGCACTGCTGGCGACGACGTCGACAAATGGATTCGCCTCTACGAATGCGTAAGCGCACATTACAGGTGGGACCCGACCATGATGTTGGCGAATGTCACATTTTATCTCAAGGGAACGGCGAAGGCCTGGTTCGATAACAACGAAGAGGAGCTCACAAGCTGGAGCGTGTGTAAGGCTAAACTTCGCGAGTTGTTTGACCAACCTGCAGGCTGCCAGCGTGCTGCCAAGCAAGAACTTGCCTCGCGTGTGCAGACGCCTACCGAGCCGTACTTGACGTACATTCAGGATGTGCTGACCCTTTGCCGGAAGGTTGACGCCAAGATGACTGAAGCCGATAAGGTTGCGCACCTGCTGAAAGGGATCGCGGACGATGCGTTTAACCTGATCGTGTTTAAAAACTCTTCGACAGTCAACGAGATTATTACTGAATGCCGACGCTTCGAAGATGCTAAAAGCCGACGTATCGCCCACCAATTCGCCCGCCTTCCGAACACGGCAGCGACATCAACGTGTGAGGATGTTCGTATGCCGACTCAGCCTTCAACATCGGAGACCATCACCCGAATCGTTCGACGCGAAATCGAAGCCGCATCGCCCGCACATTTAATGCGAGGAGAGCCCTGTGATGCCCCACCTACGATATCCCTTATACAATCCATTGTTCGCCAAGAACTGGCAAATGTGGGCCTCCAAACCATCTGCTCTCTAGACCACCCTGACAGTTACCCTTCGGCCACCTTCAACCCTCTCCAACGCCGTTACCCCACTCCGAATTATCGCGATCCGAATGCGTGGCGGACGCCTGACGACAAGCCAATTTGCTTTCGATGTGGACGTGTTCGACACATTTCACGATATTGCCGAAGTCCTTGGCCCTCGTCTTCTCGACCCAGCTCATCCAGCTTCCGCTATCCACCCCGAAGCCAGCACCAGGTGCCAAGCCAACCTGACCAGGAAACATCTGCCGAGACCACTACTACCACCGCCCATTACAGCCGCTCGCCCTCCCCACGACGCCGACCTTCTCGGTCACCTCCACCACGCCGTTCCCCGTCCCCGTCTTACTCCCGGCGTTTTCCTTCGGGAAACTAACGGCTGCAGCTCCTGGAGGTGATGCTGCTATTCCGACCTGCTCTCCAATTCCTCTGTTGACGCTCCCTACCAATCAGAACTTGATCGACGTTGAAGTGGATGGCCTACCTGTTACTGCTTTGATTGACACCGGCGCCCATATTTCTGTTATGAGTTCTCACCTCCGCCGGCAGTTGAAGAAAGTTATGACCCCTGCCCCATCACGTGTTGTCCGTGTGGCCGACGGTGGTACGTCTCCCGTAGCTGGCCTTTGTACCGCACGTGTCAGTGTTGCCGGCCGTCAAACTTCTGTTTTGTTCACCGTCCTCGTCTGCTGTTCCAATGACGTCATCCTCGGTCTTGACTTTTTGTCCGCCCACTCCGCCCTCATCGATTGTTCCGCTGGTACTGTACAGCTCGACCTACCAAGTGTAATTGATCAACCCGGACCAATCAAGAGTCGGCTCTGTTCTGCTGAGCATGTCCGTTTGCTGCCGCGAGCCGTGACTTGTGTTGCTGTGACGCCCTCTCCACCAGTTCCCGATGGTGATTATGTGCTCGCTCCCATCACCGCCGTTCTGTTGACACACAGTGTTGGTTTGCCTCACACTGTTATCACTTTACGGGACAACCTTACTTGCCTTCCTGTGATTAATTTCGGACTGTGTTCACAAGTGCTCCCACAAGACATTTCACTCGCTATACTGACGCCCTCCTACGATTATGTTATCTCGACCTTGTCTCCTCCTGATGCTGGTCGCTCGCACACCACCGATATCCCGTCTTCTTCGCCAGATCTGTCTCCTCCCGACCTGAAGAAAATGATTGCTCCAGATCTTTCGTCCCATCACGCTGACGATCTCCTTCGCCTCCTCTTCTCTTATAGGGACGTATTTGACCTTTGCGACCGTCCTCTGGGTCAAACCTGCGCTGTCAAGCACCGCATAAACACTGGCGATGCCCATCCGATCCATCGACGGCCATACCGCGTCTCTCCAGCTGAGCGCCGCATCATTCAAAACGAGGTCGACAAGATGCTTGCCAAAGATATAATCGAGCCGTCCTGCAGCCCTTGGGCTTCTCCTGTGGTTCTTGTTAAAAAGAAAGATGACAGTTGGCGATTTTGCGTGGACTACCGGCATCTCAACAAGATCACCAAAAAAGACGTGTACCCGCTCCCACGCATAGACGACGCCCTGGATTGCCTTCACGGCGCCAAGTATTTTTCTTCAATAGACCTTCGGTCAGGGTACTGGCAGATCGCCGTTGATGACATGGACCGTGAGAAGACCGCTTTTGTTACCCCTGACGGCCTTTATCAGTTTAAAGTCATGCCTTTCGGCTTATGCAACGCCCCGGCCACCTTCGAACGCATGATGGACACCCTCTTACACGGTTTTAAATGGTCCATTTGCCTTTGTTATCTTGATGACGTCATTGTATTTTCACCGAACTTTGAAACGCATCTCGACCGACTTTCTTCTATCCTTTCTGTTTTTCGCAAAGCCGGCCTGCAACTTAATTCGTCTAAGTGCCACTTCAGACGTCAGCAACTTATCATGCTCGGTCATCTCGTCGACTCAAGCGGTGTTCGCCCCGACCCTGACAAAGTTCGAGCTGTGCAGCAGTTCCCCGTTCCGACTTGCACAAAGGAAGTTCGTAGCTTTCTGGGACTGTGCTCCTACTTCCGTCGTTTCGTGAAGAATTTCGCGGAAATCGCACGCCCTCTCACAAACTTAGTGAAGAAAGGCGTCTCGTTTTTTTGGGGTGCTGCACAGGCTGCCGCCTTCTCTACCCTCATCACGTCGCTCACTACACCACCTGTCCTGGCTCATTTCGACAGCTCCGCTCCAACAGAACTCCGCACCAATGCCAGCGGCTACGGAATTGGCGCTGTTTTAGTCCAGCATCAGAATGGGCATGCCCGTGTTGTCGCCTATGCCAGCCGTCTCCTTTCCTTAGCCGAACAGAACTACTCTATTACAGAATGGGAGTGTCTTGCTCTAGTTTGGGCGGTGGGAAAATTCCGCCCCTATTTACATGGCCAGCATTTCACTGTGACTACCGATCACCACGCACTTTGCTGGCTTTCGTCGCTTAAGGATCCCACTGGGCGTCTTGGTCGCTGGGCACTCCGGCTCCAAGAATACACTTACTCTGTTTCTTATAAACCTGGCCGATTGCACCGGGATGCTGACTGTTTATCCCGCAATCCCGTGGATCCGCCTGAAGCCTCCGATGACACGCCTGCATGTGTACTCTCGCTCTCCGCTTTAAGCCACATCCGTGATGAACAGCGCCGTGATCCCATTTTAAGTGAGCTTATTCAGAAGCTGGATTCCGCAGCGCCCGATCCTTCCCTTCGCCTCTTCGTGCTCAAAGATGACACGTTATATCGCTACAACGTCCACCCGGACGGACGCGAACTGTTGCTCGTCGTTCCTACGCATCTGCGCTTGCTACATGCATCCGCTTACTACGCATCCGGCCAGCTACATGACGCCCCGACCGCTGGTCACCTTGGAGTTTCCCGGACCTACGATCGCGTTCGGCGTCGCTTCTTTTGGCCCGGTCTTTACCGCTCAGTTCGTCGCTACGTAGCTGCTTGTGAACCCTGCCAACGCCGAAAGAAACCACCTAAGCCTCCTGCTGGCCTCCTTCAGCCCCTTGACGTTCCAGCTGACCCCTTCTTCCGAGTTGGCCTTGACCTCCTCGGTTCTTTCCCGACCTCTACTTCTGGAAACAAATGGATTGCCGTTGATACGGACCACTCCACCCGCTACGCAATTACACGCGCTCTCCCTACCAGTTGTGCTACGGACGTCGCTGATTTCCTGCTACACGATGTCATCTTACATCACGGAGCACCTTGTCAACTCCTTACTGACCGTGGCCGTTACTTTCTCTCCAGAGTTATCGATGACCTGCTTCGCTCCTGCGCGACAAAACACAAATTTACGACGGCTTACCACCCACAAACTAACGGCTTGACTGAGCGCTTCAACCGGACGCTTACTGACATGCTTTCTATGTATGTATCATCTGGCCATCACGACTGGTATGTTGCGTTGCCCTTCGTTACATTCGCTGACAATTCCTCCCGTCATGATACTGCTGGTTTTTCACCCTTTTATCTCCTGTTTGGCCGCGACCCAACGTTACCTTTTGACACTATCATCCCCGATGCCGTCCATTTGCCAACTGAGTACGCTCGTGATGCCATTTCCCGAGCTGATGAGGCACGCCAAATTGCTCGCCATCGCCTTACTACATCGCAAGGCCACCAGAAGCACCGCTACGACTCCCGTCATCGCGCCGTTATCTATACTCCGGGTGCCCTTGTGCTTCTATGGACTCCGACTCGGCGTGTTGGACTCTCAGAAAAATTGCTTTCGCGGTACTCCGGACCCTACCGTGTCTTACGCCGTGTAACAGACGTCACGTATGAGATTGGCCCGCTCGAGTCTTCCTCGCCAACCGTTTCATCACCTACTGACGTTGTTCACGTGTCCCGCCTTAAACCTTACCACTCGCCTGGATCATAGCCAGCACCGTGACGGTGCTTGAGCAGCCGGGGGTCATGTCACGGTATGATTCATCTAGAGGAGCATCGATGAAGAAGACGCTGATGATCTGGCGCGCGCTCTCGGCTATATGGTTGACGCTTGATCGCCTTGTAAATATACTGTAAATACGTTTTCCTGTTGTGTTTGCCTCCCCGTAACAATATGGTTGTTTCACGATACCGTGAGAGCCAGACAGAAAACGTTTTCGAGTGCTTCCATAGTTGCACCAGCAGCTTCTATGGCTATTTGCTTCACGGCCACTTCCATCGAAAACCGGCCTGAGCACAAACCCTCGGTGGTTGCGCTCACTTTTTTGCGGCAACTCTGGTGCACTTCGAAGCTTCTTTTCGGTTTTGGTTCAACAAGTTGCAAATGCAGCACTTTGGCGCAACTGGTGCAGCTTCACTACCCCTGTTAATTGCATTAAAACATTTGCGGAAATGCCCGTACCTTGGCGTGAATGCGCCTGGCAGCGCTCTTGATACGCTTCTCTGCCTCGGTTTGAGTCAGAGACCCCATGCGCTGGACTGCTCCCAGAAGTTGGGGGTGCCATGGTGCAACCCGTTCATAGCCCAGCGCGGCACGAGTCAGCTCTGAGCCGAGGACAAATCCGGCCGCACACTGCACCAGACCCGCGTTGCGCTGTACCTGCAACAGGCAGAAAGTTCACATGTACAAGTTTGGTTCCAGCAGATGTGTTGCAAACAGCACCAATGGATGAGCACGTGGTTTCCTAAAGTGCATCGACCAGAGACAGTGTAAGCACCAGAGGCCATAACAGAAATTGACCCAATGTGAAAAAAAAAAATTATGCGCTTGTGTAGCTCAAATCAAGTGCCAATGCAGCTGCACTAACGTGAGTCCTGGGGAAGTGTGAAGCAGTGATGCATGCGCCTGTGCTGGAGTAGCGCTGGAGGGAGGTGCAATCGAGATCTTGTGGGGTGGTGGCGCCCTCTCTTGCACTGCACTGGTACCAGTCTGGTGTTTCGAAACAGATTTTAACGAGTTTCTGCTAATTAATGCACTTAATGTTTGATTATTCCAGTCTTTCAAATTATCCTGAATCATGTTAGTTTATTTTGAACCGGTTCTGATCAATTCTGCACTTGTTTTGAGCTGAATTTAAAAACTACACAAGCGCAGGATTTGAGCAGAATTGGAGCTACATTAAGCGCTGGATTTGAGCAGAATTTGAGCTGGATTGGAACTGCATTTGAGCTACATTCTGCAACTGCACGTAGTTGCCACAAATCGTCCGACCGCAGCCGAAGCCACGGTTGCACGCTGCAACCCTTTTTGGCTGAGTCATGCTCATGACTATGGCTTCTACCACCATCCTTTAGTGTTTCCTTCACTTATTACTCACGTCTGAATCCATTTCAGTGGTTTTTGAGTGTTAATCTTTTCTCGCTGAGTCATTGTCCTTTTTGCTGAGTGATGCTCAGACTAAGGCTTCTACCACTATCCTTTAGTGTTTCCTTAATCATGTTAGTTCATTATGAACCGATTTTCATCAATTCTGCACTTGTTTTGACCCTGTTTTAAGCACTTGTTTTTAAGCGTGATCACGACAGATCACATGCGACGGACGCCAACGACAGCCCTGGCCCTTAAAGTGCTTCGCACTGACTAACTATCATGAAGTTTACTACAACAATATACCTAGAGGAAAGTTTCGTGTTACCATCGATGCGAGTTTCTTGAAATGCACTGCGACACCATATGAGTACAGTCAACTTCCGTTAATTCGTCCCTGACGGGACTGACGAAAGTGATCGAATTATCTGATCGGTCGAATTAAACAAGATGCAGGTAAGACGTCAAAACATGCCGCTGATTTATTTGGTAGTAGTATTTGCCCAATTCTAACACAACCTCAACTTGAACCTGGTTTCCATGTTTCCAAAGTAGTAAAACTAACATAGAGACAACATTAAAGCTACTAAAGAAAGTAGAAATCTAGTATGCACCTGCTTATTTGGCAATGCGAATAGGCAAGCGGCTAATATGTGTTGCACAATGAAGGCCAGTTTCCTAAAGTCATCTTCGCCACAATCCATCCATGTTATGCGGTAAAGCATACAAACGCTCCAAATCCAGTTTTGGGAAGTCAGCCCACTTGATAAACTTTGCTGGCTTTGAAGACTGTCCAGGGTACTCCCGCATCCAAAGCAAAGAGCTGTGCTTGTTGCGTGACCATGTCACATGCCACACAAGCAATGACCGATCGCGTATTTCAGTGACATATGCTGCAAGCTTGGCTTCCAGCAGTAGAAAGTATGCCGACTTAAGCCAGCAGAAACCTCTCCGCATGCTGTCACAGCTGAAAATATTGCCTTACTACAGCTGCTTCTCCCACACCCCCCATTCTGAAATGTCAAACCAGCTACGCAGTTTTTTTGTTTATTTTCAGCGTAGAGAACAGGCAGCCCTCTTCAACGATGCCATGAACGAGTGCCAAGTGCTTATTGGACGCGGAGCACCCACGACAATTGACGAAGCACGACAATGAAACATGGTCAACAGTCAAGGCAAACGCATCAAACAAAGAGCCAATGGTGTCAGCTCTACCATCAACTATCGATACTTCCTGAATGCATCGCCATTCTGAGTGTCCGTGTTGTCGCAATTGAAACAGCAGCCCTTCTATCGACAATGAAACTCCGATGTATACCGTGTGCAGAGTAAATGTTTTAAAAAATGGAAACATCGATCTGAACACGCGTGCAGAATAGCGAAATGCTACAGGTCGAGCTGTAGAGGAGACGTAACATCGTAACCTAGCCATAGCGTTGCTCATATTTCACCAATATTGGCGGTGCCATGCATTGGTTTCGAAGGCAAGTTGACCTCCTCACTTCGATTTGAAATTTTTAGTATAGGTCCAACGCAACGTATTGTGCAAATACGGTATTGGCTGACCACTTAAGCCACAGCGAAACCATCGTCTGCCTGCTTTTTAGTGGGAACCATGATCACTTGCTGCGTTGAGACTTATTGTGCAAGCTTGACTCACGATGTGGTCAACACCATACTGAGCCACAAAAGATTTTCTTTCATTAGAGAATGCTTCACAATGAAAAACCGAGCAAGGTGGTTTTGTGCACTACCTTTTCTGCTCTTTGAGGTTTTTAGGGAAAGTGAAGAGACAAGTATGTTTACCAATGATTCTGGCTTCGGACCAGTGAACACCAGTACAGCAATTCTACCTGATAGCCCTCTCACAGAAAACTGTGCCAACAACAACGGTCACCAACCAGACTCCTAACTCGTTGCCACGATGACTTGTTTTTCCCACATTCGACGACTTTGAACCATGTCAGCGTGTAGCTCTCCTCCAGCGACTCAGCCAGTGTCTCCACCAGCAGTCCAGCAATCGCACTGGTGGACCAGAACTCCAGGCTGTGCACATTTTGGCTTTCAGAAAGCCAATCACACAGTATCTCCACATCTCCACTTGTGAAGATGCCTGCAAAAGCAGATGCAAGGTTCAGAATGATGACATGCTGAACTCACAATTAAACGCACATACAAAAGTGTGACTCCTCGACTCTCGTGATTTCAGAAACACTGTCATGCTGAAAGGAGGTTTTTAAAGAAAAGTTCCTGCGAACTTGAGGTGTTGGCTTCTCTGCACAACAAGCAATCATACTTTTAAATGTTCAAACGATTGAAAGCACATCATCATCATCATCCTATATATTTGTCCACTGCAGGACGAAGGCCTCTCCCTACGATCTCCAACTGGTCCTGTCTTGCGCTAGCTGATTCCAACTTGGGCCTGCAAATTTCCAAACTTCATCACCCAACCTAGTTTTCTGCCATCCTCAACTGCACTTCCCTTCTCTTGGCATCCATTCTGTAACTCTAATGGTCTAAAATAGCGGTGGATGCAATCCAGGGCAGACTCGGGGGCAGCCTCATCAAAGCATACAGAGTAAAAAGGAGAGGGGGGTGCTGCACTCTCAATACTGACAGTGCTGAAGTGCTAGCATGTTTTGAGCCTAGCAACACTTAAACACTTAGGTACAGCAGCACTCAAGCTCAGGCCATGGTGGTGCTCTGGTTGAAGCAGTACTTGGTACACGTCTGGCTACGATTCGTGCGCCTGTTCAGGGATCGAGCTGTCATCAGAAGTGTCCACAATGATGTTGCTTCATCGGACAGTGAAGACACTCCCACCACACATGCACCCCTTCCAACGCATTCTCATGCAATCAAAAGCTCTTATGCAGTCTGGAGTTTTGTCAGAGCCCATGTTCACATCATTAAAATGGCTCGCATGGCAAAAGCAGTGTCAAACTGCTGCTTGCCAGCAAGTGCAAGTAAGCCGAAATTACACTTGCCAGCAAGTGCAAGTAAGCCAAAATTACACTTGTGCAATTAAAACTGCGTTTTTGTGCCACTAAACCACGTTTCATGGTTATTGGTAAATTTCACGTCTACAAGCTTAGCATGCTTGCTTCAAATCATTGCACATGTTTTGCCTATTTGGGGCTGAAGGGTATAAAATACACTATGTTAAAGAATGCTCAGTAATTTCCTTGGCTTGCCTGTAGCATTTGCTCCCAAAGCCCCTACTAGCCATAGCTTTTAGAAGCAAACTGCTTTCCTCAAAGCTGGCAAAAATGACCAATCCCGATGTGCCCCCCCCCCCCCCTCATATCCGGCCCTCTAGGGATGTGGCACAGCCCACCTTTGATCTTCAGTTTTCGGATGCTGGTGTTCTGGGCAAGGCCGGCAGCAACCATGTGTGAACAGTGAGACAACTTGGGGAGCTTCAGGTCCAGCTCTCGCAGGCACTGCGTCGAGGCCAAGTAGGAGCCCAGCTCTTGCGCTGCCTCGGGTTCCACACACAGCGTGCTGTGCAGGTGCAGCGAGGTGACGTGCTGGCTCGAATCGCTGGCCAGGGCCCAGCACGCGTCGTGAAGGGATTTGTTGTCCACACAGTTGAGCCGAAGCTGTCTGACGGCTGGAGGCGCCTTTCCCGCGCCAATCACCATTGGCGCCAGGTACTGGGCCGACGAAGTGCAGCTGCACAGATGAGGTTTAACGGTATTGCAAAAAATGCATGTGGTGACTGCAACAGGCTATTGCAATATGGGGACATGTCTTGTTATCCACACAAAAATATTTTGCACTTACAGCTGCTCTGTTCCTGCTCAAATATTGCAGCCAAATCGATTTCAGTCGGAATCATTCAGTCCAATATATGGCATTGTTACTCGCTTCATGTAAACAACAAATAGAAAAAAAAAACTATTTGCCTTTGTCTGCACCTCTCGGATGCACGGTTGAGAGATTATTATAAACTAATCTCGAAGGAAATGGTCTGCAGTAATGCAAACGCCAGCAGTGACCATGCTTGTAACATTACAGAAAAAAATGTAACGATTATAACTACTTCGTTTCAAAAGTGTAATTAATTACGATTACAAATTACTGCCCCACAAAAGTAACTGAGCAATTATTAAAAAGTAATAAATTATTTTAGCGTTACTTTCAGTGATCCAGGCATAACTGCAGGACGCCGATTGTGGGAAGGAGGTAACCCATGTAAATGTTTTCATCCCTTTGGACCCTGTAGTACCCGCCGAATTTAGGTTGTCAAACCTGCATTGCCTGTCAGAGCTTGTTTCGTGAGAAATGTAACTGGTTACGTGTAATCGGTTACTGAAAAAAATTGATTTACAGAGAGCATTACTCAGTAAACAAAGTAATCCTTAAATTACAAATTTAGCAAAAGACAATCGACTACAAGAAATTCATTACATTTAATTCACTACACAAAGGTCTGGCAGTGACATAGCAGCAATGTTTTAAACATTACTCACTGCAAAGGTGTGCAAACAAAGGCAAATTCGCAGTTTTTTCTTGACAAACAAGGCAGGTAACAGCGCTAACTGTTATATTAACAATTCGAACCATAAAATGCAACCCCCCTTGCTGCACAATTCAACCAAAAACAGAGCAAGCAACAAGCACGAAATCCTTTTTCTACAATTTTAAGAAACAATGCACGTCCCTGTACGTGTAGTAACACATGGTGTTTTGTGGACACACTTGCAGTAAGCATTTTCAGAAGCACAAAAACAATCTACTCACACTTGCATCCACGTCCGATCGCAGGGCCTCACATGCATTCTCATGAGTTCGTGCACAAAGCCAGTCAAAAAAGGATACAACAGAAGGGACACAGCAGTAGCTTCCAACTGAGGGAAGCTAAGCACATAAAACTATGAGAACGGATCTGACATTTGAATTGTTTAATAAGATGAATGCACTGAGTGGGCCAAGCCTGGCCCGCAAGCCAGCTCAGGGGCTCTATTCTGGACACGCATGGCGGCTGCACGGCCGCCATTATCCGCCATCTTGGCTGTCTCATTGGCTGCCCAGAGGTCACGTGTTTTGAAATTTGTGCCGGGAAACGGAAATATTGCAAAATGCAATTTTGCGTTCTCGTCAGAATGACGAAACGTGACGTGGAGCTGCAAGTTTTATCGACTAATACTTTTTTGTGGCCCTTGGCACCTATATTGCGACTTTAGCGCTTTAAAAAGAAAGTGGACGGTAGCGTGCAGAAGCCCGTGCAGTGCATCTACAATTTCGCGAATATGTGGTGGCGTTCCAAGATAGCCGGCATGTCAGCTTGTTCATTGGCTGAAGGAATATCCCGCGAGGAGCGTCACAGGAAGGGCTGTTTCGTAAACGTCAATTTGACGTTGCGTGACGTTGCGCTGGGCCGCGATTGCGGAGATTTTCCGCCATAATTTGTGGTGCGACGAGCCGCGCGAATTATGGTAATGAGCGGCCATATGCAATGACAGTGGAGAGGCATGCGTATCGCCGCATTTTCCCTGTCATTTGGGGCGATGAAAATCTTTTGTTCACAACGCGTGCTCATAGCATTTGCATCGCTCTCGGGTGGTGTTGACATTTGTGTTTTGAGCCATCATTTTTATTAAAAACATGTTTATTTGAAATAATATTGGTTGCAACTAGCAAACTTCTTGCGACTTTTTGCACTTTTTGCCACTGCGTTTGTATTGTAATCAATATTAATGTCTTTTCGCGTAATCAAAGGCTATGACAATGGCGACTTTTTAATTTATAAAAATAAATGTACGCAAGGCGGCGTCTTGAAGTTTCCTCTCGCGGTGCGAGTAAGCAGCGAAGTGAACAAGAGATGGCAGTGCCGGCGCTTGCGTCGTGCAAGCAGATACCTGTGGCGCGCGCAACGCTATCGATGATATTCGGCCGCTTCTCAGCCAGACGAGTCTGGCTGAGTCACTTGCGGATCACGAGATAGCGATAACGCGGCCTAGAGCGTGCGCTGATCATCACTGGCAGGTCGCGTATGTTGTCTCAAGGTAGAAAGCAAGCGCGTGGGCGCCAATATACGATGACTCATTCAGTTTCACGAGGACATGCATCCTATCTAATGAAGCAGACGACAGCCTGCGCGTATGCAGACGACGGAAGCGAGAAACGATTTTGATGGAATAATCGCACGCTTTGAGCTAGCGGCTTTATTTTTACTGGGGAGGAAAACTGTTTTCCTTTATCAAGAATGCTAGGTTCAATGCCTACAATACAGTTTCTTAGGCGAAACGTCAAATGTGCGTCACGTTACGAAAGCAAAACGGGGCCATCAGCGCCATTTTGTAAGCGTCGCGCCTACGTCATGCCTTGAAGAAAATGGCGGAATGTCCAGAATAGCGGCTCAGTTGTAGTGTTCGGATCAAGTCAAGTCAAGCACATGCAAGTGCGTGTCATTCAAAAACGGGTGCACAGCTCTGTGCATAGAGATGACAATGGCTGCAGAACAGTCACATGGCTGCCATTTTCGTACAAGCTGTCTTACAAAACCATCATTGTCATTCAAGCTCTTCTGTGAAAATGCAGCAAAGCAGCATGAAATGCCTCTTCACCGCATTTTGTGTGTCTCGAGGGATAATCTGCAGTCCAGTGAACGTCTTTGTACAGTAAAACCCCGTTAATTCGAAGCTGTAAAAATAGAAAACAATGTTGAGATAAGTGAAATCATGAAAATATAAGCCCTCTGGCTGCGAACAGACCATAAAGAGCCTTTCCAAAATGCCACCAGCAATATTCTCGGTCACTTTTACGTGCATCGGCACCCATCGGACATGCCGGCATCTGCGAGCAACGACTTTACTAGCACTGTTGGCAGAGTCAGGACGGCTGATCCTAATGCAATTTTTGAGGCCAGTCATCCAAGCATAAGCCTTTCCAGACATCCAAAAAGCTGACACCACTACTTTCTACATCGTAATGAATTTCGGGCAATTTCACTTCGAAAACCTAAACTGAGCTGTGGAGGAGCACAAATGTCACGTCTTTAGCAGACGTCTACAAGTGATGTGGCATTTACAACTCACCATCGCGCAAGCATGAAGCGAGCATCCTTATCAAGCCGCACTTATCAAGCCACACTGTGGGCTCGCATGCTGCCTTCTTTCTGGGAGAACTGAAAATGCAACCGTCAATAAGTTTAGCGAAAATGCAACAGAGAGAGGAGAGGCACACTATGCTCAATCTTCTAGCAATATACAGTAAAAGCTCGATGATACGATCACGGCTAATATGAATTTCCGGATGATACGAATTTTCCTGTGATCCCGGCCAAGCCCCATTACTTTGCAACGTGCTAGAGAATGGTTGTTACGAATCAATTTTCAGCCTGCGTCGGTTGATACGAATAAACGCCGCCCCACCGACGGCCGCGAAAGAGAACAGCGCGCAGTCACGCGCTTTCTCTCCTTATATTTTGGTGAGGAGGCGCGGCGCCGGACAGCGCGGACTCCGCGACTGGGCGTGAAGAGATTGAAGCGGTGGCGCTTTTGGTGCTCTTGTACTTTTCCTCCTTTTCTGCGAGCCGTCAGATGGAGTGGCTGCTGCGCTTCGGGTCGCGTTCTTCGTGTTTGCGCCATTTTGCCTAGTCGCAGCGAGCTATGTCTCGCAAGCGGAAAGCACTCTCCTTTAAAGAGAAATTAGACATTCTTCGAAAGGTCGATGAGGATTTCAAGAGAAAGCGGACGGAGTTGGCTAAAGAGCTAGGCCTCGCAACGTCAACACTGAGCACAATTGTTGCACAGCGAGACTATCATGAAAAACGTGCTTTCGTTCAACGTCAACGCGAAGCAAGCGAATTCGAACACGCTTATTTCGAACATACTGCGCACCGACAATGCTCTCAGCAGCGCGCCAAATCACGCGGCGGCGCCTCCGACCGGCATTGCTCCAACACCGCCATAGAACAAAAACTCAGGAGAGACCCCTCAATGCCGCGCGCGAAGGAACGGGGGAAAAAAACCCCCGCGGCGGAAATTTTCTTCTCTCTCAAATTACAAGGTCGCCGTTTCCGCATCGCGCCGGAACAAGCGTGTACATGCCGACTAAAGTGTTCTAGACAACCGTATTCTAGCACACACTAGTGCCAACGTCTCAGCCACGCGGATAAAATGGCAGTGAACCCTTCTCCTCTATTTTCTAGTCACATGTTGACCTTGCACGCTGCGGCAGCAGCGCAGAGGGAAGCAGCGGCGGCGGCGCAGTCGGGCCAACGAAACTGCCAACGCCCGCTCGCTTCCCGATAACGGCAGAAAACGAAACTTCAGGGGGCGGC
The DNA here is from genome assembly GCF_013339745.2 of Dermacentor silvarum. Classification (NCBI taxonomy): domain Eukaryota; kingdom Metazoa; phylum Arthropoda; class Arachnida; order Ixodida; family Ixodidae; genus Dermacentor; species Dermacentor silvarum. Next base: position 165,731,384 of record NC_051157.2, read on the forward strand.
TAAAATAAGCTGGCGCCAGCACGGTGGCGGGCGCGCACGGAGATGTGCCACGGAGATGTGCGCACGGAGTCGAAGGTGAGAGAGCTACGAGGGAGTTGAGAGGGAGGGCGAGGGGAGCCACCGAAGCGGCGGATTTGACACGGCGAAATCCGCTTCCCTGCCACCCTCCTCCCTCACCTTCGACGGTCTCCGCGCGCACCCGTGTGCCGCGCCGCCCGCTCGCTCCCTGAAGCTTCGTTTTCTGTCGTTATCGGGAAGCGACCGTTAGCCGACGTGGGCAGTTCGTGGCCCGCGCTTGCTATGCGCTTGCGCGCCGCGATATTTCACGACTCGCACCGTTCGTGCATCGTGCTATGGTGCACGAATACTTCAAAAATCATCATCATCATCATCAGCCTATATTTATGTCCACTGCAGGACGAAGGCCTCTCCCTGCGATCTCCAATTACCCCTGTCTTGCGCTAGCGTATTCCAACTTGCGCCTGCGAATTTCCTAACCTCATCATCCCACCTGACTTTCTGCCGTCCTCGACTGCGCTTCCCTTCTCTTGGTATCCATTCTGTAACCCTAATGGTCCACCGGTTATCCATCCTACGCATTACATGGCCTGCCCAGCTCCATTTCTTCCGCTTAATGTCAACTAGAATATCGTCTACCCCCGTTTGTTCTCTGATCCACACCGCTCTCTTCCTGTCTCTTAACGTTACTCCTAAGATTTTTCGTTCCATTGCTCTTTGTGCGGTCCTTAACTTGTTCTCGAGCTTCTTTGTTAACCTCCAAGTTTCTGCCCCGTATGTTAGCACCGGTAGAATGCAATGATTGTACACTTTTCTTTTCAACGACAGTGGTAAGCTCCCAGTCAGGATTTGGCAATGCCTGCCGTATGCACTCCAACCTAATTTTATTCTTCTGTAAATTTCTTTCTCATGATCAGGGTCCCCTGTGAGTAATTGACCTAGATAAACATATTCCTTTACAGATTCTAGAGGCTGACTGGCGATCCTGAATTATTGTTCGCTTGCCAGGCTATTGAACATTATCTTTGTCTTCTGCATATTCATCTTCAACCCAATTCTTGCACTTTCTCGATGAAGGTCCTCAATCATTTGTTGTAATTCCTCTCCATTGTTGCTCAATAGGACAATGTCATCTGCAAACCGAAGGTTGCTGAGATATTCGCCATCGATCCTCACTCCTAATTCTTCCCAGTCTAAGAGCTTGAATACTTCTTCTAAGCATGCAGTGAATAGCATTGGAGAGATTGTGTCTCCTTGCCTGAGCCCTTTCTTGATAGGTATCTTTCTACCTTTCTTGTGGAGAACCAAGGTAGCTGTGGAATCCTTGTAGATATTTGCCAAGATATTCACGTATGCCTCCTCCACTCCTTGATTACGCAATGCCTCTATGACTGCTGATATCTCTACTGAATTGAATGCCTTTTCATAATCTATGAAAGCCATATAGAGAGGTTGATTGTACTCCGCAGATTTCTCGATTACCTGATTGATGGCATGGATATGGTCCATCGTAGAAATACTTCAAAAATACGTCCTTTTAACTCGAACAAATTTTCGGGCCCCTTCAAGATCGAATTATCGAGATTCGACAGTAGTTTTAATTGTGTTTCGATGATACGAATTTCGGCTAATACAAATATTTTTCGTGACCCCGTGAGATTCGTATCATCGAGCTTTTACTGTAAATGTATGTGGATGAATTACTGCCTTTTCCTTAACACTTTCCTTCTCACGGGAAAAGCAGCAGTTCTTGGGTAGTCTAGTAAATACCTTTTTCTTCCTATCACAGAGCATGCTTGATACTAAAGTGTATAGTATCAAATTAAATAGGAAATTTTCTTTCCGATGATACTATTCTCAAGCAGCATGTTTTAGAAAGAATCTGAAAAAATGTCTCTGAACAAAACATTTGTACAAAAAAAGAAAAAGCTCATCAAAAATGTTATTTTTAATTCACACAGAAAAACATAAAAAAATGTTCTGGATATACATTTTAAACACAAAGCACCCGTACAATAAACATGTGCAATATTCCAGCAAATGTTATCTTTTTATGTAAAAATTTCATGAGATGCAAGAGAAACCGCTAATCCTAGCGAGTAGCCCTAGCGCGATGCCAAGGTCGACTCCCAGCCACATTTCCGCGCAAAGCTCCACTCACTGCATGGCCACCGGCAAATGATCTCGACCAAAGGTTGTTAACACCCTGCAGATAAGAACTGTAGCCTTTAGAGCATGCAGGATAGCTTCATATTGGCGCACGGCAACGTTGAAGCAGTTCGGCAAAGAAAGCGAGACTCCGTTTAGAAATCTTACAAACTGAAGTCATCTTCCACGTCATTGCTGCTTCCAAAGCCCAAAATCTCCCATGCAGATGCATTATAACCAGTAGAAGTGCTGTGTTTCCATGCATGAGTGGCGTGCAACCCCCTACGCCATGTTGGAAATTACGAGCGCTCGTCGCGCCAACTACGCCCCTTTTCACGAGGCGCTTTAAAAATCCACGCGCGGCAGAAAAGCAAACCAACCGAAAACCAAAAGTGACTAAATCGTTCCTAAATAATCCAATAAAAGGCACAAGTAGCTGTCCGAGAGCACTTGAAAAGTGGCAAAATACAAATTTTCAATCATTGATAGCGAGCTATTGTTGGGAGTAGACGCAGATTGGAAAGTGTAAAAAAGGAGACTATTCATGTACCTGAAAATTGGAGACAGTGGACACGTGGTACAGTATAGACCACTTCTAACGTAACCGTTTATGGGGCAGAACTGGCTACAATGCGGCCTTTTCAGACTCCCGTTCGCCCTGCCATAGAACTTCATGTATACGCATACCACTTACAGTGCGGTTATGCGAGACGAAATATCGGTTATAATGCGGCTTGCGCGGGAAAATCGCGGCGACAAGCATGGTAACGAGCCCGCTTCTCAACGAGGTGCGCTCGCCGATGGGAGAGGACAGCAATGAGGGCGATGCAGAGGAGGAGCACGAGACGTGGAGCAAACAAACTAATGACAAAAAAAAAGTGGCGGCAGCGTGATGCAGGCGCCCAGTGGTTGCCTAGGCGACGAAGAAGCCTTTTGCTCGGCTGCTTATCAGCAGTGCGCCTTGCCACAAAACGCGGCTTCAGTTACTGTGCATCCGTTGCAATAAATTTTAAGAAAATGAAATTAAGGGGTTTACGTGCCAAAACCGCTATCTGATTATGAGGCACGCCGTAGTGGGGGACTGCGGAAATTTGCACCACCTGGGGCTCTTTAACGTGCACCTAAATACAAGTACACAGGTGTTTTTGCAGTTTGCCCCCATCGAAATGCGGCTGCCATGGCTGGGATTCGATCCCGCGACCTCGTGCTCAGCAGCCCAACACCATAGCCACTGAGCAACCACGGCGGGTCACACCCGTCCCAATGCACTTTGCGAAGTGCAGATATCGCGTTTGCGACGCTCTCAGTTTAAGCAGTGTTCTCCAAATTTAGTTTGGAGCTACAGTAAAACCCTGTTAGTTCGGATTTCACGGGACCGGAGAGAATGTCTGAATTGATGGAATGTCGAATTTTACGAGGTTTAGACAATAATAACTAAAAAAAATGCCTAAAACGTCAACATACCTTTACTTCATGAAATAACTGGTTATTGTTGCTCGTTACGCGTGAGAAATTTCCGTGTGAAGGACCGTTTTTCGGAGTTCTTGCAGGTGGTGCAGTCCGCGCAGACTGTCGGGAGAAATGACACAGATGTCCTCCAAAACTTTAAGCGTGTCATCGGCCTCTTTAGCAGTGCGGCGCAGCATTTGACACGCATCCACGACGGGCGCATTTTCACTATCATAGTCGGGGTCTTTGTCGCCGAGTACATCAAGCAGTTCGTCGTCGTTGAGGCAACCAGCAACGTCACTGTTGATGTGGATGTATTCGTCCAGCGGGACGTCCGGAGGCAGGAGTCTGTTGAAGCGACTGTCACCTTCCTCGGCATTTTCGTTAACATTCGCATCTTCGGCTTCCAAGGAATCAGCATTACGGACAAAGCTACTGTGTCGGAAGCAGTTCACAATTGCTGCAGGCAGTGTGTTGCTCCACACATGCGCCACCCTGTGCACTACAGTGAGCACAGTTCAGTCGTATTTTTTCCTTGCCTCCATACAGAGGCTGTAGGGAAGCCGTTGTGTTAGGAGGCAAAAAAGCAGCTCTATGTTTGTCAGCCCCGACACAGTATTGTGCGCATTGCAGTTATCTAAAACAATTACAGTATAGACCACTTATAACGTAACTGCTTATAGTGCAGGACCGGATATAGTGCGGTCTTTTCAGACTCCCATTAATTTTCCCATAGCACTCCATCTATACACATGTCGCTTATAGTGCAGTTGCGGGAAACGAAATACCGGTTACAGTACGGCTGCCTGGGAGTACGGAAGTCAGCGGAGACAGCGAACGCTCCCCTCAAACGGGCGCCCCAAGGAGTGCTCGAGGAAGAAAGAGAGACGAAGTGGAGGAGAAGGGCACGTGTTGCAAACGAACAGCCAGTAAGGCTGAAACCAGAATTTTGAGTGCGAGCCGTTAAATATCACGGCGCGCATAACGAGCGAGGGCCACGAAACTGCCAACGCCGGCAAACGCTCGCTTCACGATAACGGTAGTAAACGAAACTTCAGGGAGCGGGCGACGCCGGCACAGCACGGCAAAGGGTGCACGCGGAGACCGTGGAATGTGAGGGAGGAGGGCGGCAGGGAAGCAGATTTCGTCTCGGCAACTCCGCCGCTTCAGTGGCTCCCCTCGCCCTGCCTCGTCGCTCTCTCACTTTCGACTGTCACCGTCCAGGCGCCGCTGCTCCAGCCCACCCAGCGCCAGCTCCCCGAAGTTTTGTTTTCTGCCGTTATCGGGAAGCGGGCGTTTGCCGGCGTGGGCACTTTCGTTGGCCGGCCTGGGACAGCGCCGCTGCTTCCCTCTGCACCGTAGCCGCAGCGTGCAAGGTCAACACGTGACTAGAAAGTAGAGAGGGTTCACTGCCATTTTCTACGCGTGGCTGAGACGTCGGCTTGTACACGCATGTTCCAGCACAACGCAGAATCAGCGACCTTGCCATTTGAGAGAGGGTGAAATTTCCGCCGCATTTTTCTTTCTTTTTTTTTTATTTTGTACGCGCGCGACATTGAGTGGTCTCTCCTAAGCTTTCACTCTATGGTGGTGCCGGAGCAATGCCGGTTGGAGGCGACGCCGCATGATTTGGTTCGAATTAACGAGATTCGACTGTAAATTGAATGCAAACGTTCTAGCTGCAATCCTCGACTGTCGCATATGCGTGGCGGCTCGGTGCACATTTTTTGCATATGTGCAGGCCTTGAAAATTGTTGCTTTGGCTATAGTGCGGTACCGCTTATAGTGCGGATATTCGCGACTCCGGTGACTTACGTTATAAGCGGTCTACACTGTAGTGCTTTGCGCACTTTTTGCAGCAAAACGGCGATCCAGTTCGCACAGCCAGGCCTAAAATATCTCAGACTTCATCCACGCCTTTCGATTGGAGCGATAGTCTACCGGAAGCTTCTTGATGCTTTTGAAGCGTCTCGGCATTTCTGCTTTGCTCATTATCAACAGCGGTAGCCGCTCTGCACCAGTCATGTTGCAGCAAGCAAAACAGACTTTGCTTCGTTTACCGCCAACGCAAGGGTCCCCCTTAAATGTGATAGTTTTATTCGGCAAGGCTTTGTAGAAGAGGGCCATCTTATCTGCATTAAAAAATGTCGCAAGAATCATAATGGGCTAGGTGCGCGCGTAATCCGGCCCTCCAATCTTCGACAATGCCTTCACTCACAGCCCCCCTTCTTGCCACACACGCTTCGGAAGAGCAGACCGTGTCTTTCCTTGAATCAGTCGATCCAGCCTTCCGATGCCTTAACGTCTTCGATGCTGAGCTTCATCGCGTACTTCTCCGCCTACGCACAGATAAGGGGGTCACAAGGCAGCTGTGCGTCACGAGCAAATCGGCAATCCATGGTAACAACGCTTCTTCCAAGTATCGGGTGCACTGCCATTCTCAGCCTTTTCCTGCTGTCAGCGAACTTGTCACTGTCGTACGCCTGCAGAATCTGCCCTTAATTCTTCACGTACGTGCTGAGCGTGCTTCTTATCACGTTGAATTTATTCATTATGACCAGCCGAGGCACCCCTGCCTTCAGGCTTTCAATATTTCTTCCTTCGCTGCCTAATCCTTCGTCTGCTTCGGTGGGGCACGAGAACACATGGTCGCACGGCGAGGCAACGAAGCGACGGGTACACACACGATGTCAAGAAAACACGAAGTATAAACGGAAAAAAAAAGTGCAGACAAAATTTTAAAAAAAGGTACACGCACCTGACGTAAAGCGATAAACACGATAAAAATGACAACGAAAAAAACTGCACAACTCCGCAACCACACAAACTGCACAAGCAAAAGACAACGTTGGAAATGGCGGACAGCAATACAAAGGAGGGAAAAAAATGTATGTATAAATTAGGGTGCCTAACATAGACTGTGAACTACCGTGCCGATAACCATAGTGATGGAGAGGTAGTACCGAACGCCAAAAGAGATCTCAGAGGCAGAAGTTCTTCCTAGCCGCCATGTTTTTATGACATGCACCACAGGTTTGTCTATTATAGTAATAAAACAAACATGGCGGCTTTGACGTATTTCCTGCCTTTCGGCACTTGCAGCACATGCAAGCATGGCCTTTGAGATCGGCGCACGCTACTCGGAGACGCCATCGCTGGCAGTGCGATTTCAACATCCCCTAGTGCCACCCGATCTTATATGCCTCACGTGCATCTGAGCTCCGCGAACTGTCCGAATTAACCAAAGTACGACCAAATACTTCTGAATTAACGGGAGTTTCATGCCATAGGGTTATGTAAATGTTTTACGGGACCAGACGGTGCATGCGAATTAACAAGGTTTTACTTTACTAGGCTTTATGTGCACTTGTGAGCTTCCGCCGTTCGTACCAGTGTACACACATACAAACTTGGTAAGCATTTGCAGTAGTTGCCGCGGCTGATTGCCTGAGGAACCAAACACTGCTTCGGACACGCTGCTGTCAGTTCAGCCCATGCACGTGATCGCATGCGTAGTCTCTATGTAATCGTCTACGAGTATGAACATATCAACGGCAAGCTTCCCGCGACGGCATGCCGCCCGACATCCCCGTCGGCTAGGCCTAACCAGCGCGCCTCGTCGGCGAACGAAGTTGTGGTTTGGTGTTAAGTCAACGAAATGTGTTGCAATGGCTGTACGGCACATGGAAAGTGAAGAAACCACCTTGATAACCAAAGTGAGGGCACAGGCAACACTCGAATGGCGGCAGCTTGGTCTGCAGTCGCCATCTTTTCGACACCGTGCATACGCCGTTCAGTCCGAGAAATCGGATGAGGCACTGTACTGCACCTGAAATTTCGGTTGCCGTCTTTTTTAATTTTTAATGATTATTATTTTGTCTGTTTCACGCGAAGACCATGGGTACACGGGCATTAACCTTTCAACGTTCGTAAATTGAAACGGATGCAAAGCTGCCGGTCCACACGCTTTGATTCTCGGATATGTGCGGCTGCTTGGTCTGCATATTTTGCATATGTGCAGGCCTTGAAAATCTTTGTTTTGGTTATAGTGTGGTACCACTTATAGTGCGGATAATCACGACTCTGGCGACTTAGGTTATAAGCAGTCTACACTGCACAAACTACTCAAAAAAAAAAAAGAACTACTCAAGAGTAAATCAGTCAGCCCAATGCAGTAGTTGAAGGTCATACAGGGGTGGGACTGGCCAAAGTCATTTCGGAGCAATTTTCGGAGCAAGTAAAACTGCGTTTTGGAGCAGCCTGGAGCAGACCAAATTTCATTTTGGAGCAATTTTGAGCAGATGAAATTTCATTTTGAAGCAATTTGGACCAGGCAAACCTGAATTTTGGCACAATACTGGAATATGGCAGCGCACTTCAAAACCACAACGAAACACAGAATAAACCAACACGAACCGCATAGTAGACACGCACTTTGTAACTATATAGTGTACTAGAATATGGAAGAGTGAGTCGAGCGGTGGCACAGCGCATGCTTTTCTGTAAAGCCGAAAGCATCAGTGGGACTACGATTGAACTATATATTCCTGCGCCGACGCTAATGATGATAGCGTGAAATGTTTCCAAATTATGCGGTCCAATCACCGCAGTAAATTAATTCCAGTCATTTCGTTCCAGTCATGCACTGTTCGTGGAAAAACGCTATATTTGAATGTATTTATTCGGCAACTGTATTCACGTGCCTTTAGTGGGTGGTCAGTGTGGGCGGAAATGTAGCTGGGCTCCTATATGTATTTCTCTTTTGGAATGCCAGTGTTATTGTTTAGAACATATGCACCAATTTGCATATTTCGTGACTGGGTGCAAGGGGAACTGACGATTACGGTTCATTCTCACGTGCAAAAGGAAGGAAAGCGGTGAGGCGGCGCGAGAGGGAGGAGCAGCGGCTTCTACTCCGCCAGAAACTGCGTACATTGCGCTGTCGCGCCCCGTATCTTGAAAGCGATCTGCAGACGGCTCATACCTGTGTGTGCTGTGTTCTCGATGCTCAGCTTGTGTTGAAGCCATAGACAGCTCCAAGTCACGGCTCACTGCTGCTGTCGCGCGTGCTCACGCCAGAGTTTTGACAGCGAGCGTCCGTGGACATCGAGTGTGATGTCTTCATATTTGCTTGAGCGCGCTGACACCATGCTTGTTAATTCAGCTAGTAAATGAATGTTTCCAAGTTTATAGGGCCTATACATCATCATCATCATCATCATCCTATATTTTATGTCCACTGCAGGACGAAGGCCTCTCCCTGCGATCTCCAATTACCCCTGTCTTGCGCTAGCGTATTCCAACTTGCACCTGCAAATCTCCTAACTTCATCATCCCATCTGGTTTTCTGCCGACCTCGACTGCGCTTCCCTTCTCTTGGTATCCATTCTGTAACCCTAATGGTCCATCGGTTGTCCATCCTACGCATTACATGGCCTGCCCAGCTCTATTTCTTCCGCTTAATGTCAACTACAATATCGGCTAACCCCGTTTGTTCTCTGATCCACACCGCTCTCTTCCTGTCTCTTAACGTTACCTTTTAAGATTTTTCGTTCCATCACTCTTTGTGCGGTCCTTAACTTGTTCTCGAGCTTCTTTGTTAACCTCCAAGTTTCTGCCCCATATGTTATCACAGGTAGAATGCAATGATTGTATACTTTTCTTTCCAATGACAGTGGTAAGCTCCCAGTCAGGATTTGGCAATGCCTGCCATATGCACTCCAACCCAATTTTAATCTTCTGTTAATTTCTTTCTCATGATCAGGGTCCCCTGTGAGTAATTGACCTAGATAAACGTACTCCTTTACAGAATCTAGGGGTTGACTGGCGATCCTGAATTCTTGTTACCTTGCCAGGCTATTAATAGAACATTATCTTTGTCTTCTGCATATTCATCTTCAACCTGATTCTTACACTTTCTAGATTAAGGAGCCTATACAACTACTATCCTTACTTCGAAAAGCTGTCTACTAATTTGCTATCTCAATCGATGCTTTGCCTTTTGGCGAAACTACGACTTTTTATTGCAAACTTGCCATTAGTGCTTCGTGATAGATCAAAATGGTTGAGGCCTTGCCCATATGGGCACAAACACAGACTAGAAATAGTTTTAGGCTACACCGGTCCTGGGGACAAAAACGCCCGCCCACTGCAGCCTGCGCCGCCCTAATATCTAGTTTGCTTGCAGCACCCACAGCCGACTTTTCTCTGTTTTGTGCCTGAGCTAGGGAGCGCCGCGCCGCTGGGCCTACTCTACCATATTCTATACTTGCAGACAACTTTCTGTGCAATGAAGGGAAAGCTACGGGCGCGTAGATGCTGCACATGTGTTACCGCACCAAGAAGTCCGGCAGCGTTTGACAGTGCTTTTGGTTGCTCAGAACAGACTCTGAATCAATGCAGCTTCCACGTGCGACGGCTTCGCGTTTTCCCAGACGCAGAAGGGAAAAGCTGCAAAATAAGTAAATTTTTGCACTCAGTGGTGTGCTCTGTCTTATTTAACTGTTGCTAATAAAGTGTTTATGTTTTCTCTTCCCAAGCCTAAACTAACGTGGAATAAAACGCGGGACTCTTTTCAGAAGTGCTCTCACTTTTGCACGCTTAACCTCCGTAGCTTTCCCTCATTGCCACAGAAAGTTGTCCGCGAGTTAGTACACTCTAAATAAAGCTGCCCTGGCCATTCCGACAGCAGCGACAACAGCCGTAAGTTACCGCGCGCACTTGCCAGGAGCGCCAAAAAGGCGTTTTATGAGCGCGAAAATTATAAAACTGTACAGGAGGCGCCATCGCACGGTGTGCAGAATGTGAACCGCTACACTTTTTTTCAGAGAACGAATCTGCTCGCTGTTCGCGGCCACTGCCGGAGCACACATGCCGAAGCCGTTCTGGCATAGCAAGGTGCAATTTCAGTCAATTTTCTGTGTTTGGCGCAGTCTGGCGCAGGAATTTGCGTATGTATCAAAATGGCGCAACTGGCGCAGGAGTCCCACCCCTGGTCCTACAGTGACAAGGCCACTAAAAGCTGCCAGGTGGGCCCATCAAATCGTTCATTTCTCATGGAAACGCAGGAGAACCCGCTTTCCCCTCTTGTCCCATTAAGTGTTGAAAGGACTCGGCTTTTGGCAGCAGTCATAGTGTGTTCGAGCGCATCAGTGCTGCCAGGTACAAGACTGCCACATCATGTTTCGGTGAGGTGAACAATCTCCTCCTTGATGCCTGGAGGTGCACTACCCTTGGTATAAGTTTTGAACTTGTCGCATTAAGGTGGTAGGCCACCAAAAAAAAAAAAAAATTGTTACATTGGAAGCCAGCACTTAAGTAACTTATTTACTGAATCAGCATGTCTTATTTAACTTATTCAACTATATAATAAAGTGCGGAGAATGGATTTTATTTTCTGGCCGGTAATTTTTATCATAAAAATGTTGTAAAAGTGCTCATAAGCAATGACAACTAGGGGTGTGCGAATACCGAATAGTAAGTCTTGAATCGAATACCGAATCGAATATCGAATAGCAAAATTATTTAATAGAGGCTCGAATATTTACAAATTCTCATGCAAAAAAGCAGCTGTTGTACGTGATCTGGGGTCAACTTCTCCCTCCGGGCCGTAACAATGTTGCCTGCTGTCGAAAACAACTTTTCACTTGGTACACTTGTTGCTGGAATGCCCATGTACTTCATGGCCATCTTGCACAATCCTGGGAAGTGTTGCTTGCCTGTCTCTTTCCAGAATGCTAGAGGATCTTGGTCCTTACTGTAAGTGGGCTCTCGAAGGTACCGCTGAAACTCCTCGATGTTGGCTGTTTTGAAGGAGTGTCTTCTTTTTGATGACGCTGTCAGCTCCTCAATGCTGTCCCAGATACTGCTGACGCGCTCCTTGTGAGCTGTAGATGTTGACGCTTCAGTATAGTCACTTGATGCTTCTCCTGGAGAGCTCTGCAACTCAGTTCTTGCAAGCTCCACGAGCCTTGTTTCCTCGAATGTTGGAGCACAAAGAGGTTCTTAAACCTTGGGTCACAGGCGGTTGCCAACACATACTCCTTTTGCTCGTCCTGCCCTGGAAACCTTGTCCTCATGCTTTTCAGCAAGTTTCTTGCAAACTCTGAGGTGTCATCATCGGCTGCAATGCAGTCTTTCAGGACCATTTGTGTCCCATAGAGAAACGGTACTACTGACGACAAAGTTGCATATTTCTGGCCACTAAGATCTTTAGTCGCCGATGCGATTGGTTCAAGAGCTTTGACGAGCCCAGCCACTGCTTTCCACTCCTGGGGTGTCAGGTTGGGCACAGTTCTCAGAGGTGGCAAGCTCTAAACAGACGGCTTCTTTCAGCTGCACAAGACGTGAGAGCATGTCATGCTCGCTGTTCCATCTTGTTTCCACGTCTTGAATAAGTTCCAAAACTGAGAGCTCCATCCGTCGCTGGCAATCCTGCAGTCTTACCGCAGCTTGGGCACTGTGTTTGTAATGACCGACAATTGCGCGACACTTCTTGAGAATGGAAGGAACTCCTGCTGTTTATTCCTTGGCATCTTTTATAGCTAGTTGCAGTGTATGACCCATACACTGCATTGGGACGCAAGAAATGCCCCTAAGGGCCGCACGGAAGTTTCGTGCATTGTCCGTCACCACATAGACTGACACTTCCTGCAGTGGCAGCTCCCAGTTATCCATCATTGCTTGCAGGTGCTCCATGATGTTGCAAGCAGTGTGACTCTCGGTCACACTCCGGTTGTCCAATGCAAAGCTTCTCATCTCGAAGTTGGAGGTTAAGTAGTGGCAGGTAAGACTGATGTAACTTTGGTTAGACCTCGACGTCCACATGTCACTTGTAAACGAGATCGACTCTATGCCTTCCTGGAAGTCCGCATGCATTCTCTCCTTGACAGCCGTAACTGTGTCTCTGTACAACGCCGGGATGATTGTCCTCGAAAACGTCGTGCGACTGGGTATCTTGTACAACGGCTCCATGTGGTTCATAAGCTCTTTGAAACCTCGATTTTCGACACAGATGTAAGGCTGAAGGTTGAGCGCCAGCATTCGGGAAATCCTGGTGGTTATCGCCGTTCTCTCGCGCTGCGATAGGTCCTTGCCTGACTTCAGTGCACTTCTGATGAGCGGCTGTGCGCCTTCTGGTCTTCCTTGCTTCCCGCTGTCTCTCAAAAACACACTGTGCAAAGAAAGATGCTTGTTCTTGAGATGGTTCGCAGGTGGCGTCGTTGTACTCGATGGCGTTCGAAGTTTCATATCACAGCTTTTGCACGTAGCCTCTTGGGCCGAGTTCTTTACGAAATGTTTCCCAATGGCACTTTTCGTTCGTTCAGTCATGTCGCCCCTGATGTCGGACTACGTTTTCCGACAGATAACGCAGATAAAATTCGGGAACAGAACACGTCGGCTTTCGATAGTGAGAGACTTCGTGGTTTCGGATTGCCCGGCGAAACGACGCCAATGGCTAACGACGCGGAGCGCGTGGGGTGACGGCGGGAGGGGAAGACACTGGCGCCACCTCTATCCGGCTTGCAAAAGTAGGAGAGAAATTGGTTGGCTCTGCGGCCTAGAGGTGGCGCGAGCGCCGCCCGCGTCGGCCACGCAGCGACGGGACGCAGCCAAGGCAGCATGCCATGGTGCGCAGTATCGCAGTTCGCTAGGGCGGTTTCCTTTTGTGCTCACGAATTGCAGTCTCCGATTCCTCTCAAGTGTATACAGTCGCCGACCGATTTTCCGGACATCGCGGGGACCGAAATATAGTGTGAAAAGTCGGAGTCCGAAAGCTTCGTCACCCTTAAAAGGAAAATTTATTAGGCTTAGAGTGGTATAAAAAAATGTTTAATAATGCCCTGCCTTATACTACGCTTGGAGGCGATCAGATTTGCTTGGATTTGCGCAAGACTGACGTCTCCGCATACAGTCGACAAGAGTGTCACGGTAGAGTGTACTAGATTCTAGTCACGGTACAGTGGCCATTCTAGCCACTTTAGTCACGGCATTGGCGATCTCCATTAACGGATATTGCCATGGAGGTCGAAGAAACGAGCCCCGTTATTTCACACATGGCCTCCGAGACGAGAGAATGGCGCACGCGTGCGTGTCCCAATTTCGGAGGCCATAAAGGGGGGCACTAAAAGCCAAGCCTGGTCAAGTCGGCGAAATTCCAACATGGCGTCCTCCAATAACGGGTAGCGTGGCTCGGAACGAGCGGACTTGGGTGCCTAAATTCGTCCGAAAAATCAGTCGCGAAACTGCATTAGCTCTATGGGAACCCGGAAGGTGCATTTATGAAGTCTGGAATATCCAACAAGTCCGAATTTTCGGAGTCCAAAAAATCCGTCGGCGACTGTATACAACTCTTGCTTGTGAAGGAAATGAAACATGGTGCAGCCTGTGCGAGTGGCGCAAACAAAAGGCTGTTTTAGTTCAGTTTGACAGTTCGGCTGTGTCACGACCACAATTAAATCTGCGTGCTATCAGGTTCGTGGCATTCAAACTTTGTGTATTTAGAGTGTGTTTCGCATATTACCCGCCAACTAGGCTCGCCGAATATAACGAATATTCGAGTAACCGAATACTTAAGATTCGGTTCGCGAATCAAACTATTCGAGAAGTTACAATTCGATTTGTATTCGTATATTCGAGTATTCGCACACCCCTAATGATAACTAATAGACTGCAGACTGCTAAATTGAGTAAAGCTTCGGCACTTATGTAGCTAAGTGTAAGACCTATGCAATGAACTAGGATAAATGCAATGTGATAAATATTAAGGAAGTAATGTACGAAAAACTAGGCAAAGTGATAAAAATTGCCAATTTGGACCAAATTTATTTAAGGGGGGACACGGGTCTTAGAAGACCGAAAATCGCGAAAAAATCGACTTTTTGAAGCTGACATTTTCGGTATTTAGAACCATTTTTGCACTATTTCGCGAAGTTTCTAGCTTCACTTATAATTGTTTTTGCCGCAAAATCAATTTGTAACACGCCTGTGAGGTAAATTTGAGCGCAAATTTAAGCAAAAATAGCGCTTTTTCCGCGTCGAACGGTTGCCGTCGCACACGGGTATCATGGCCGTCTTGGTCTCGTTTGAAAGAGCCGCCCTTCACCTTCAATTTCCCGCCGTTGCTGGCTGTCCTTGCTCATTGGCTTTCTAGAAAAAACGCGTCATCGAGACGTACCAACGTGCAATTGTATTGGCTGCTCGGCGCACGTGACAAAATCTAGGCACCCGATTGGCCTAGCGGCGTTACCGTCGTCTGCTTCACGCTGTCGAGACGCGCACAAGCGCGCGCCATTTTGTCTTGGTGTTGTCGATACTGCAGCTATGGTTCGGCCGATCAAGAAGTTCAGCACCAAGAACAAATTTGGGAAGCGAGTGAGGCGATCGCTATCGGAGAACTTCAAAAAGCGTCCCGCAATGACTCCGGACAACGAGGATGACGACCTCGCTGCTATCGGCAGTGCCGACACCGAAGCGGTCGCCGCTGCCGCCACGGTAGGCCTAACGGACGCTATACGCTCCCTTCACTGGTCAGGCGGCGCAGCGATCGGCTCAGCCGTCAGCGCCGCCGTGTCAGTTCCGCGAAACACCGAGGCGGCCACTTCTACAAAGGCAAGCTTCTGCGGCGCTGATTTGAAACAAGTCGGGCGTTCTAAACTGTGGTTTTTAAGGCAATTGAAAACATTGAGGCCCATTTTCGAACACCGACACTCGAGAAAGGACGTCAACTTTACGACAACAACCATGTATTTCGTGTCAAAAAAGTAAACAAGACGGACATCGCAGCAAAGTTCTTGTCACGAGAAATAAAGCACGTTTACGACGTCGAACTCAAAGTAAGTTAACAAATAAATAATTTATTCCGCTTAAGTGGGCAAATACGGCCGTAGACGTTTTTCAACTTTCATTTGTCGCTTCCGTATCCTGCGAGCGTGCCTTGCTTATCACATTTGTCGAGGTTTTGGCGAGTTGGAAGGTAACTTGAATGATTCTTTATGGAGCTTTTTTCTCCGTTGACAAAGAGCCTCGAGCATATTCTGGTGTTGTCATTCGGGCTCCAGTGTTAGAGGTCATCACCGGAAAAGGCCCTCTCCACGGCCGTCGGTCACGCCACTCAAAATGTTTTAGTACACTCTAACACAGCGCTGAACGGCCAGCTGCGAACAGCTGTTCACGTCCGCCATGTCTCCTAGTATTGAACTTCATAAACCGCAACATGACAGAGAGCAATCAGCTGACACTAAGCAACACCAAGACTGAACAAATGTGTGCTAGCGTGCGCGAGAAAAGTGCTATTTTGCGAATACTCGATGTGTGCTGCGGTGCACTCCAGCCTTAGTTGTGTTGTTCTAAACGCGAGAAAACGTCGGCATGAATGAGCCCGGTTTCAGCCGTCGCGTCTTGATCCAGGCGCATAAAGGAGCTGCACGTTGGCTTATTAATGCACAAGAACTACAGTGCGTACAAAGGTCCAACGCGGAGCGCTTATGAAGCTAGATTTGATACATAACAACCACTGCGCATTTGTTTTGGAGCGAGACTAGCTAAACAATTAACCAAACCAATTTACAACAGCGGGAATCAGATTACGCGTGTTTATGCAGTTGTCGCTTTATTGTGCGTTTTCATGGATGCAGCCTTGTTCTTTTTTTCTTTTTTTTTCAGTTTTTAATTTTGCTTTTGCGTCATAGTTCAACAGAAATTCGCAAGAGCGACTCTTGACGGCCCGAACCACGACGATCCACCTTCAGCCGCCGGGTTTCTCCCCACATTCTTGAAGGGAAGCGGCACAATTTGATGCCGACATCCCCTTCGTGGTTGTGAAAATACCTAAAGCAGCAGTATATGCGCATGTTATTTTTGTTCACACTTCTCACGGAGGAGCTGCCGAGTGGTCGCGGTGAATCCATTGAAAAATCTGAAAAGGAAGCATTCAGGCGCGCCTGAGCGCAGTACGGACCAAGGTGAAATGCCGGTGAGGGCCTACTCGCGGGTGCTCACCGCCGCTGCTAGGTGGCGCGACATGTACAGCCAAACTGCATTGCAGGGTGCCTATTGCTTATTTTGCTGCCCCAACAGTTGGAGGACGAGAAGAAGGAAGCAGAAGGGAAACTTCGGGAAATGTCATCCGTCGCGGCGACAGAACGCAAGCGAAATCTTATCGCTAAACGCGCCGACGCCGTGGTTCCCCCCCCCTGACGAAACGGCCTTCACCATCGTGGACTTGAAGGCGGTGAACGCACTGATATCGTGTTTACAGTGCAAGATTTGTAAGGGAGATGCGAAAATCATGAGAGGTGAGCGGAAATACGGTCTTGCCGTCAAGCTTCAGCTCGTGTGTACGAACTGCGGTGACGTATCGTCAAAGTGGAGTTCGCCGCGCGTCGATGGAGATCAAAAGATCAACCCGTTTACCGTGAACCTGCTCGCCGCACGTGCAATGCAGGCTACTGGCAACAGGCAGACTGCATTGAACGACGTGTTCGCGACGATGAACATTGCGCGTCGCGGCCTCCATACGAAAACATGGCAGGCGTACGTAAAGAAAAAACTTGCACCTGCCGCTACTCTTGCTGCCGAAAAACTGATGATCGAGTGTGCAAGTTCAGTTCGTGAGACTTACGTGGAACTGAACTTGGACAACCCGGGAAACATCGCCGTGTCATACGACGGATCGTGGATGACGCGTGGACATTCGTCGCACATCGGCGTCGGTACCGTGATCGAACTAATAAGCGGCCTTATGTTAGACTACGTCGTTCTCAGCAACTTTTGCGCCGGGTGTGAATCGGGCCCGAAGGAGGGTGACCCCTCTTACGTAAAGTGGAAAGAGGACCATGTGTGCCAGCGAAACACGACGAAAAAATCTGGTGAGATGGAGGTAGAGGCTGGGCTTATTTTGTTCAAGAGGTCCCTAGAGCTCTATAACCTCCGTTACACAACTGTGCTCTCGGATGGCGACAGCCAAACATATATTGCATTACAAGAAGAGAAGGTGTATGGATACATCCCCATTGCCAAGGAAGACTGTGTAAACCATGTGAAAAAGCGGATGGGCACGGCCTTGCGCAATTTAGTTTCCAAGCACAAAAGCCCTGGCTTGGAGAGCCTCTCTGGAAAAGGCCGGCTGACTGCCGATCTCATAAACAAGTTGAGCTCATACTATGGCTGGGCCCTGAAAACCCATGATAATGTGGATGCTATGCAAAGGGCAGTGATGGCCACTTATCACCACATCACATCAAATGATTAAGTGGCCAACCACACCTTCTTCCCTGGGGGGGCTGACTCATGGTGTCGGCAGAATGCTGCAAAGGCTAAGGGCGAGCCTGCACCAAAGCATCCCCGCAGCTTGCCTCCTCATGTTTGCGAGGCCTTATTGCCCATCTATCAGAGGCTTTCTGATAAGAGGCTACTCCAGCGATGCCAACGGGGCAAGACCCAGAACAATAATGAGTGCTTGCACTCAATGATATGGGCACTTGCTCCAAAGGAGCGGCATGCCTCGTTGTTCGCTATTGAAGCAGCCGTAGCCGAAGCGGTCCTGAAATTCAACGCAGGCAATGCAAGGAGCTCTACAGGCATACTAAAGGAGCTTGGCCTGAACCCTGGCAATCACAGCTCCAAGCGCATGGCTGAAAAAGATCAGCGTCGTTCTGTGGCTTCAGCATGCAAGCGCTCATCTGCCGACAACCTGCAGCGGACTTTGAAGAAAAGGCACACGGGCGCAAACAGTCAATCTGACTACAGTCAAACCTCGTTAATACATACCCGCTTAATGTGTAAGTCCGGTTTAAACGTAGTCGCGAAGATTCCCCCACCCGGTCCCCATTGAACCCCATGTATTGGCTGACCGCTTAAGCCGTAGTCGCTTGTTGCATTACATACGGTTAGTACGTACCATTTTCTTTGTTTTTATATGTTCACGGGCAGAAAATCGCCAAAATTTCAGTGGCGACGACAGGAGTTGCCGATCGAAGCGCGCAAAAGCATGGCCTTCGAGATTGGTAAGCTACAATTGTCAGCGTAGTGACGTCACAACATGGCCACGTCGACGTATTTTTTGTTCGTACGGTTGTTGCCGATCAAAGGGCGCAAAAGCGTGGCCTTCGAGATTAGCTTCTGGTAGCCCGCAGGAGCTGAGGGTAGGGGAATTCGCTGTCACTTTGGAATCCAATCCAAGCATCGTAACGGCTCAAACGCCACGTTTCTTTATTCTTTTCTTTCATTCTCCCGTGTCCACCAGTGCTAACGGCAGTGGTGGTGTGCTTTTGCGTAGTGTTGTGTGCTTTTACAACGTTCTTTTGCGCGGCGTGTCCTTCTTTTTTTTGCAGTGTTTGGTGCGCGTATTGTGCGATTTAATTTGCACGTGAAGACTGTTATGCCGTATCACGTTTTGAGTGTAAAGGAAAAACTGGAAATCATTCGCACCATTGAAAATGGAGCGAAGAAATCTGCGGTAGCCCGTGAGAAGAACTTGCCTCTGACGACTGTGTGCGGAATATGGAACGCTCGCGAAAAGTTGCGGGGCGGCTCAGGCAGCAATCTGAAGAGGTGCCGCATCAGAGACTCTGCTTTTCCCGAAGTAGAAAAGGCCCTGCTGCTTTGGTTGAAGAAGGCGCGTAGCATGAACCTGCCAGTCAGTGGACCCCTTCTGGCTGAGAAAGCGCTAACTTTCGCAGCTCAGCTGAATTGCACCGGTTTTGCCTGCAGCAACGGCTGGTTGTCGAGATTTAAAGCTCGCTACAGCATAGTGGGGAAAGCTGTTTGCGGTGAGGCTGCTGCAGCGGACAAAGAAGGCGCTGATGAGTGGCAGCACAACGAATTGCAGGAAGCCTTGGCAGCCTACGATGCCGCCGACATTTTCAATTTTGATGAGTCGGCACTTTTCTACTGCCTGCTTCCGGACAGGACATTGGCATTTAAGAATGAAAAGTGCACCGGCGGGAAACATGCCAAAAATCGGGTATCGGTCGCTTTCGGCGTCAACATGACCGGTAGTGAGAAGCTGCCACTGATGGTGATCGGCAGGTACGGAAAACCGCGTTGCTTCAAAGGCGCCCGTTTGCCATCCGATGTCATTTACAAGCACAACAAAAAGGCGTGGATGACTGCTCAGCTGTTCGAGGAGTATGTGCGCCAGCTGGACCGCCGTTTTGCTGCCAAGAAAAGGAATGTCCTGATCGTTCTCGACAATGCGTCGGCGCATGTCGATTTGGACAACCTGACGGCAATTAAGCTGCTCTTTTTGCCCCCGAACACGACAGCGCTCGCCCAGCCCCTCGATCAGGGCATCATCCGCTCAGTGAAGCAGACGTACCGCAAAAATCTGCTACGGAGGATGTTGCTCGTTATGGATAGCGGCAAAACGTACACCATAGACCTACTGGGCGCTGTACACCTACTCGCGCAATCATAGAGGGAGGTCCAGCCGGCAACAATACAGAATTGTTTCGCGCGAGCGCAATTCAAAATACTTGAAGGCGACGACGACGCGGACGGTGAAGACGCCGAGGACTGCGAGAACCTTTTGGTTGAAGTGCTCGAGCGGCAAGGTGCAGCAGATGAGGAGGTGAACTTCGGCACCTTCCGAGATGTCGACGGCGACGTGACCACCTCCCCGGACTTTTCAGACAGCGACATTGTTGCTGCCGTCGCACCTCGTCCAGCTTCAAGCGAAAGTGAGGAGGACAGCGATGTCGAAGTGGACGACGGCCCTTCACTATCCGACGCGGCGCGTGCTGTGGCAGTGATGCGAGCGTTCGCAGAGAAGCGAGGCCTAATGGACAAACTGGCCGCTGGACTTGCTGACTTCGAAGATGCCGTCGTCGCGGCGAGGCCACCACGGCGGCAAGTGAAAATAACTGACTTTTTGCTGCCTGCCAGTGAATAAAGCTAGCGTGCCTGTGTGTGCGTGGTGCATATTAGCACATTAGGAGTGTCTATACCATGATATTTTTAACTGTATAGAGCTAAATAAAGTATTATTCGTTTTTTTCTCGTTTTCTCAGAACACAGATTTTGGCCACTTTCTTTGTTTGCTGCTTTGATATCCTTGGACCTAGGACAGCTAGGGCTGTAATTTTTTTTGCAGCATGAAGCTAAATGTGCATGTAACACAGCGCTGAGGGTAGATTTTTCATTCACAGCTCGAAAAATTTTTTTTCCTAGTTTATAAATTTCTTGTTTTTCATTATGTATAAACAATGAACTTCATTGTGCTGTAAGTTGAGAAGCAGTTGTTCAATTTTAAATCTGCTTGCAGCGCTGTACTCCTTATGCATTCTAGTATCCATCCATGTGTTAATAACAATGTTATCTTAAAAATATCTATTTTTTATTGTTTCAGCAAACAATTTAATGTGATTACTAATTACCTCAGGAAATAATTGACCTATTTAAAATAAATTATATATTTAAAATCAGCTCAAGAAACTGAACAAGTCTGTGCAGTTTCATCTAATTTGGTTAAGAAATAACTGACGTTATCTTTACAACCCATGTCCCTCCTTAAAAAATGAGCTGTAATTGCAACAATATTGCATCAATTTCTTCTGGTCCAGTTCGCTGCACACATATCTTTGTGAGGAATTAGTGTACAAAATTTCATATCAAAATATTAATTTACAAAAGTTATCAATGTTTGCTAACATGAGGCAGAGCAAAAAGAAGTTTTGATAAAAACGTAAACAAATCTTTCAAATCACGTGAAAGATGTCCAAAACAACAGAGGCCTAAAACACACCAGCTTCATAGTTGGAGCCCTCATGAGATGCCCTAGACTCTTGTTTTGTTCATATGGCTGCTCGTCGACAACATAAAATGAAAATAGTATTTTGAATAATATTTATATTGACACGCACGCCGGCGAGGACTTAGCGAGAAGCTGTCACGATGCTATTTCGGACCCTACAAGATTATTCGACGGATTGGCGCACTGGACTACGAGGTCGTGCCAGACGGCATTTCGCAATCACAGCGGCGCCGCGCACGACCCGAAGTCATCCACGTGGTGCGTCTTAAGCCTTTCTACGCCCGCTGACCAGCTTAGGTATTTTGTTACTTTGTTATTTTTTCTTTATTACGCATCGTTTTGTTTTTCCTTTCGCGTTTGTTTGTAGCATCGGGACGATGCTTTTTAAGGGGAGGGTATTGACACGTATACATGTTTATCTTTCACCGGTGGCCGCTTTCCATCGGCTAACAAATGTTAAACGTTATCGCTCGGCGCAGGACGCACCTGTATCGGAAGTTTCTAGAACGTTATCGATGCTTCTTTCCGATGCCTGTTTTCACCGACGCTTATGTTATCTGATTGTATGACAGACGCGAATTGTCTAGAACTTTCTGGAAGACACGCGGGCACCAGGGAATAATCTGGAACATTCGATGACTCATGTATAAAAGCCAACGCGTTTCGCCACTGAGCAGATTTTCGACGATTGCCGACTGTGTTCGCCGCTATCGTTTACCTTGGAGTGCAACTTGCTTTTGTCGGCACAGGTTCGTCCAATAAAGTCCGTTTCGTCATTGACAGTTTTGCGACTGTTTTCTTCACCATCACTATTACGTGACAATTTACAGTCAAACCTCGCTAATACGTATCCACTTAATGTGTAATTGCGGTTTAAACGTCATATGTACCTGTCATATGCAAGAGGCCGCCGGTGGCGCGAAAAAGAAAAGGAGCACGAGAAACACGGGGTTCCGAACGGCGCGAGCGCGCAAGGCGCACGAACCGAGGCATAGTCGAGGGATGAACGGCGCTGTCCGTTCAGTTTCAACGTGGCACCGGGTCAGGAAGGTCGCATCTCCAGCTATGTTCTGGCGACGGGAGACTTGGGGGTCTGGTTGAGTCCGCGACGCTGGCCGTCCAAGGTGTGGCCGTTGACCTCGGCAAGTTCGGGCGAGGCTCCTGGACGGGCTGCAGCTTCTCACGGCAGGACCAGGCACCCCAGAGAGGATCCCCCTTCTGCGGCAGACCGGCACATTTGAATCTCCTCGGGACGACACGTCGGCACTCCTGAAGAAGTTGCGACGCATCCCGACGCTAGGCCTAGGCAGGTGGGCCTAAGCTACGGCGAACGCCATCAATGACGAGCTGAGGAGCTCGCCACCGACGGAGCACTGATGAGCTAATGATCTACAAAAGAGACGACGCGACGATAGCGAGGCACAGACGTCTGCGGAATCGACAAGTGCGCTGAATTCGGAGAGAAAGAGCCGATGAGCTTCGGACTTGGACAAACGTGCAACGACGAACACAACAAGGTGACTCTTATTCGCCGCGTCCCAGCGTTAATACAAGGTTGCCTGACTTTGGTGGATTAGCCGCCACAGACGAGTGTAGGCACAAATAGGAACATTCTTAGTATATTAGGCTTTAGGTTGTAACTTCGTTAGTATTGTCCCCGCGGTGTGTTTTAGTGTGCTTGTTTATTTTTTGTTTCCTTTCGTTCGGGTCTGGGGTTCGTGCGTAATTAAAAATCCTTTTGCTGTGTTGCCATGCGCCTGCCTACTCTCTCCTCTAACACCTGCACGCCCCCGAGATCGGTGACAAAACACATCCCAATGACTCATGTATACAAGCCAACGTGTTTCGCCACTGAGCAGATTTTCGACGATTGCCGATTGTGTTCGCCGCTATCCTTTACCTTGGAGTGCAACTTGCTTTTGTCAGCACAGGTTCGTCCAATAAAGTCCGTTTCGTCATTGACAGTTTTGCGACTGTTTTCTTCACCATCACTATTACGTGACAATATACAGTCAAACCTCGCTAATACGTACCCGCTTAATGTGTAATTGCGGTTTAAACGTAGTCACGAAGATTGCCCGACCCAGCCCCCATTAACCCCATGTCTGTGCTGACCGCTTAAGCCGTAGTCGCTCATTGCCCACTAAACAGTTAGTGCATACTATTTTTCTTTGTTGTTCTACACGCACAGGCACAAAAGTGGCAAAATCTCATGTGCGCAAACGTTCTATTCTAGCGTTGTGACGCCCGGGCGGTAGCCGCCAGCGATAGTGAACTTAAAACATGGCCACCATGGTGTATTTCCTGCTTATACGGCTGTTGCAGATTGCCGCACACAAAAGCATGGCCTTCAAGATTAGCTCCCCATAACGCAAAGAAGCCGCCGGTAGGGGGTGCGAATTAGCTGTAGCCGTCGAATCCAATTCAAGTATAGTAACCACGCAGAAGCATGTTTTATTGCGAAGCACATTTCTGCCGTAACCGTGGACGTCTCTTTGAGGTTCCGTATAAAGTCCAAACACAGCAACATTGTCGCTGTACACTCTATGTGCGAGTGAAAGCTTGCGAGGGTCAGCCGACTCAATCTCGCGCACGAGGCACAGCAGGGGAGGCGAGAAAGCGAGGGGTTTGCTTCGACGGCGAACGCGCGGGCGCCGTATCTTGAAAGCGATCTGCGATGTGGAAAAAGCACATGCCCGCACGGGCCTCATCTTCAATGTGATCTGTAGACAAAATGCAACTAATGCCGGCAGTTTCATATGCACTGTGCTTTCGGTATGTAGTTCGTGTTGAAGGGAGAGACAGCACGCTCCCTGCTGCTACCGCGCCTCCTCACTCTGTGTTCCGACAGCAAGTTTCCGCGGTTATTGACCAAGATGTGTTCATGTTTACCTGTGCACGCGTGACACCATACTTGTTTAGTTAGTAAGCGGGGCCTCATGTGCGAACTGGCTCGCAGCCTTATCGAGTTCGACGATGTCGTCGTCACGGCAAGGCTGACAAGTGAAGATAATTGATTTTTTTTCTGCTTACCCGCAAATAAAGCCCGAGTGCGTGTGTTTGAGAGCATCGAGACTTAGTTCTTTTCCAGCCGGTAAATAGCCGCTAAACTGGCACTGGCGGTTAATTCGTACATCGTTTAGTGCGTACCTAAACGTCGTTCCCGGTTGACTACGTATTAACGAGGTTTGACTGCACAAGAAATAGTACTGATTTTCGGTTTCACAATACGAGGGTATGGGTTGGAAAACTCACTTTAACTCCGAAACTAATGATGATAGGAGGATAATTTCTTTGGCAACATGTAGCTGAATGTTTGGGCATATATAAAATGTAAAAAACAAAAATTAATCACGTGCAAGAAAACTTAATTTTGAATGTGGCCTCCTACCTCGACAGGTGGCATAATTATTTGTTGCATTCTCAAGGAATGGAGGGCTAGACAGTGCAGCAATTACTGGGTTGTCAGGTATCCCACAAAGAAATAAAGATGGGAGAGAATCCTTCTGCCAGTGCTCCTTGAACAAGGCAACCTTAACAATGACAAGCAGGCTGTTTGGTTCCTTGTTTCATAACGCGCAGCAGATTCGGTGACCTTTCTTGTCCTTTTGTGCCGAATCCGTCATGCACTCAGGGCCAAGCCACTTACTGCAGGTAAGACATTGAGGCCAGCCACTTGTGCTCACCTGCCTAGCTTCACCTTGTGGGCCATGCCCGTCTCCTCAAGAGCCTGGCAGTACGGCTCCAGGTTGGTGAGGCGCAGCGAGGCAATGTGCAGCTCCTTGAGTGACGCGCAGTCGCGAGCTGCTTCAAGCAGCAGGCGGACCTCGCGCAGAGTCAGGTTGCAGTCGACGTCCAAGCAACGCAGTGACCTGGTGTGTTTGAGAGCGTCGACCAGGGCATCCACGTGCCATGACAGGCGTACCTTTTCTCCCTGGATGAACAAAATTATTACTCTTATGTAACCCTGAACGCTTCTTTGGGTCTGACAACTACGTCAGATGCTGCTGCCATGTGGCCAACAATTGAGATTGAGCAGGAAAAAGCCCACTCCCAGCTATCACCAACTACCTCTGTCTATCAGCTGACTATACCTTTGCCCGCAAAATATCTAGTTTCATAACACCTACTTTGTCGCAGTTTTTACCTGCGCTTCCCTCCCCTTGGTACCCAGTCTGTTAACTATACACATGATAACAGCTATCTGCCCTATGCATTATGCAACTTTTACAACTTAACCAGAATATCAGCTGCCCATGTTTGCTCTGCAACTGTTAATGTTACGCATGCCATTTTCAGTTCAACCACTCCTACAGAACTTGGCTTCCTTTCAATTTTCTTTGTTACCCTCCTGGAAACACATTCACTGTCCCCTAAGCTCTGCCAAGACAGATGATGCCACTAAAGGTCGTTATTGGAATCACCTTAGGGGTAAGGCGCATGCGTGCTGACGGGACATGTTTGAATTAGCCGGTGAAGGCCACTTTTAGAATCGAAATAACAAAATTTTGGGCCCATATAAATGCATAGATGCCGGCCAGGACATTCGGTCAAGAACGAATGAATCAAACAATTGAATTAACAGCAGTCGAATTATTGTAAGTCGTTTAAAAATAATAAGGAAGCTGCGTCAGAACGATCAAAATATTAAAAAGACAAAATTCTTAGAATGTGATCACCATCATCACTAGTAACTTTTCGCTAAAGATGGAATGTTTTTGGCGATGGCCTCACAACTATGTCAAAGTCAGCAACACTGCCACTGATTTGCCGCAACAATTACCTGCTCATTACGTTCCCAGACGTCCCATGTGCAGTCAGTGAAGCAGACCCCTTTCACTGTCTTGTTCCTAGCAAGGAGCTTGACAAAGGACTGGCCATCAGGCTGGTTCATGCGGAAGCCTTCGATGACAAGGTCAGTGATGCTGGAGTTGGCAGCCATCGCCTTGAAGATTGGGCTCGCGTCGTGGATACGCCTGGCACAAGACACGCTGAGCTCACGCAGGGACGTGGAATCGGCCAGCAGCTGCTTGAACGCTTCCTCATTGTCGTGCACGGTGAACCAGCTGTCTATGGCGAGGCTGCACACACTGGTGTTGACAGCCAGACTATCCAGAATTACTGCGGCGATGCTGGCCGAGCCTCCTGCTGCACCTGCTCCCTGCACACAACAAAAACTAGCGCTTAAGGCAGTTTGCTTTTCTTAGTTTTGGCTGGTCGTCTGTGACTGAACTTCTGTTATTCCATCTAAGCTGATAACCCTTAGCCAGGGCTATTGATCTAATCTGAAGTGCCTGTGCCAATTACTGTCAACGGCCGATTTTTCAGACATGCCCAGTAATTCGGATGCCATCGCAGCCCCACCATGTGCCCCATAGAGTTAAATGTATAAGAAAGTCTGAAATTTCGTACTCAAAAAACCTTTGCCATCGAATTTTTCGGACTTCTTGCCATGACCGCAGGTCCAAAACGGCCTTAACCAAAGCCACCAATATTTTGATTATCTCGTCACCTCGAACCGGCGTTTTCACATGCAGATCCGCTAGCATCCGTTGCCACCACCGCAGCAACGCTACCTAGCTACTGCGATGTTCGGTACCAAGCTTCTTGCTGTTCGGTACTATGCTTTTCCTTAAAACAATTTGCCGCTGTTAACAATGCGCCGACTCCGCCTTTGTAATCCTCGCCAATGGCTTCAAAACTCTGAAAGCATGGTGCGTTGCATAATGCCGGTTCCTGAAAGTCAGCTCCGCCTTAATACAGCATTATTACGTGGTGAAGCATACCATGAGTGGGAAGGGGCTATGGTCAAGGGACATGGACATATGTACTCCTTAATTATACACATATGCACCCACCGTCTCCTATCACAGTACAAGCACCTATACGCCTAATAAGTGTACTGGCAGGCCTTCAGAGCTATTTCGAACGTGCCTGAGGTGATTTGTGCCCTTCAATTCAAGTTTCAATTTAAATTTATTACATACATTAGAAATGATACATAGTTGTGTATATACAGAAGGAGGTCCCAAGGTTTTAATCAACAGGACCTCCTGTGCAAGTAAAATGAGTAAAACTACTAAGTAGAAAAGCAAAGCAAAGAGAGAGCATATATATTACAACAGAAAAATACATATATATAGTATGTATGAATAATGTTCACTGGTAGATGGGATTATTTAGTTTTAAAACAAAAATTTTACAGGTTTTCTTTAAACATTGGCAAGCAAGCTAAGCTACAGATTTCATATGAGTGGGTAAACTATTCCAAAATGTTCCTGAAGTAAAAAGCAACGTGGATCTACCATAATTAGTACGGATACTAGGCAAGAGCAAGTTACAATGGGTAACGAAGAGAATAGAATTGTGATTAGAGAGCACATGTTGTGGGAAAATGTCTAAACTGAGGTCATACTTACAAATTTTAAAGAATATAAAGCTTATGTTATAAAAATAAAGGCTAGACAAAGGCAAATACTTAAGATCAAGAAAAATCGGAAAGGAAGGTGAAAACCGTGGAGTGAATTTATTAATGTGAACTGCTTGTTTCTGAAGTTTAAAGGGACCCTGAACCACCCCTTGGGCTTGGTTAAATAACATAGTCCACGGGTAGCATATGCTGCTGTGAACATCTCAGCCAAGTTTTGCTGCCGTAAGCAGTGCGTGGAGCTCACAAGTAGAGTGCAAAGTTACCTTTCTCTCAAACGCTCTCGTTTCAACAGAAGCCATGATCCTCACTCTCTTCTGTGTGCTTTATTACGTAATAAAGCACATTCCAATAGGTGGCTGCTATTGCTCACTGCGGTTAGCTACACCGCGGGCGCCGCAACATGCCGCCACGAGTCCACTGGCTGCTCGCCATGGACAATCGCATTTGGCTTACGTTTAGTCCGTCGTGGGCCCTAAAATCGGAAGTCCTAGCAGCTACGTCAACATCCAAAATGAAATTTGAACTGCATGCTGCGGTGACATTTCGAAGGCGCAGCGTTGTGGTACCGCCCCACTCCGCAGTGCAAAGGCATTGAAGATGGAACGGGGAGCACAGCAGAGGCAGTGTTTGATTGCCAATACCTCCGCTTCTGCTGAACGCATTGTTGTACTTTTTGCAGCAAAGCATTTCTGAAATAG
The DNA here is from genome assembly GCF_013339745.2 of Dermacentor silvarum. NCBI lineage: Eukaryota > Metazoa > Arthropoda > Arachnida > Ixodida > Ixodidae > Dermacentor > Dermacentor silvarum. The sequence continues at coordinate 165,759,879 of NC_051157.2, forward strand.
CCTATTTTCACTTCAATGTCTTTCTCCACTTCGATAAAAAGTGGTTCAGGGCCCCTTTCATCAATGGAGAAAGGTGAACGGAGTATGTAGGACTAGAGATGCGAAGTGTGGAAAAAAAACGGGAAAATTCCGGGAAAAAAATGAGTTTTTTTCGTTTTTTTCGGCGCAGTTGGAAAAATTGGCCAAAATTTCCGCAGGGAGAAACATGCAGAAATAAAACTTAGGCAACACCCAGCGTTGAACGTGAAAGCGAAACGCAGAACGCGAAACCGAAACGTCGCACATGATACCGAAACACCAAACGACGGCTGACCACTCGCCATATCACATAATGTCAGCTCCAGCGTCAGCGTGGCTTCGTCATTCGGGTGTGGTTTCTCATGTTTTGGTGCCCTTTTGGTGGCCGTTATTGTTCAATTTTGACTTTCCCTCGTTCACATGAGCAACCTGTGCTGGAAGTCCACATATGAAGCCGTGTGGAAGCAGATTCTGCAATGGTACGGCCAATTTCCGACGTGTGGATGCACTTCATGGTCGGGGAGACATCTTCATCCATGTTTCCATGTTGAAGCCACGACGAAATAGCCCCAGAAGAGACATTTCAGTGTTCCTTGTTCTAACTTCCGTAACAATTCTAAGAAGCCGCACCCGTTCACAGAGAACTGAACGCGTTCACAGTGATGCTTCTGGCTTGTCTTCGATTTGTTAAACCCTGCATTCGTTTGTGAAAAGGCAGAAAGCATTTCACTTCTGTTATTTACATAATGAGAGTTATGGCTTTTGACATTTGGTAATAAACTAATTACCGTATGCTCAAGAAAATTGGTTCTTTTCCATTTTTTCCAAAATTTCGGAAAAAAACACGAAAGAAACAGTTTTTTTTCCGATTGCTCAAAATTTCCGGAAATTTTGCATCTCTACGTAGGACCCCATGATGAGATGCAGTAGTTTGTATGGCTGTGTATAAAAGGCATATTATAGTATTGTGCGGACACAGAGGCAGAAGTAGAAATGGGTTTTAAGGAGGGCACGTATGCCAAAAGATATTCTAATGCAGACTGACGAAATGTGTTTATGAAACCGAAGATGAGTGTCAACAATGACTCGAAGAAAAGTAACATGATCACATGAAGTAAGAGGCTGGTTGTTAATTATTTAAAGGCATTCATTTATTTTTTCGGACTGCCTGACTTTTCGGACGTTTTCGTGGTCCCTACGAAGTCAAAAAAATAAGTTGTTGACTGTAAAGGGCATTAAATTGTTGACATAACAAATACAATTCAATTATAATGCCACAGCGTTAAGTGCCCCGTGTCGCAGAAAATCAAGTGTCGGCATCGTTGTCCAGCCAAGAAAATCATCCCGAACCACACCGACCACGCAGACACTCTGCATGACGCAGAAGCACTGGTGAACTAATTGAATTTCTCAAAGTTAGATGCGTCAGAAAAATCGTAAAGTACGACATATTGAGGCACCATTTCTCACCGTTCCAGTGACATGGACATCGACAACCTTGAGCATCTTCAGTGTCCGAGTCGTGGTCAGTCCGTCCCCAAGGATCTCCAGTGATGCCCACACGTCGCCAATAAGCTGCAGGGAATCCAGCGTCAGCTCACGAAGCTGTGTCGTTAGCAGACGGCAGATGACAAGATGGCACAGGCCGTTATCCTGGTGCGCAGGTCGCATTGGCTCAGCCGCAGGCACGTGAGCGACTCATTTGAGCGCAAGGCTTCACAGAAGAGGAGCAGGAAGGTACTCTGGCGCGCTGTTGGAAGCACAAGCTGCAACAACAGGAATCAAGAGGTGGTAGCCCATACATAGCAGCCCACCTATCAACAGCTATTAACAAAGCTAATTACAGTAAAACTTCCGTTAATTAAACTTCAAGCTACCAAGGGGTGAGGATTGCCACTGCGGTATCATAACTAGTAAAGGCACCACACGCATAATGAAAAAGACGTGGGTTCGGCTCCGACACATTGCAAGTTGTTTTTTTCATACGCGTTCATTTACCTTTTCCTTTTAAGTGCGAGGCACTTTAGGGGCCTGGGCTGTCGGCGGCGTCCGTCGCATGTGATCAGTCGTGATCACGCTCACAAACAAGTGCTCAAAACAGAGTAAAAACAAGTGCAGAATTGATCAAAACCAGTTCAAAATAAGCTAGTACGATTCAGAATAATTTAAAAGACAGGAATAATCAAGCATTAAGAGCATTAGTTAGCAGAAACTCGCTAAAATTGGTTTCGTAACACCAGACTGGTACGAGCACAGCGCAAGAGAGGGCGCCACCACCCTACACAGGCGCATCACTGCTTCTCACTTCTCCAGGTTTCACGTTAGTGCAGCTGCATTAGCGCTGGATTTGAACTACACAAGCGCCGGATTCGAGCAGAATTGGAGCTACATTAAGTGCTGGATTTGAGCAGGATTTCAGCTGGATTGGAACTGCATTTGATTTGGGGCGCAGAATGATCTTGAAGTCGTTTTGGGGTAGCGGCGGCAGCGGGCGACGTGCCGGGCGCGTCTCACGTCACTGCCGTTGCCGAGGGAGGAGGCGAGTGCAATAGACTCGGCTCTGGTGTTGATGACTGTCAAATGGAAACCAGCTGCCAAAAGTATTGTTTTTATTTCTACATTTCAATTAAAACACAATTAATATTGCTTATAGTTGCTTTGCCTCATAGTCTGTTTTCTTAACAGGCTTGAAACTAAGAAGAGTTAAGCACCTCGAATCCACTTTTTTTCGCTTGAATGAACTTATCTAAAATGGAACTATATAAAAAAAAACATAGTACTAATAAATTTTCACCTGCATGAACTCTGTGTTTCACCATTCAGCTGTAATAATGTTTTCGTGACAAGCGCACAGGTTATCACATCTAGCGGCAATACTGTTTACTGAAACAAGCTCTTACAACGTTATATACACTGGTTTTTACTCTGACAGTTTGTGACTACACACACCAAACAAATCCGCATTTGTCAAGCACTATTTTCACATTATGAATCATGAGCACAATTCAGGGAAATGGTAAGATTGGGCTCTGCTCATAAATAGGTAGATAAATGTGTTAGGATCTATTTGAATGTTCTAAACATTTTGCTTACTGATAGGTCTTTCAGTTAATGTATGTCTTTATTTTTGCTCTTATACCCCTGTCAACCCGTCAACCTTGAAAGTTTGTGACTGATGTGGCACCAAGAGGTGGGGAGGGGGGGGACAGCACAATCTTTTTAAAAGCTTGCTCTGTGCACATGCTTTCTCTCGGGGATAGATACACACTTTTTTAATTGCAAAGCAATGAGGGTTAAAAACAGGACGAACGAAGAAATTGCTTTACAAAACAAGAAGACAAGATACTTGCACACTGCCTCGTGTCTTCTCGTATTGTAATGTGATTTCTTTTGTCCCGTTTCAGCACTGTTTACTTCCCAATCATATACCAACTAGCTCACTTAGCTGCATTATTGCCCTTCATTGAAGATGGCATAACTTTAGACATGGTACACTGGCAGCAACAAACCCTGCAGAGCCAATAGAGATGAACACATTGCTTCAAGATCAGAATAATGTTTTC
>NC_051157.2:165763559-165839883 GCF_013339745.2 Dermacentor silvarum
GGCGTGTTAATCTCGTCAAAGGCTCAGCTATTTTGGAGAAACTTTCAACGAAACGACGGTAGTAGGCGCAGAGTCCTAAAAACCTCTGAACAGCCTTCTTATCTGTGGGACGAGGGAACTCAGCAACGGCAGCCAACTTCTCAGGGTCTGGCCGAACGCCCTGGGGGCTAACCACGTGTCCCAGAACTTGAGTTCCTGAAACCCAAAGTGGCATTTTTCAGGCTTGATGGTGAGGTTGGCCTTGCGGATAGCATCAAGAATGCTCTTCAGCCGAGCCAGGTGTTCATCGAACGTGCTTGAAAACACGACGACGTCGTCCAGGTAGACGAGGCATGTCTGCCACTTCAGTTCAGCGAGTACAGTGTCCATCATTCGCTGGAATGTGGCGGGAGCGGAACACAGGCCGAATGGGAGGACCTTAAATTCGTATAGCCCGTCAGGTGTCACAAATGCAGTTTTCTCGCAATCGCGCTCGTCGACTTCGATCTGCCAGTACCCTGACTTAAGATCTAACGAGGTAAAGAACTGGGCATGACGTAGACGGTCCAAGGCGTCGTCAATCCTTGGCAGAGGGTAAACATCGCGCTTGGTGACTTTGTTAAGCCGTCTGTAGTCGACACAGAAGCGTAGTGTATTGTCCTTCTTTTTTACCAGAACAACGGGGGACGCCCACGGGCTTGTCGAAGGCTGATCACGTCATCGTCCAGCATTTCTTTAACCTGGCGTTTAATCGCCTCTCTTTCCATTGGCGACACGCGATATGGATGCTGACGAACTGGGCGCGCCGATTCCTCTGTGAAAATACGGTGCTTCGAAACGGAGGTGCGCTGAACTTTAGATTCTGTAGAGAAGCAGCTAGAGAATTCGCTCACGAGGCCTAATATGCGTTGCTTCTGTTGTTCCGACAAACCGGCATTAATGTGAATGCGGCTGAAAAGCGTGGTAGCATCTGTCACGTCTGGGGAAGTCACCTCTAAAGTGCCGACGTCGGAGAAGTCCGCAATTTGGTTGAGGAAGGCGACAGCCGTGCCTTGAGGGACGTGCTGAAACTCGTTGCTGAAGTTCGTCAGAAGAACTAGTGACCGCTTGCACTGCAACTGAACAAGGCCTCGAGCTATGCAGATATAGACTGGTATATCCGATGTTACGACGTGCCTTGGATCCCCTGAGTGCGTTTGAATGTCGGTCTGTTGTCGTCGCTGTCGTCGCTTACGCCGTAATGGAGGATATTCGGTACATTCGGCGTCAGCGGCCTCACCTCCGGAGGTCGCTGAACTCAGTTTTCCCGGTTTGCAGGGCTGGGCGAACGGCGCCTAGGGGCGTCTCGACGGAAGGCAGGACTTGGCGACCGGTATCGTGATGGAGCCGGTGACGACGAGCGAGGCTCGTGCCTTGGCTGTTCGAAGAAATTGGGACGACTCGCCAGGAAGCTCTCGATTTCCACCGGACGCTCACCAGGTCGTGGACGCGGCGCATTCGGAGAGAACCCACGGAGACCCACGCGTCGGTAGGGACACGTCCTGTAGATATGGCCGGCTTCGCCGCAATGAAAACAGAGCGGACTGTGGTCAGGAGCGCGCCAGACATCACTCTTTCTTGGCCTGGACTCGTTGATAAACGGCGCATTACGACGGCTGAACCCGACTTCTGTCTGTTCCGTGGTGCGCACGACGTTTGATGTATTATACAGCGACGGACATCGTACGGCTTCCGCATATGTCATCCTAACTTGCTCCTGCGGTTGTGGTGCCCCGAAGCGTTCAGGAACTTGGATGGCTTGCCTGATTTCGTCTCGCACCATCTCCGCCACAGAAAGTCGCGCGACCGGGGGCTCGACCGCCTGCATTTTTTGGAGTTCTTCTCTTATGACCGCTCTTATTAATTCTCTCAGGTCGCTGACGTCGCTTCCCAGTGTCACGTTAGGGACGCCACTCGAAATTGAAGTCACGTTTCGATTGTACTGCCTGGCGCGCTGTAGTAGTGCCCTTTCCATTGCAGTGGCTTCAGCGAGAAAGGCCGCAAGCGTAGTCGGTGGGTTGCGGATAAGGCCGGCAAAGATTTCCTGCTTACGCCTCGCATTAGGTGTCGAACTTTTTGTCTTCGGGCATTGAAGCGTCTGCACGTCTGAAGAGCCGAGCCATATCTTCAATGTATGTCGTGACGCTCTCATTAGGGCCTTGAATCCTTGCCTGCATCGCCAACTCCGCTCTCTCCTTTCTGTCGGCGCTGGTGTAGGCGGCAACTAACTGCCGACGAAATTCGTCCCACGATGTCAGTGTCGTCTCGTGGTTTTCGAACCACGTCTTTGCGGAATCCCCGAGAGCGAAGTACACATAACGCAGCTTGCGCTCTTGGGACCAACCGTTGAATTCGGCTACCCTTTCGAAGTGGTCGAGCCAGTCTTCGACGTCTTCAAGAGCACCTCCGTGGAACACATTGGGTGTTTGCGGCTGATGCAAAAGGACCTGTGTCGGCGCGGCAAGCGCAGCAGTAGACGGTTGGTGCATTGCCCTGGTAGGATCAGGTAGCAGACCGTGCTGTGGCTGGAGCCCCTGAAGATGACGGCTGGTACGGACGTGTACCGGGGTGAGCTCTGTCGGACTACGCACTGGCGACGAGTCAGGAGTACGCTGCGTCTCAGGCGATCGTATCATTTACCCCGCACCTCCACCAGAAAATGTCACGAAGATAGCAATCGAGACCTTGGCAAAACGGTGTTCTTTGCAACATAGGCTGACACTCGGAGAGCGCGCGCTTCAGAACACACTTCGTCGTTCTCGTTGCAGCGGTCGGCGGCCGCAGGTGCCAGCCTATCTCGCGTCAATATGCATACGCCGGCCGGGAGCGCGCACCTCGTTGATAAGAGTGCTTGCTGCCGCCCTTGTCGGCTAAATTTTCCCGCAGAAGCCGCATTATAACCGGTATTTCGTCTCACGCGGCTGCACTGTAAGTGGTATGCAGTTACATGGAGTGCTATGGGAAAATTAACGGGAGTCTGAAAAGACCGTACTATATCCGGTCCTGCACTATAAGCGGTTATGTTATAAGTGGTCTATACTGTATTCCCGCGCCGACACTAATGATGATAGCGTGAAATGTTCCCAAATTATGCGGTCCAATCACCGCAGTAAAATAATTCCAGTCATTTTCGTTCCAGTCATGCACTGTTCATGGAAAGAAGCTATATTTGAATGTGTTTATTCGGCAACTGGGTGGTCAGTGCGGATGGAAATGTAGCTGGGCTCCATTATGTATTTCTCTTTTTGAATGCCAGTGTTATTGTTTAGAACATACGCACCAATTGCGTATTTCACGACCGGGCGCAAGGGGAACTGACGATTTCGGTTCACTCTCGCGTGCGAAAGGAAGGAAAGCGGGGAGGTGGCGTGGGAGGGAGGATCGACGGCTTATACTCCGCCAGCAACTGCGCACATTGCGCGGTCGCACCCCTTATCTTGAAAACGATCTGCAGATGACTCATACCTGTGTGTGCTGTGTTCTCGAAGCTCAGTTTGCGTTGAAGTGATTGACAGCACGAACTTACGGTCACTTTGCTCGCTGCTGCTGTTGCGTTGCTCGCGCCAGTGTTTTGACAGCGAGCATCTGCGGACATCGAGTGTGATGTGTTTATGTTTGCTTGATCGCAGCTGACACCATGCTTGTTAATTCAGCTAGTAAACGAATGTTTCCAAGTTTATAGGGCCTATGCAACTACTATCCTTACTTCGAAAAGCTGTCTACTAATTTGCTATTTCAATCGATGCTTTGCCTTTCGGCAAAACCTGCGACTTTTTATTCCAAATCTGCCATTAGTGCTTCGTGATAGATCAAAATGGCTGAGGCCTCGCCCATATGGGCATAAATTCAGACTTCAATAGTTTTAGGCTATACCGGTCCTGGGGACAGCAAAGCCCGCCAGCTGCGGCACGCGCCTCCCTAATGTCTAGTTTGCTTGCAGCGCCCTGAGCCTACTTTTCTCTGTTTTACGCCTGAGCTAGGGAGCGCCGCACCGCTTGGCCTACTCTACCATATTCTATACTCGCGGACAACTTTCTGTGCAATGAAGGGAAAGCTACGGGCGCGTGGATGCTGCACATGTGTTACCGCGCCAAGAGGTTCAGCAGCGTTTGACAGTGCTTTTGGTTGCTCAGAACAGGCTCTGAATCAATGCAGCCTCCACGTGCGACGGTTAAAGTCCAAACACGGCAACATCGTCGCTGTACGCTGTATGTGCGAGTGAAAGCTTGCGAGGGTCAGCCGACTCAATCTCGCGCACGAGGCATGGCAAGGGAGGCGAGAAAGGGAGGGGTTTACTTCGACGGCGACCGCGCAGGCGCTATCATGCACCGTGTCTTTAAAGAGATCTTGAAAGCGATCTGGGACGCAGAAAAAGCACACGCCCACATGCGCCTAATCTTCAAAGTGATCTGTAGACAAAGTGCAACTAGTGCTGGTAGCTTCGTATGCGCTGTGCTTTCGGCGCCTAGTTCATGTTCAAGAGAGACGGCACGCTCGCTGCTGCTGTCGCACCTTGTCACTCTGCGTTCCGACACCGAGTTTCCGCGGTCATCGACCAAGATGTGTTCATGTTTACCTGTGCACGCGTGACACCATACTTGTTTAGTTAGTGAGCGGGGCCTCATGGGCAAACTGGCTTGCGGCCTTACCGAGTTCGAAGATGTCGTCGTCAAAGCAAGGCCGACAAGTGAAGATAATCGATTTTTTCCAGCTTACCCGCAAATAAAGCCTGAGTGCATGTGTTTGATAGCATCGTGACGTTATTCTTCTCTGGCCGGTAAATAGCCGCTAAACTGGCATTGGCGGGTAATTCGTACAACATTTAGCGCGAACCTAAACTTCGTTCCCGGTTTACATATTAACGAGATTTGACTGCACAAGAAATAGTACCAATTTTTCGTTTCACAATACGAGGGGGTAGGGGTTGGAAAACTCACAGTAACTCCGAAACTAGTGATGATAGGAAGATAATTTCTTTGGCAACATGTAGCTGAATGTTTGGGCATACATAAAACGTAAAAAAACAAAAATTAATCATGTACAAGAAAACTGAATTTTGAATGTGGCCTCCTACCTTGACAGGTAGCATGATTATTTCTTGCATTCTCAAGGAATAGAGGGCTAGACAGTGCAATTACTGGGTTGTCAGGTATCCCAGAAAGAAATAAAAGATGGGAGAGAATCTTTCTGCCAGTGCTCCTTCAACAAGGCAACCTTAACAATGACAAGCAGGCTGTTTGGTTCCCTGTTTCATAATGCGCAGCAGATTCAGTGACTTTTCTTGTCCTTTTGTGCCAAATCCACCATGTACTCGGAGCCAAGCCACTTACTGCAGGTAAGACATTGAGGCCAGCAACTTGTGCTCACCTGCCTAGCTTCACCTTGTGGGCCATGCCCGTCTCCTCAAGAGCCTGGCAGTACGGCTCCAGGTTGGTGAGGCGCAACGAGGCAATGTGCAGCTCCTTGAGTGATGCGCAGTCGCGGGCTGCTTCAAGCAGCAGACGGACCTCGCGCAGGGTCAGGTTGCAGTCGACGTCCAAGCAACGCAGTGACCTGGTGTGTTTGAGGGCGTCGACCAGGGCATCCACGTGCCATGACAGGCGCACCTTTTCCCCCTGGATGAACAAAATACTTACTCTTGTGTAACCCTGAACGCTTCTTCGGGTCTGACAACCACGTCACATGCTGCTGCCACATGGCCAACAATTGAGATCATCATCATTAGCCTATGCTTTGTCCACAGCAGGAAAAAGCCCACTCCCAGCAATCACCAACTACCTCTGTCTATCTGCTGACTATACCTTTGCCCACAAAATATCTAGTTTCGGAACACCTAATTAGTCGCAGTTTTTACCTGCGCTTCCCTCCCCTTGGTACCCAGTCTGTTAACTATAAACAGCTATCTGCCCTATGCATTATGCGACTTTTACAACTTGACCAGAAAATCAGCTGCCCATGTTTGCTCTGCAACTCTTAATGTTACGCATGCCATTTTCAGTTCAACCACTCCTACAGAACTTGGCTTCCTTTCAATTTTCTTTGTTACCCTCCTGGAAACACATTCACTGTCCCCTACGCTCTGCCGAGACAGATGCTGCCACTAAAGGTTGTTATTGGAATCACCTTAGGGCTAAGGCGCATGCGTGCTGACCGGTCATGTTTCAATTAGCCGGTGAAGGCCACTTTTAGAATCGAAATAACAAAATTTTGGGCCCATATAAATGCACAGATGCCAGCCGGGACATTCGGTCAAGAACGAATGAATCAAACAATTGAATTAACAGCAGTCGAATTATTGTAAGTAGTTTAAAAATAATAAGGAAGCTGCGTCAGAACGATCAAAACATTAAAAAGACAAAATTCTTAGAATGTGATCACCATCATCACTAGTAACTTTTCGCTAAAGATGGAATGTTTTTCGCTATGGCCTCACAACTATGTCAAAGTCAGCAACACTGCCACTGATTTGCCGCAAATATTACCTGCTCATTACGTTCCCAGACGTCCCATGTGCAGTCAGTGAAGCAGACCCCTTTCAAAGTCTTGTTCCTAGCAAGGAGCTTGACAAAGGACTGGCCATCAGGCTGGTTCATGCGGAAGCCTTCGATGACAAGGTCAGTGATGCTGGAGTTGGCAGCCATCGCCTTGAAGATTGGGCTCGCGTCGTGGATACGCCTGGCACAAGACACGCTGAGCTCGCGCAGGGACGTGGAATCGGCCAGCAGCTGCTTGAACGCTTCCTCGTTGTCATGCACGGTGAACCAGCTGTCTATGGTGAGGCTGCACACACTCGTGTTGACAGCCAGACTATCCAGAATTACTGCGGCGATGCTGGCCGAGCCTCCTGCTGCACCTGCTCCCTGCACACAACAAAAACTAGCGCTTAAGGCAGTTTACTTTTCTTAGTTTTGGCTGGGCGTCTGTGACTGAACTTCTGTTATTCCATCTAAGCTGATAACCCTTAGCCAGGGCTATTGATCTAATCTGAAGTGCCTGTGCCAATTACAGTCAACGGCCGATTTTTCAGACATGCCCAGTAATTCGGATGCCATCGCGGCCCCACCACGTGCCCCATAGAGTTAAATGTATAAGAACGTCTGAAATTTCGTACTCAAAAAACCTTTGCCATCGAATTTTTCGGACTTCTTGCCATGACCGCAGGTCCAAAACGGCCTTAACCAAAGCCACCAATATTTTGATTATCTCGTCACCTCGAACCGGCGTTTTCGCATGCAGATCCGCTAGCATCCGTTGCCACCACCGCAGCAACGCTACCTAGCTACTGCGATGTTCGGTACCAAGCTTCTTGCTGTTCGGTACTATGCTTTTCCTTAAAACAATTTGCCGCTGTTAACAATGCGCCGACTCCGCCTTTGTAATCCTCGCCAATGGCTTCAAAACTCTGAAAGCATGGTGCGTTGCATAATGCCGGTTCCTGAAAGTCAGCTCCGCCTCAATGCAGCATTATTACGTGGTGAAGCATACCATGAGTGGGAAGGGGCTATGGTCAAGGGACATGGACATGGTATGTACTCCTTAATTATACACATATGCACCCACCGTCTCCTATCACAGTACAAGCACCTATACGCCTAATAAGTGTACTGGCAGGCCTTCAGAGCTATTTCGAACGTGCCTGAGGTGATTTGTGCCCTTCAATTCAAGTTTCAATTTAAATTTATTACATACATTAGAAATGATACATAGTTGTGTATATACAGAAGGAGGTCCCAAGGTTTTAATCAACAGGACCTCCTGTGCAAGTAAAATGAGTAAAACTACTAAGTAGAAAAGCAAAGCAAAGAGAGAGCATATATATTACAACAGAAAAAGACATATATATATGTACGAATAATGTTCACTGGTAGATGGGATTATTTAGTTTTAAAACAAAAATTTTACAGGTTTTCTTTAAACATTGGCAAGCAAGCTACAGATTTCATATGAGTGGGTAAACTATTCCAAAATGTTCCTGAAGTAAAAAGCAACGTGAATCTACCATAATTAGTACGGATACTAGGCAAGAGCAAGTTACAATGGGTAACGAAGAGAATAGAATTGTGATTAGAGAGCACATGTTGTGGGAAAATGTCTAAACTGAGGTCATACGTACTTACAAATTTTAAAGAATATAAAGCTTATGTTATAAAAATAAAGGCTAGACAAAGGCAAATACTTAAGATCAAGAAAAATCGGAAAGGAAGGTGAAAACCGTGGAGTGAATTTATTAATGGGAACTGCTTGTTTCTGAAGTTTAAAGGTACCCTGAACCACCCCTTGGGCTTGGTTAAATAACATAGTCCACGGGTAGCATATGCTGCTGTGAACATCTCAGCCAAGTTTTGCTGCCGTAAGCAGTGCGTGGAGCTCACAAGTAGAGTGCCAAAGTTACCTTTCTCTCAAACGCTCTCGTTTCAACAGAAGCCATGATCCTCACTCTCTTCTGTGTGCTTTATTACGTAATAAAGCACATTCCAATAGGTGGCTGCTATTGCTCACTGCGGTCAGCTACACCGCGGGCGCCGCAACATGCCGCCACGAGTCCACTGGCTGCTCGCCATGGACAATCGCGTTTGGCTTACGTTTAGTCCGTCGTAGGCCCTAAAATCGGAAGTCCTAGCAGCTACGTCAACATCCAAAATGAAATTTGAACTGCATGCTGCGGTGACATTTCGAAGGCGCAGCGTTGTGGTACCGCCCCACTCCGCAGTGCAAGGCATTGAAGATGGAACGGGGAGCACAGCAGAGGCAGTGTTTGATTGCCAATACCTCCGCTTCTGCTGAACGCATTGTAGTACTTTTTGCAGCAAAGCATTTCTGAAATAGCCTATTTTCACTTCAATGTCTTTCTCCACTTCGATAAAAAGTGGTTCAGGGCCCCTTTCATCAATGGAGAAAGGTGAACGGAGTATGTAGGACTAGAGATGCGAAGTGTGGAAAAAAACGGGAAAATTCTGGAAAAAAACTGAGTTTTTTTCGTTTTTTTCGGCGCAGTTGGAAAAATTGGTCAAAATTTCCGCAGGGAGAAACATGCAGAAATAAAACTTAGGCAACACCCAGCGTTGAACGTGAAAGCGAAACGCAGAACGCGAAACCGAAACGTCGCACATGATACCGAAACACCAAACGACGGCTGACCACTCGCCATATCACATAATGTCAGCTCCAGCGTCAGCGTGGCTTCGTCATTCGGGTGTGGTTTCTCATGTTTTGGTGCCCTTTTGGTGGCCGTTATTGTTCAATTTTGACTTTCCCTCGTTCACATGAGCAACCTGTGCTGGAAGTCCACATATGAAGCCGTGTGGAAGCAGATTCTGCAATGGTACGGCCAATTTCCGACGTGTGGATGCACTTCATGGTCGGGGAGACATCTTGATCCATGTTTCCATGTTGAAGCCACGACGAAATAGCACAGAAGAGACATTTCAGTGTTCCTTGTTCTAACTTCCGTAACAATTCTAAGAAGCCGCACCCGTTCACAGAGAACTGAACGCGTTCGCAGTGATGCTTCTGGCTTGTCTTCGATTCGTTAAACCCTGCATTCGTTTGTGAAAAGGCAGAAAGCATTTCACTTCTGTTATTTACATAATGAGAGTTATGGCTTTTGACATTTGGTAATAAACTAATTACCGTATGCTCAAGAAAATTGGTTCTTTTCCATTTTTTCCAAAATTTCGGAAAAAAACATGAAAGAAACAGTTTTTTTTCCGATTGCTCAAAATTTCCGGAAATTTTGCATCTCTATGTAGGACCCCATGATGAGATGCAGTAGTTTGTATGGCTGTGTATAAAAGGCATATTATAGTATTGTGCGGACACGGAGGCAGAAGTAGAAATGGGTTTTAAGGAGGGCACGTATGCCAAAAGATATTCTAATGCAGACTGACGAAATGTGTTTATGAAACCGAAGATGAGTGTCAACAATGACTCGAAGAAAAGTAACATGATCACATGAAGTAAGAGGCTGGTTGTTAATTATTTAAAGGCATTCATTTATTTTTTCGGACTGCCTGACTTTTCGGACGTTTTCGTGGTCCCTACGAAGTCAAAAAAATCAGTTGTTGACTGTAAAGGGCATTAAATTGTTGACATAACAAATACAATTCAATTATAATGCCACAGCGTTAAGTGCCCCGTGTCGCAGAAAATCAAGTGTCGGCATCGTTGCCCAGCCAAGAAAATCATCCCGAACCACACCGACCACGCAGACACTCTGCATGACGCAGAAGCACTGGTGAACTAATCGAATTTCTCAAAGTTAAATGCGTCAGAAAAATCGTAAAGTACGACATATTGAGGCACCATTTCTCACCGTTCCAGTGACATGGACATCGACAACCTTGAGCATCTTCAGTGTCCGAGTCGTGGTCAGTCCGTCCCCGAGGATCTCCAGTGATGCCCACACGTCGCCAATAAGCTGCAGGGAATCCAGCGTCAGCTCACGAAGCTGTGTCGTTAGCAGACGGCAGATGACAAAGATGGCACAGGCCGTTATCCTGGTGCGCAGGTCGCATTGGCTCAGCCGCAGGCACGTGAGCGACTCATTTGAGCGCAAGGCTTCACAGAAGAGGAGCAGGAAGGTACTCTGGCGCGCTGTTGGAAGCACAAGCTGCAACAACAGGAATCAAGAGGTGGTAGCCCATACATAGCAGCCCACCTATCAACAGCTATTAACAAAGCTAATTACAGTAAAACTTCCGTTAATTAAACTTCAAGCTACCAAGGGCTGAGGATTGCCACTGCGGTATCATAACTAGTAAAGGCACCACACGCATAATGAAAAAGACGTGGGTTCGGCTCCGACACATTGCAAGTTGTTTTTTTCATACGCGTTCATTTACCTTTTCCTTTTAAGTGCGAGGCACTTTAGGGGCCTGGGCTGTCGGCGGCGTCCGTCGCATGTGATCAAGTCGTGATCACGCTCACAAACAAGTGCTCAAAACAAAGTCAAAACAAGTGCAGAATTGATCAAAACCAGTTCAAAATAAGCTAGTACGATTCAGAATAATTTAAAAGACAGGAATAATCAAGCATTAAGAGCATTAGTTAGCAGAAACTCGCTAAAATGGGTTTCGTAACGCCAGACTGGTACGAGCACAGCGCAAGAGAGGGCGCCACCACCCTACACAGGCGCATCACTGCTTCGCACTTCTCCAGGTTTCACGTTAGTGCAGCTGCATTAGCGCTGGATTTGAACTACACAAGCGCCGGATTCGAGCAGAATTGGAGCTACATTAAGTGCTGGATTTGAGCAGGATTTCAGCTGGATTGGAACTGCATTTGATTTGGGGCGCAGAATGATCTTGAAGTCGTTTTGGGGTAGCGGCGGCAGCCGGCGACGTGCCGGGCGCGTCTCGCGTCACTGCCGTTGCCGAGGGAGGAGGCGAGTGCAATAGACTCGGCTATGGTGTTGATGACTGTCAAATGGAAACCAGCTGCCAAAAGTATTGTTTTTATTTCTACATTTCAATTAAAGCACAATTAATATTGCTTATAGTTGCTTTGCCTCATAGTCTGTTTTCTTAACAGGCTTGAAACTAAGAAGAGTTAAGCACCTCGAATCCACTTTTTTTCGCTTGAATGAACTTATCTAAAATGGAACTATATAAAAAAAACATTCTACTAATAAATTTTCACCTGCAGGAACTCTGTGTTTCACCATTCAGCTGTAATAATGTTTTCGTGACACAAGCGCACAGGTTATCACATCTAGCGGCAATACTGTTTACTGAAACAAGCTCTTACAACGTTATATACACTGGTTTTTACTCTGACAGTTTGTGACTACACACACCAAACAAATCCGCATTTGTCAAGGCCTATTTTCACATTGTGAATCATGAGCACAATTCAGGGAAATGGTAGGATTGGGCTCTGCTCATAAATAGGTAGATAAATGTGTTAGGATCTATTTGAATGTTCTAAACATTTTGCTTACTGATAGGTCTTTCAGTTAATGTATGTCTTTATTTTTGCTCTTATACCCCTGTCAACCCGTCAACCTTGAAAGTTTGTGACTGATGTGGCACCAAGAGGTGGGGAGGGGGGGACAGCACAATCTTTTTAAAAGCTTGCTCTGTGCACATGCCTTCTCTCGGCGATACATACACTTTTTTAATTGCAAAGCAATGAGGGTTAAAAAAACAGGACGAACAAAGAAATTGCTTTACAAAACAAGAAGACAAGACACTTGCACACTGCCTCGTGTCTTCTCGTATTGTAATGTGATTTCTTTTGTCCCGTTTTCAGCACTGTTTACTTCCCAATCATATACCAACTAGCTCATTTAGCTGCATTATTGCCCTTCATTGAAGATGGCATAACTTTAGACATGGTACACTGGCAGCGACAAACCCTGCAGAGCCAATAGAGATGAACACATTGCTTCAAGATCAGAATAATGTTTTCAGCGACCACTTCAGGAACTTGTCTGTGTAAGCTTGCTCAAAAGAAGCACATTTCTCCCATCCTATCACCATCGAAGAGTTCCAATATAAGGTTTCGAGAGCGACGACCAAAACCCACTTTGTGAAGAGAATTTAGTTTTCGTAAAACTTAGTGCAACATTCTTTACATCGTACCACCTAGCCCAGATTTGCAAAAGAAAAAAAAAACTTTAGGAAAAATTTGGGAGAATTGGAAGGTATGCTCTTATGAAGTTCCTTAAAAGGGGGTAAAGAGTTAAGAAATAAGTTGATACTGATACAGTAGCTAGTATTCCAATCCATCTCCTGAATTGGCAAAAAAAAAAAATTGGTTAAACTAGAGAAACTTGAGGCTGCCTTACGTTTTTCAATTTCACACTGGAGCCTGTGTACCAGTAGACCACAGTTTGATACCACACATTTCAAAGTGTGTAATTTCTGATATGCTGTTTTGAAGCAGGAAATCTTCTTGAAACTTGCTGTGTTGAACTTCAGTTCCTTCAGAATACAATGTAGTAACATCTGTCAAAAATCAATGAACTAGATCAGATGAGGCACAAGCAAAATCGATGACAATAGGCAAGTTAGTGTAGAATATAGTGCTGTTGCAATAGCAGAGGTCAAATGGATTGCCTATTTCTGGATTTCAGGAAACCATATGACATAGTGTCTTACTTTTTTACAGAAACTTGCTAACGCAACACTAGCGCAACTGCTTTATATTAAACCAGATTTTTTTTACTGTTAAGAAAGCAACTAGATGTTTTGAACGGGAGTTTCTCCTATGATGCTACTGTTACGTCTCTTGTTTTTATTATTAATATTTCTGATGGTATTGAAACCCAGACACGATTGTATGAGGACGATTGTGTGTTGTATGCAAGGGTGCCTGTTGAGACAGATTATTTTCAATTGGCAGTCAAGCTGAAGCACATATATAAATGGTGTGGCACTAATAGCATGTCCCGGAACATAAATAAATGTGTACACATCAGCTTTACAAGAAAGAGCAACAAAATTAGATATAAGTATTTGAGCAGCCAAGAAATAAAAAATAATCCATCAGTCAAATATTTAGGTGTTGTGCTGTCAGCGGATGGCACATGGTCCCATGTTAACACCGTAGTTAGAAGTGCAGGGCATGCTTTTGGCTTCTTGCGACGTTTAAGACACAAGCGTTGGCTTAAAAGAAAAGCAGCATACGCATTTTACCAATTTTGGAGTATGCTTGCCCTGCGTGCGATACATTTTGTGGTGTGCATATTAGTGCATTACAAAAAATCCAATCCATCGCAGCCAGGTTTGTCCAGGGAAGATATGACCGCTTTACAAGTATAACAGCAATGAAAAATGAACTTCGTTGGATCCCTTTGTCTGAGCGACGAAGCGGGTTATGCCTTACGCTGCTTTATTCAATCTTCCATAATCATACGGAAATCTGCTCACCAGACTATCTGAAGGCCCCCGCATTATGTTTCCTGGCGTAAAGACCATCTACTTAAAGTTAGGCCATAGCTTTCCAGGAGTGGTCTTTTAACAACGAAGCTGCTTAAGCCAGCCGTAATTTGTGGTGCGTAGCAAGACACTACTAAGAAAGAAAAGAAAATAAACTTTCTTGCCGAGTCAGGATTAGAGCCCACGTACCCCCGTTTCCAAAGCGAGCGTTGTAACCAATAGGATATACAGTGCCACGCCTGCAGAGCGTGCATTTATGCGAACCATATGATTGCGTTCGAGCGTCGTCATCTTCGTGCACAGCTGGCGCATTCGTACGCTTGTGCTCTGCGAGGTGAAGAGGTTTTGCGCGCTATGAGAGCGAGAGAGAGAGACGCATTCATGGAGCGGGTCTCTTGGAATACAGTGTCGGTGTTGCAAGCTGTGCTTGTGATGTGTTTTGTTGTCACTGATCTCGGGGGCGTGCGGGTGTTAAGAGAGATGGAGAGGGAAGACGCATGGCAACACAGCAAGCAGATATTTAATCACACTCGAAACCAAAAACCTCAAACCAAAAACTCAAACACACCCTGAACTAGAACACAATGCATAAATAAATGTCAACAAAAATATACAACCTAATAAATCTAGCCACGTTCATACCCTTAACTTTGCCTACGCTAGTCCTGGGCGTTTCCTACACCAAAGTCTGGCATCACTGGCCTACTGTTGTGGCGATGCAAGAAAGTCGTTCTTACGGGGTTCCTCCTCGTTGCTCGTCTTCTCCCGGCGGGGATCTCGTTGGACCTTTCTTAATGCCGGTGCCTCCGCTGACTGTCGTATAGTCGTTGCTGCCTTGCGGTCGGTCCTTCAACTCGCTCTTCTCGGGAGCCTGGATAACCCGGTCGCTGTTGCTGACGTGGCCGGGAGAGGTGACGGGTTAGGCCTAGCGACGTGATCGGCCGCCGCTTCCGTCCAGCTTCTTTCCCGAGTGCCGACGTGGCGTTCCGGGGATCATCGAACGTGCCGGTCTGCCGTGGAAGAGGGGTCCTTTCTGGGGTGCCCGGTCCTGCCGTGAGAGGCTGCAGCCGGTCCAGGAGCCTCACTCGAACTTGCCGAGGTCGACGGCCACACCATGGACGGCCAACGTCACGGATTCGGCCAGACCCCCAAGTCTCCCGTCGCCAGAGCGGAGCTGGCGATGCGACCTTCCTGGCCCGGAGCCACGTCGATAATGCTCGCTCAGTGCCGTTTCTCCCTCGACCATACCTCGGGTCACGCGCCTCGCGCGCTCGCGCCGTTCGGAACGCTCCGATCACCTCGTCCTTGTCTTCTTTTATTTCGCCTCCGGCCTCTTACTCATGACAGTGCTATGCAACGCGCTGTGACGGCCGTAAGTCCGAGACACGCGATAAGAAATTATCATCATCATGAGTAATAAGTTGAAAAGTTTGCACGCACTTCCGGAAAATGCTGGGCTACGATCGCCCAGCTTCGCTGTGTCAAGCGTTGCGCAGCCGAGTGCAAGGCTAAGCGTTTTTTTTAAATACTCTTTTTTTCCAAGAGCCATTGTCGCCTAGAATTCACTACCTGCGGATGTGGTGTATCACAACAATGTTGATGTGGTCTACCGCGATAACTACCATTGTGCTGCGCACTCCACACAGTATGCCTGCATCGCATCGCCCTATGCATAGCGAGCCCCTCTGCTGTCTCCCTTCCAACCCTCCTCGAGTTGACTACATTGACGCCAGAGGGGTGGAAGGGAGACGGGAGAGGAACACGAGAGGCCTGCAATGTGTAGGGCAATGCGACAAAGGAGTGCTGTGCAGAGTGCGCAGCACAAATGCAGGTATGACGATGGTGTGGGGCATACAGGCGAATGCAACAGCTTGTATTTCTATTTTTTCCCCAAGAATTTTGTATTTTTTCCTTTCGGCACACAAGCCCAGTAGGCAGATTTCATTGTTACAACCGATAACACGCCATGGGAGCACTGTAGTAAGCGGCTCATATCGCCATAGAATACATTAAAAAAATCTGGACTCCCGACTGTTACACACCACAGCCTACATATTATTGGCCGTTCAGTCCATGTTGTGAGGAAACACACAGTTGTATACGTGTGCTATCACACACAAAAGTTTGCGAGCTACAGATGTAACAAAAAATGAAAACCAACTGTGGTTGCAGCCCAAAACCGAAGTTGAGGAATGCAAGTTGTACTCCTTTTGGGCATCTTGGAAGATGCAAGTCCCTATTTTAGGCAATTGAAGTTGGAAGGCAGCAAGATTTAATTTTTAGCAAAACAAACCGTGGTTCATAAATATGTGTCCCCAACGGAACAAATCACCTGCAGTGCAGGAGCTGCTCTGCAAGTGAAATAATAATACATTGCTAGTATAATAATACTAGCATCATTGCTCAAATGGGTTATGTTTGGTGCACCTTACTAAAAAAAGCAGATTTACAGAGCAAGTCCTTGAGCTTCTTTCTATGCCCTGTCGTTAAAATTCAGCTTTTTCTAAAATCTACTGAGATAAGTATTTTACTGGTGATAGCAGAACGATAAAAGAATCTGCACCAGGGAGGTCTGGCAGATACAACCATAAGATAGAAGTTACAGGAGATTCGATAGTATTGAGCAAGTCCTCAGTCCTAACATCTCTAAATAAGCTTTGTTTAGAGATAAGCAAAGAAGCAAAAATAATTAAACTGCTGCCCACCATGCTTTTTCTAAAGCATTCAGTCAACTCGTCCTTCCGACGCAAGTACTAAAAATACTGACAGTACAGCTCATGTCCTACCCTCTTCTATTCCCTAGCATTAGATTTTACTTTATTGAACATTAAACAAGATTTGTCAGCCAGAACACGGCTGCTGCGATTGAAATAGCTAGAAAGGAAAGGGTGCTGCTTGGCATTGCTTAGCAAGTTCAATGCATCCAGGGGCAACACTCAGTCTGCACTGCAGAATATTCCAGCTGGTAATAACTAGGGAACAGCATTTCCCGTACCTCTATGCTCCTGACACAGCGGTGCTTGGCCAGAAGACAGTGCAACATGATGGCTCCGTATTCGATGGGATCCTTGTCACAGCTCTTGCCTGTCACTGTGGCATCCTCCAGGTGACCGATAGCAATTCTTCCTGGTGCAACCTCGGTCACTTCGAATCCTATGAACCAGAGCACCTCGTTTAACACGTCCAGGTGCTCAAAGAGACAACAAGCCCTCGTCGGGGTCTCAGAGCATTGCAGGGGAAGCTGGAATCTGGTCCTGCTCCAGGCTGTGCGCAGTGACAGCAGCTCTCGCTCGAGAGCAGCAGGATCAGGGAGGTTGGGCTCCATTCGCTTGACCCGCAGAACATAGCTTGCAAGCGGGGTTTCAACAGGACAGGACGCCATCCTGCGGAGAGAGAATTCACAAGGAAGTTGCCGTTATGAACGACACGATGGGCACCCTGACCATGCCTTTCCTGTTAACCTTTCCGAGTTTAGGCGCCACTGTGTGCACATGACAGCACTTGGACATCACAACAAGCGCTAAGGAACGCGAACATATAGAAGAGACATAGACTGGACAGGTTGTCCAGTCTACATGTCTTTATATGTGTTCACGTCCCTTAGCGCTTGTTATGATATCCAAGTTCTGTTATCACCAACTAGCCCAAACTTCTGCGAGACGGCTCATCAATCCATCTATCCTCATTCACCTGTTTGTTGTGGTTGTTGCTCGTCATTACTTTCCTTTGCACTCGTACTTTTCATGCCCATATTTTGCTGTGTGAAAAATAAATCCTAAGTTTCAAGTCAGCATAGTGTCTGTCTCTCTTGTCCCATTTTCTGTGCTGCTTTAGTTGTTAAGATCCTGTACTAATTGGACAAGCTCTCCTTAACCAGGCAGCTTCTTTTTCAAAAGGCTAACTACAAATAGCAATAAAATCGAAAGGCATTTCAGATTACTATACATTTACAAAAAAGACAACAGGTGATGAAGCCAAGGAAAGCGCAGTGATTTAAGTTACATTTTTTTTTTCAAAGCTGAAAAATTTGATAAATTTATGATAAACTTCGCATAAACTTTATTACATTTATTACTTAACTAGGAGATAACCATGCACGTTAGGCAGACATTCTGTGTTCAGCTTCGACTGGCAGCAACAGTTGTCCCTGCTGCCTAAATTTCCCTTTTTATCTGAGAATATATAAGGTATCAGAGACTGATCAGTTACCTATTAATTATACAGTTCCATTTTTTCCTAAAACACAGATTCCCATTAGCTTTCCTTGGCTTTGTACGGTTGTTACTAAGAATCAGGCCCTCTGTTTCTCAGATTCTTCTTTTCTGAAGATGTCGAAGTGTTCCAAATTAAAAACTAAACAGTATCAAGTATTCCAGTAGCTCAAGCAGGTCATGACAGAAAAAGACAAACACACTTGTCTTTTTGTGTCCATGTTCATGCTTGTGCAACTAGAACACCTCATGATCTCTTGCCAGCAAGCTCCCATAGCAACTCTCACCCATTTAACTGGTCATGCTAAAGGCACTTGTATATGAGCAGTGTCTAAAATCCATGTCACAAATGAAATTAGCACTAACATGGTTTCGTGTGCCACTACTGCATTCTGCATCCTAAGATAGGCAGCACTGTGTAGTGTATGGCATAGATGCCATTGGCAGCAAACAGTTTACTTCGGTCAAGACCCATAACCCCACTTAGTACTTGGACGAAAGCCCCTAGAAGCAATCAGCATATTACTCAAAATGTCAGTGATGTCGCAACTTTTGGTCAATACACAAAGTTATTGATTATTAGTGGGGTTTATTGGCGCAAGGGCCAGATGTGGCCAAAGCGCGCCAAGGCGATGACAGTGGCTTGTTAATGGAACATGAATTGTGAATTATGAGGGGTGGAGAAACACGGCTGTATAGAGGCCTAAAAGACATTCGCTGAAAAGTGCGTAAAATATGTATTAAAACTATGACAATGACAAATGTGTGCTGTGAACAAAATATATATTACGAAGAGGTTGCATACTAAAATATGTCACTGTAAGTAGCAGTAATGCCTCAACAGAGCCCTTCAGCACAAGGGCCTGGAGACATGTGCCATACAAAACGGTACTATTGCAGCAGCAGCCTCTGGTGAAAAGATTGTAAGGTATAAAGAGTTGTTACTGCTGTTGTTGTTGTGTTACCCAGTTTATGCAAGTGGTGCTAAGTGCATGACGATTTCTCATGCTGCTATATCGGCCAATTACCATGTAATGGTCCCGTCATATATGCTTCTCTCAAACGAAGGACGCGGGTTGACTCCGCAAATTATTATTTGATTTGAAAACATATATACATTTCACAGGAAAGGCAAAGCGAGGAGCAGAAAGGGGGGACGTGGGAGACATGCACGCATGGAAAGAAACGCGCCTTGGCTGCGCCGTAAAAGTGCTGCCAAAGGCGCACCCTCACTCTCACAAAAAGAAAGACGGTTTGAGCTGAATGGGAAACGTTTGGGGAGACGGGCGTGAGAAGAAGAGAGGGTGTGGTTGAAGTTACCGCTACCGCTAGATGCCCCGGGGCTTCCCAGATGTCAAGTTGACATTCTTGCCCGCTACTACAGCTTAAAGGCCTCGCCGCTGGACGAGGAGGCGTATTCACAGAAATTGGGCGATGCGATACACGGCCACCCAGTATCAGTGTCACTGTTTGGCTTTTTGAGAATGCTTTTGGAAACAGAGACATTTCGACAACCATTTAGCTGGCTGCGATCGATGGGTGCTTTTGTGTATGATGGCCATCGGGTCACAATTACTGTGTTAGGGGCATTCAAGCGAACCGGGCTACAGCTTGCCAGGGTTTCCTTGGCGCAGTCAGGGCAGCTCTCTATCAGTCATCCATATAGTCAATAGCCGTGGCTTCTTGGGAACATTAACGGAGCCGGCGTGCCGGCTCCTTGCAGGAGATGTTCAGCCCACGGGCGTGTGCATAGACAAATGGGAATGACACGGTCAATTTATGGTTACATGTGTGTGCTCGAGCCTAGCCTCCGGTCCCGGAGGACATCAAGGCCAATACTCGGTTTCAAACATAAGGGAGAGTGAGAAGACACGTCTTCCAGTCTACCTATCCCCTTGCGTGCTGTAAATTGTGTCATCGTTTGGCTAATGCCATGTCAGTCATGAAAGTTTTTGAGCTATTGGTTACAGTGGTGTGAACCCCCATGTGTGATTGGCTGGTTTGCGACTCTTGGTGCTACTGAGGGTTTAAAGAGTCGGGTTTAAAGAGTCATGTTTTGGTTGTGTGAAAAAGCGCGGAGATTCGGGCTTGGACCCGGACAGAGGCCTTGGCATTTGATGAAGCGTCTCTTTACCTGACAACGGCTCTTCCTTCACACTGCCACCATGCACTCGAGTCATAGAGGGGTGCCGACTTATGATCTTTAACCTTTCAAATGCTATGTACATAACTGTGCACACTAAGATAGTGCATCAGCAGCAAAAGCATTGATTAAGGTAAGGATATTTAAAATGTGTCCCGCACATCTTGAAACGCTTCTGACTGAAGTAGTGCTGCAAGTTTGAATTACACAGGCAAATTGTTTTAGTAAAATGAGTATGATGATAAAAGGGTGCATATTTTGCTTGGTGTGAGTATGTCATTGTATATAGTGGGTTCACTTTCATTTTTTTTCCCACAATGTAGTGCACCACTAATAATTTTCGAGTGGCTGGATATGTGCTTGGTAAGCCTGGTAGACATGAAATATATGATGTTCGCATATCTGATGTCCCTGCAGTGAGTTCTCGCATGGAGTCCACATTCTGTAAACTTGACAAAACTCACGAAAGAACTAAAAACTCTTAATCTATTCTGCAGATGTAAGCTTTTTATGATACAGCTTTTAAGATTTTTACGATTTAAGAAATGCGGTGAAAGTAAGTTTTCAATCAACACAACTAACTGGCGTCTTAGAGGGTTAAACACCTTTTCTCCTTAACTAGTGTTGAAGCTAGCAGTAAATGGAAAGAAAATGAACTGATATGCTCCGAATCTCATGGACTCGTGTAATATGTCAACATCACGTAAAAAGTTTAAAATTGATTTATGGTCATAAAACGGTTCTGATCCAAGAAAGACTGCCGGATGAAGGGGAATGTGCAATCGGTACGCAAGAGAAAAGTGGTTTTTCCTTTCAACTTCTGCTTCCTGACAACTAGTAAGACGTGGAGGATGGTTAGCAACTCAGATACCGTTTACCTCAGATTGGAGATTCATCAATGATCAAAAAGTAGGAGTGCTAACCTTATGTATGGCCTATCCGAAGTCTGCAGAAAATGACCTCAGTTCACCTTATTCTTGTTGTTGGAGGCTAGTTTCCTACACAAGGTTTAATTAAATGGAGCTTATTTGATGTTTGACTATCCCACATTCTTTGCGAATAATTTCAGAGTTCTCGCACAAGAAGGATTTTAAGTCTGTGGTGGGGATAGCTATGGAGCAGTTGCTAGCGTTCCTTCCTATGGACGTAGCGATTTCATCTGCGAGCATGTGCCTTTAATCCTTTGGTGCCCAGGCACCCAGGATATTATGACATGTTGGTCTGATGTACAGGTTGTACACAGCAGTGAATAAAGATCAATAATTACAGGATTCTTATGCTTTTGCCGACAATAAAGCTTTTGATGCTTAATGAGTTTGAAAATGATTGCTTCTAATAGTTTCAATTTGTTAATGTTTTTAACTGCCAATAATACTGCGTAGGCCTCCGCTGTGAAGATACTTGTTTGCGGGTGCAGGTCGTCGGATTCCGATAAAGATGGTCCGGCTGCTGCATAACAAATGCCGGTGCGCGACTGATGCATCCGTGTAGAATTCAGGACATGAGTACTTCGAGCGAAGCTCTAAAAAGTGCATTTGGATGTGTGCCTCTGGTGCGTGCTTTGTCACGTTAACAATGTGTCACATTTGACAAGCTGCCCCTTCCCTGGCAGCAACAGCTTCGCCGGAACCATTAGAGGATTTTCAAAGAGTGAAACACCTATTTCTTCATTAAGTTTCCTCACACGCAGTGAGAAGGGTTCAGTCACTGCAGGTCGGTTTAGGAAAAATGTGGCACATGCGAGTTCATTCACAGTTGGATAACAAGGATGTTCTGAGCTGGCATGTGCCTTTGGAAAATACATTAAACTGGCATAACACCTTTGCAGATAAAGCGACCACTCATTCGATTCTACATGAAAGCTTGAAACAGGACTATTCCTAAAGGCACCTGTGGCCAGCCGGAGGCCCAAGTGCTGAACAGGCTCAAGCATCTTTCGCGCGCTCGGTGTAGCGCCATAGTGCAAACGTGTATGCATGAGGCTCCTCTAGAGGTTAATAAGGCACTTCCTACCACTACCCCATATTGTATGCGATAAAATTATAAGGAAATTCATTGTTTTTAGACATTTCTGTTAACGGTGCTTCATGTGCAGAATGAACGTTACTTTTGGGTCTAATATGACACCTAAAAATTTTAGTTGTCTGTTTATAGATAACTGCTGTCCATTAAGCTTTACATTGGGATCTCGGACCAGGCCCCGTTCCTTCACAGGAGCTTTTACTCGGATTCAGCTTAAATCCATTCTCATTGGCCCATTTTGATATGCTGTTCAGACCAAGCTGAATCTGTCTCTCGCAGATGGCGAGCTTGCAAGGCTTAAAACCTAGCTTAACATCATTTACGTACACACAGTAAAGCAATATTGGAGGTAACGATGTACGCAAAGAATTCCATTTATCCACAATGAGGATGCAGCTAAGTACACCTAACTGTGGCACTCCAGTCTCCTGAATAAAGATCCGGGAGAGGGTATAGCCAAACCTTACACGAAATATTCAATTTGACAGGTAGCTCTTGTATAGTGAACATGTTTCCCGGGATACCTACGGCAGACAAATCTTGCTGGATTCCATAGCGCCATGTAGTATTGCAGGCCTTTTCCAAGTCTAGAAATACTGAGTGAAAAAATTGCTTTTGTATAAATGCTTCTGTAATGCTTGACTCAATGCAGAGAAGGTGGTCAGCTGTTGACCTACCTACCCTGTAACTGCACTAGAATGAATCTAATCGCTTGTTGGTTTCTAAGAAATTCATTAGGCGCCGGTTTATCACTTTCTCAAGCACTTTACAGAGGCACCTAGTAAATGCTATAGGTCCGTAGCTGCCAGAAAAGGTCTGGTCCTTTCCCTTCTTAAGAATAGAAACTATAATAGCCTCTCTCCAAGAGACAGGAAAGTACCCAGCTGCCCATATATTAAACAGGGAAAGGCGGGTCATTAGAGTGTTTGAGCGTAGGTGTTTTATCATACCGTGTACGATGTGGTCCGGTTCAGGCATAGACCTATTACGGGAGTTATGTGCTCCATAGAGTTCGGCTATATTAAAAGAGCTGTTATACCACTGAGGTGACCCACATTTGCGCTCATGTGGTTTCCTTTCGAACAGCTGCTTATAGGCACTGGGCCTCCATTATAAGGCGCCACCGGCGCGCCGGCGATATGCTGGCGAACAGCGCCGCGAACGGCACCTGTCAAAGCACTGGCATGTGAAGCAGACAACGGGACGAAGGCGCTCGGTGCTTCCAGTGATTTGGCACTGCGGGTTATAAGGGCTGACGCACCGGAAAACACATTCACGCGTGTCTTATTTTGAGAAAGGTCGTCACTTGTGCGAGGCAGATAACATTCGTGGCATCAAGTAGTATATAAAGCAGAAAACGAGCGCAAATTGCGGTGCAAATGCACCACGCGAACGGAGCTCATCGCGGCAAGCTAAGACATGGAACTCCAGCAGTTATGTTCCAGGTGTTATTTTGCTGTGCGCGTTAACATTCTCGCACATTTAATCATGTAAATAGGCGAAGAACACAACAATTATGGACAGAAAAAAAAAAGGAGACATACGTCTTCCTTATTCTGTTTCTTGAGTTGCTTCGCCGATCGCACATGTGTCAGTCGTTCTCTGTCCGTTGTAGTTCTTTTATCTTTGCAATGCTTCCCCATTCTTAATTGCTTATAAACTAGCCCAATCTTCAGTCACGGCCCATTTTATATAGCTTAGCAGCGGCGGGAGCCGTCGGTGGCGGCGAGTGTGAACACGCCACTGAGTTGGCGTTCGCCGTCGATGCACAGCACAGTCATTTGCCGGACTCAACCAGAGTTGTGAATTGCTAGGAAGGAAAATGTACATTAAAAGGAAGACAGGATACACTGATAAGACGGCAAAATGACTACAAATCTGAGTGTTCGCCTTTGGTGCCCAAGCTCGGGAGCCGTTACAATGCGGAGGTGAAGACAGGCAAGTGGGACACAAAGCTCTTGCGTATGAACGGCTCTTTTATTAACGTTAGAACTAGACCATAGCAAATCAGCGTCGGAAATGTACAGTGCCCAGCGATTGAAGCGCTGGCAGCGCGCGGCTGCCGCCGTTTTTTTTTTTTTTTCATACCACAGGTGAGCGCCGTGGGACCAAATGCAGTCATAATGCGTTACGAAGGCTTTCGCTTTCCCTCTACACCACAATGCATCAGTTTGGTGTCCCCAGCGCTTACAGTCAATGCAAAAAGCGCTGGCGAACATGCGATTCGAGTATCGCGCTTCAATTGCTGGGCACTGTACGCGCTGTTGCCTACAGACCGCACATATACAGACTTTCCGCCTGAAAAACGCGATGCCGCGATGAACAACAATTGAATGGAATGGCCTAACCAGCTTCAGTCATGTTTCAGTAACTGTTGGTGCACCCAAAAACGCAACATGTTTGATCAGACTTTGTTTCACGGCAGCGCCCGCTGCGCGCGGCCCGGCCGCCACATGCCATTACATGCACGGCGCAGCCGCATGAAGGCGCCACCGGTCCAAATTCATCCCGCGCCCGGTGCCTATGCCTTAAAAATTCATGCAAATTGCTCAAAAGTGAGCTGCGAGAGAGTACGCCCGATCTTCTAGCCAATTAGCTTGATTTACGAATGGAAGTGGGTGTACAGGCAGATCTTTTATTTCTCTAACCCTGCTCCAAGCATTTTTTCTCATCTGTATAAGAGTTTATTTCTGCTAAGGACTTTTGCCAGCTTTCATACTCGGATTGGCTATGCGTTCTCCTTCCCTGGGACTTGATGTGCTTGAAATTCCGCAGCTCTGATGAAATCTTAACTCTGAAATTCCTGAACTTTGATGGTTATGATTTCTCTTTTCCAAATGGGACAGGACTGAGAGTATGCTGGTTCGTTTCCTTCACAGTTGGGACAGTGAAGGGTTTGCAATTGTCGGAAGCATGGTCTTATGCAGCACCTTTTGCACAAATCGGCCGACCAAACCCGTGTCCAAACTTCAGGCACTTAAAGCAACGCCTCGAGTTTAGTACATAGGGCCGTACTCTGATCCTTACGTATCGCATTCAAACTGTTTCTGGAAGTGTGCTGTTGCCGAAAGTGAGTGTCGGGTGTTTGGTGTGTCAAATCTTAATTTTTGACCATCCCCCCCCCCCCCCCCCCCCCAATGACATTCTCTTCTCTCCATCCCTCAGAGTTCGGAATTACAAGATTCACTTGGTAAACTTCTGAGACAACACCTTTGGCGGTGTTCATAGTACGGTGTGTGGTGACTGTTACTGGGATGTCACCAAAACTCACAAGACTGCTTAGTTTGCTCTGCTGCGCTTTGTTGCATACTTGCAGAAGTATGTCTCCCCTTGCCATCTTAGTAGCCAATGGTCTCTTTCAGGCATTTTGCAACAACAAAAGGCGAGATTAATCTGGCTTTAGTCTAGTTTTTCACAGTGGATGACATGGTACTTAATTAGGTTGTCTTGGATCTTACCAAAAAATTGACAAGGTTAACCCTTGCCACCTGGAAACTCAGAAGTGAGAAGTTAACAGAAGAAAGGAAAGAAACAGTGAAAGAAAAAACAGAGTGCAGAGGAGGACAGGAAAAGGCTTCTGCCGATTTCCTCCCGGTGGGTCAGTCTGGAGGTGCCGTCTATGTGAAGCAGAGGCCAAAGAAGTGTGTTGCCTCCGCTGGGGGGCTTTTGTCAGCACACCAAGTATCAGCTCAACCCCCAGGATGCCCCTTTCCACAAACACGGCTAAACGTAGGAGGGTCCAACCGCCATGTGCTCAGGTCCATGGTGTAACACACCAAATGCCTGCCGACGCCCCTGCGGGCCCTCATAGTTACTATAGTGGAACCCACAAGAGAGGGTTCTACTCCCCTCTTGAATGACATCACAGTGATAGGAAAGCCCGGAAATGATCAGACCACAATGGTAATAGAAGCTGTGGCTACAGAAGGAAGAGCAATCGGCAAGGTTTCCATAGCCCTATACCATAAAGAGCTATCATTCTGGGGATGTGTGGCAAGTAGTTTGCACGCCCGCTTAGATTTAACGAAGTTTTTTTATCCCGGTGGACAAAGGTGTGTCATTTCAGTGCATCTGAGTGATTGTGAAATCACGTGTGTGCATGTGTATATTTCTATGTGTTGCTTCCAATAAAGATTGGGTGGTACTCAGTGCTTGTCTACATTCCTAGTTTGCATTCATTGTCTGGTTCCATGCTGTGTAGCAAGAAAGAAGCCACACAAACACAAATGCTGTGCAGTAGCCACAGCAACAACTTGTAGACATGGGCAAGTAAAGCCATAAAGAGGTGGTAAACCTGTGGTTTAACAGCAACAAAACATGGATCGTGGTTACAAACAGCATTCAGGATTTTTCAACAAAGGGATCAGCAGGCAGATATCTGACCTTGCCTAGCAACCCGTCCATAGGCTCCGTACAGTCGGGTTTGCGGCTGCTCTGGCGCCATCTGGCGCAGCGACGCAACAGTGTTGGGAAGTGGGCGCCGCAGCTCGGCCGGCCCGATGAGTATTCGTTCCCGCGCGCTTCATTTCGTCTCGGCCACGGTTGAAGCCGTTTTGCTTTGTTCACCAGCCTCCTTTTTTTTTTTATACGTCTTGCGACGGTGCAATGGCATGCGCTTCATCGGCAAGCGTCGGAGGTGAAAAAAAAAAAAAAAAAAAGGCAAGTGGAACCGGCGATACTGCTGCGTAAAGGGCTGTCACAACCACGAAGGCCAGCCCGGGATAATGTTGTACAGGTTTCCTGGCAAATCTTATGAGATCGAACGGCGAAAGAAATGAATCGCAGCTGTGAGGAGAGTAAAGTAAGTCAGCTTCTTTGTTATTTGTGAGAAGGTTTTGTTCTGTAAAGCGTGCTACACATGCGCGTTTCACAGCTCGTTGTGCGACGCCAGCGGCCATGGCCAGCTGCTGAACATTTAAAAGAAATTTGTCACGACTTTGCTGATTTGGCGACTGCTTGCCGTTGTCTTAGCATTCGGTATGATCAGCATAGCACTGGCATGTGCGATGAGCAATATTTTATGCCAAGGAAGCCTATTTTGTGCTGGCGAGCACTAATTCAACGATCCTCGTTTCGGCCGCTGGCGCTTGAGAGGCGCGGTTTCACATGGTGCGATTTTTCTTGTGATATACACTTGCGATGTATCATTGTAAAAGCAAAGCGCATATGCAAGGAAAGGAATTCGTAAGCGAAATCGTATCTTGTGAGAGGGGCCTAATGAGCCTCGATCATTGTACATGATGAAAAACGAACATTCGCATCATGTAAATTAAGATCGCCTAGTTAATAAATCTCGTTTATCAGCGCAGCAGGTGGCTCCGACTGGGTCCCAAACGAGTCAACGAGGACAGCATGGTCACTGCCACACGATCCAACAATCCGAATCGTTTAGCTCACTCGACATGACTGTGCTGACGACAGCCTACGAGTGAGCGTGTAGCTGCACGCGGTCCAGATCGAGCTGTATGACAATCTAAAGTAACAGTGTCACAGGGACATCAAATGGTAGGCCGCGGCGTACAACGCGCCGGAGCGAAATGAGGCATGTATTGCCAACAGTGAGGCGTCGATTAAAAATCGGTCAACTACAACGTTTTCAGGGTGCCAGTTTAGTGACTTCAATTTTAGTATAACAGTAAGCTTTACTCACGTGAAGGATGACGTCGTTTACTTACTTTCCCTGTTGCGAACGGCAGTTCGCGTGAACGTCCATGCCGTCCACTTCTTTCACACAAGCAACATGCGAAGCAGCGTAGAGCTTGTCTCCGCTGGTTAACGCTGCACCGTGAAAGTAATCGTCTATTCCTTTAATAGACCTGAACCCCGCAAAAACTATTTGTGCCATCACAGAGGGCCACGCTTGTACTTTCACGTACACACACGCACAAAAAAAGAAGGCGGATCGCGGATATACGTGCGGCTTTCGGAGGCGTGTATCCGTAGTTCCGAAATCTCGCGGTCTTTCCCCCTTCCCAGTTTCGCGCCGCCCGCCACATGCGACGCTGAGCATCGCGCCACCGCTGCTGCGCAGCAGCGCCGTCTGTTCACTGTACGGAGCCTATAGCTTGGCCACATGGTGGAACCAATACATATGAGTATCTTTTGTACCTCGCAAACACCTCTGCCACATTTTCAATACCTAGTAGTTTCTGTGTGTATGCACATTTTCTACGAGGGTTATGAGTGGCATCTATACATTTCTAGACCTGCCGAGAACTACACATACACTATATATAGAAACAAGGCTTCCTTTTCGGGAACAGCATGCACGACGCTTCTGAATATTTCTGTGCGAAGAAAAGTGCTCTTCTTTTCTTATCGCTCTCTGAAAACACTGACCGACGACAAAACGGCCACGCCGAAGCGCCCGAAGCAGGTGCTGATTATCTGGTCCATTATAGTGCTAATGCATATGCTCCGCACAGAGGAGCAGATACACTAGCTCCACTTCTGGTCACTCCTGCAAGTAACTGCGCAGGAGCAATAAAGGAGCAGCGCGTGATGAACGTCTTACAAAGCGTGTTACAAATCTCGCTTAATATTAACAGCACGTTTTGCGTCAAGTGGTCGTAAAGTTACAAACTCGGTGATCTTCAAAACTACCGGTCAGTAGATTGCACAGCGCAAAAACGATCTTGCGGATGCAGTTGCGTGAAGATGCATGACCCTACAGTTCTTTGTAATGCCGCATGAACTGCCACACAAGAAACGTGTTCGCAGCTATCAATGCATTGACAGCTCGCCCAGCGGAGTTTTGCACAACGATGTGTTTTGAGAAAGTGTGTGCCTCCGAACGCGAAAAGTAGACATGACAGCACAAGATGTCATGAGCAATGATAAGACCGCGGAGGCATTTCATTCCAAAACAAGTGAGGTTGTTCAGTGATGGTCTCTCTTTTGTCTTTTCGCAAGAAAACTAGACCGCGCCTTCCGCTTACCTTTATAGCTGCTGATGCGTTCAGACGATGGAAGTGGAATGGAATGATCAGAAGAGCTGCATTAAAACGCTCACGCACTAAAAAACACACGCACAATTATAAAACGCGCTGTCAAAACAACATGCCTCAAACATGCCGCTGAGATGCCGCTGCGAGCACCGAACTAGGCTTGGATTGGGCACTACTAGAAGACTGTGGTGAAGACAAATGTAAACATTTGGGTAGTACTACGCTGCTGGTATCAGAGGTCGTGGTGGTATATCTAATTGTTACGAACTTGTTATTTACAGCGGTTATCTATGTGATTATTATAGACAGGATTAGAAGCAGCGCGTGGAATCGACACAATGACTATTTGTAAACAAAGAAGCCCACCCTTACACTTATATATATTAAGTTTGTTTGCTTAATTTAGCAAATATACGTTAATTTTCTTCTAACTAGGCAACGCAAATTAGGGTATACTTTTCGTCTTACAAAATGTTTTTTGTTCTATAAAATTTTAGTTTCAGTTTCGTTTAATCGATCTGCCACATTGAATAGAATTTGTGCCTAGAATATACACAGGGTGTCCCGGCTAAAAGTAAACAATGTTTTAAAAACGATGGAGTCTGCTAGGAAGCTTAAACCAACTCAGTGGTGTTGATGATCGCCTGTCCTAGTCTGTGGTATATTTTTCGTTTTGCAAGTTCAATGAATTAGTATAAACTTATTGCCTAACTTTTTAAATAGTAGCTTAACCAAGAAAGTGCCAATGCGAAAGTTGTAGATCACATTTAAAAATTGCCGACTGAAGAGTTTGCAACTAAGTTACAGTGCAGTACACTGTAACTAAGTACCATTGACGGAGCTTCTTGTAATTGCCTGCAAAGAAAGCCCGCGAAATACAAAAACAACGGCGTGATAGCGCGACTATTGCAGCGCTCCCAACTATATATATATATATATATATATATATATATATATATATATATATATATATATTCCGCACGTCTTCCTCATCTGTATATTATCATCATCGGCCTACGTTGCTCGATCCTCATCTTCAGTTTTTTGTGTTCATCATCATCGGGTGTGTTCCTTTGCTGGTTCGCTGCCGAGTACTCGGGCCGCATAAACGTCGTGCCAACAGAGACGTCATTATACATATATATATATATATATATATATATATATATATATATATATATATATGCTGGTGCTGAAGACAGGGGTAAGTGGAAATCGCAGGGAGAGGTCTTCGTCCTGCAGTGGACATAAAATATAGGCTGATGATGATGATGTGCTGGTGCTGAGCGAGGACGGCGCCCATTCCATGCCCACTAGCATCTGTGCGAACCTCAGTAGGCGCGGATGGGTCAAAGTGAGCCAAAATAGGCGGTGAAGTGAGCAAGTTCGTCAGCGCCGAGAATGCGGTTGCTTGGTCGGGGCCCCACGAGAAGGGCAGGTCCTTCTTGAGAAGGTCGGTGAGGGGTTGGGCTATGATGGCGAAATTGCGTATAAAACGGCGGAAGTAGGAGCATAATCCAACAAAACTCCGAACAGCTTTAGTAGACGAGGGCACAGGGAAGTTCTTAACAGCACTAATCTTGGCAGGGTCAGGTTGGACACCTGTAGCACTTACAAGATGACCAAGCACAGTGATTTGTTGTCTGCCGAAATTACATTTTTTGGAGTTTAGCTGGAGTCCCGCTCGACGAAAGACAGCTAGAATGGTCGCCAAACGAGTAAGATGACTTTCAAACGTTGGGGAAAACACAATGACGTCGTCTAGGTAGCAGAGGCAGATAGACCATTTGTAGCCACGAAGGAGAGAGTCCATCATGTGTTCGAACGTTGCGGGGGCGTTGCACAGTCCAAAGGGCATAACTTTGCACTGATAGAGGCCATCCGGTGTGATAAAGGCAGTTTTTTCTCGATCCAAGTCATCAACAGAAATCTGACAGTAACCCGAGCGCAGGCCTATGGATGAGAAGTGAAGACAGTCCAGGGCGTCATCGATCCGTGGCAGCGGATATACGTCTTTGCGCGTTCTATTGTTTAAGGCACGATAGTCGACGCAAAATCTCCAGCTGCCATCCTTCTTTTTGACCAAGACGACAGGTGACGCCCGCGGAATCGAGCATCTTGTCGACTTCTTCTTGTATGACCTGGCTTTCGGTATGGGACAGACGATAGGGTCCCCGTCTGATAGGAATAGCATCTCCGGTATGTATTCGATGATTTAAGAGAGACGTTTGACCGAGAGGGCGGTCATCGAAGTCGAAGATATCCCTATAGGTCGTTAGGAGGTGGTGGAGTTCCGTGGCTTGACAAGTCGGAAGATCAGGGGCAATCAACGTGGTAATTTCGTCGGGGAGTGGACTTGCCGGACCGCTTGCGAGAAAGGACGAACAAGTGTCCGCGTGTAGTGCCACGACGTTGCATTCATCAAGCGCAGACACGTTGGCCAGTGAGATGCCTTGCGGGAGAGCTTGGGTCGAGTTGCTGAAGTTGAGAAGCGGGAGCTGGACGTGGTTGTCGACAACAGTCACGAGGGTGTGTGGCACAGCAATATTTCTGGTCAACAGTACTTCAACTAGTGAGGACACTATGTAGTCGCCGTCTGGAACTGGTGATGCCGTCGTCAAGGCAAACAAACGTGGCGGCTTGCGGTGCCAACAGAACATAATCGACAGAGCATAAACGGTGTGACGGTAAATCTGGAACGCCCGCCAGTTGAGGAATCTCAAGTTGAAGGACGCCGGTTGCACAGTCAATGAGAGCGGCATAGTCCGACAAGAAATCGAGTCCGAGTATGACGTCGTTGGAGCATTGCTCGAGAACCGTAAACAAAACAGATATATGGTGACCGGCGATGGTGATGCGAGCTGTGCACATTCCGATTACTGCGGGACTTCTTCCATCAGCGACGCGAATAATACCAGTAGCGGCGGGGGTAAGTACTTTCTTAAGGCGATGACGAAGGTGATTACTCATCACGGATATTTGTGCCCCAGTATCGACGAGTGCGGGAACAGTTAAGCCGTCAACGTCGATCAAGTTTCGTCGCGTCGGCAATACGAGGAGAGGATTTGAGGTGGAAGTCGAAGATGCAGCGTCACCTCCAAGAGCTGCATCCCTTAGTTTCCCTGTTGAAAGTTGTGCGGCGAAGTCGGACGTCGTCGTAGAGGCGAAGGAGACGACGGCCGACGCGCTGGCGGCGAACGGGACTGGTGACCTCGGGGCGACGGGGAACGGCTGTGCGGTGTAGGGGTGGCATCGACGTTGTACGGCTCAAAAGGCTGGAAGCGGCGGTAGCTATCAGTGTTGTATTGTTGGTATGGCTGAGCGGGCTGAAAACGGCGGTAGTTGTCGGTGCGGCTAGCAGTGTCATCCCGGGTGAACGGCGACACCCAACGGTTGTTGCAATGGCGCGCGACGTGACCGATACGGCGGCAGTGGAAGCAAATCGGCCGATCATCTGCCGTCCGCCATTCAGCCGGATTACGAGAGCGCGGATAAAACCGTTGTTACTGGGGCGGTGATCTCGGGCGAGGCGGCGACCTAGGGCGAAAGTCAGTTGTCCGAGACTGAGCAACGGTGCAAACGGCGAAACCCAAGTTGCCGAGTTCCTCCCGGACAATGGACTGGACCAGGGAAACGGCTGGCACGTGAAAATCGCCGTGGCCGTTGTTGGGGGGAGCAGGAGCAATAGCTTCGATTTCCCGATGGACGATTCGTGTAATTTCCGATGGTGGCGATGACTGCAGACGAGAGGCCTGTCCGTCTTCGCATGATGATGTTCGGTAGCCGAGCGAATGAC
Organism: Dermacentor silvarum; assembly: GCF_013339745.2. Taxonomy (NCBI): domain Eukaryota; kingdom Metazoa; phylum Arthropoda; class Arachnida; order Ixodida; family Ixodidae; genus Dermacentor; species Dermacentor silvarum. The sequence goes on from NC_051157.2 coordinate 165,796,577, forward strand.
CTCGCAATACGCCGACTTTTGGCCTGCTCAAAACGCCGGCATTCTTCAATAATTGCGTCGACGGTCGCACAATTTCGGCACAGTAATAGGTTGAACGCATCGTCTGCGATTCCCTTTAGTACGTGGCCAACCTTGTACGACTCTGCCATGTCCATGTCCACTTTACGGCAAAGAGCCGAGACGTCCTGAATGTAGGATATGTATGGTTCAGTGGACGTCTGAGCGCGGATGGATAGCTCTTGCGTTGCGGCCGCCTTTCGACCCATGGGTTTCCCAAACAAGGCACTAAGTTTTGTTTTGAAAGTGTCCCAACTTCCAATCTCTGCCTCATGGTTATCGAACCACACCTTTGTCGTTCCTTTGAGGTAAAACAGCACGTTCGCCAGCATCATCCGTTGGGTCCCAACGATTGACCTCACTGATGCGTTCATAATTGGCAATCAAATCTTCAACGTCAACTTCATCCATACCGCAGAACGTTCCCGGGTCTTTAGAGTGCGTAACGACGATCGTTGACGTTGTGATCGGCGCTGTTGCAGGCGTCGCACTGACCAGCGCAGGCGGCGTGGTCGCGGTCTCGTCTGTCATAATGATGACCCCGACTCGACGACCACTGTGGAGCTCCGTTGTACAGCGCTTCTTCTGGTACCCCGAACCTCCACCAAATTGTCACGGGCATTCGCAAGTACACGGGAGAGACAATATATACAGGCTGCTGCTACCAGAGAATGGCTGACAGCCGATGATGATGATTTGGCGCATACCCACTCACGGGGATCGGCCAAGAGTCGGGCAGATTTTATATACGTGCTAAGTGAATAGCCTCTCACGAGGCATGTCCCGTCTTCTTCCTCTTCGCGTAGCACAGCGGTCCTTTAATGGCAGGCTCATACGCAATGCCTCGTAACAATATATATATATATATATATATATATATATATATATATATATATATATATATATATATATATATATATTGTTACGCCCGCGAAAGGCGTTTATTGAACAGCCAGCCAGGCAGAGTTAGTCGCGACGGCCTTGATGGAGGTTTCATGTGGGTATGAACCACATGTGACGTGTTTCGTTTGGCTCCTGCTTTTTGCTCATTTTTCGAATGTTTATTGAGTGTGTGTCCTTGAACTTCCTACATTTTTGGATCCGTGAGGTCAAGAGGAATACGCCGATACCTGGCTGTCCGGTGTGCCCGCGACCGGGCTGGTGGGCTAGACCTGCCGGTCCCGACGTGGGACTAGCCGGGTGCGCGACGAGTTCGCGTCCTCGCCGGACCTGTAATAAAAGTTATTTCACTCACTCACTCACTCACTTGATCAGCTGAGCGCCTGTCGAGATTCAGCTAGCCAGCCGCACGTCGTCTTTCTCTTCACCCGTCTTGGATGTCCCACATTCTGTTAAGGCGTAAACCTCGAAAGCACGTAAAAGTGTCACATTTCCCTCCACGCAGACGAAGCCCACCGGGTAAGTCAAACAGGCTGTCGAGAGACGAAAGGCTTTAAACGGGCGACATGCGTAATTTCAGTCTTTGCTGACCGTCGGCCATTTGATGTGAGGCGTGCTATACGGTAAGTCAATTCGCTTATACGATCCGTGATAACATATGGCCCCACATAGTGGGCCAGTAGCTTTTCACATAACCCACGTTTTCTTGCTGGTTTCCACAGCCACACGAAGTCACCAGGGTCATATATCACGTGTCGGCGTCGGCGGTCGTAGCGTGCCTTCGAGCGGTCTTGTGAAACTAGCGTGCGCAAAGAAGCCAGTCGTCGGGCCTCTTCAGCAAGAGAGACGGTCTCGGATAGACAAAGATTATCGTGGCTTGAAAACGGGAAGATAGTGTCCAATGTATGACGCGGCGGACGAGCATAAAGAAGAAAGAAGGGGCTGTAGCCCGTAGTTTCGTGCTGTGAGGTATTGAATGCGTACGTAATGAAAGGTAGCACGCTGTCCCAGTTCTTATGATCGGATGCGACATACATGGACAGCATGTTAGTGAGGGTTCTGTTGGTGCGCTCCGTAAGGCCGTTTGTTTGTGGATGATACGGGGTGGAATGTCGAAAACTTGAAGCACATAGACGGAGCATCTCTTCGACCACGTCTGCAGTGAACTGGCGCCCACGATCGCTGATGATGACTCTGGGAGGTCCATGTCGCAGAATGACGAAACGCAGCAGAAAAATACACACTTCGGTGGCAGTAGCCGATGGTATAGCAGCTGTCTCACAGTAGCGTGTCAAGTGATCGGCACACACGACAATCCAGCGATTCCCATCAGATGACCGCGGGAATGGACCGAGAAGGTCGATGCCGACTTGCTCGAAAGGAGTGCTTGGGGGTGACACTGGATGTAGTCGACCAGGCGGAGCGCTCGTCGGACGCTTGTGACGTTGGCACTCGTTGCAGCTGGACACGTACTGGTCGATCGTCTGACGCATTTTAGGCCAGTGGAACCTTTCTTGCGTGCGGTAGAGCGTTCGCGCCGATCCCAAATGACCAGAAGTTGGGTCGTCATGCATAGCGCGCAAGATGGAAACACGGAGACTCTCCGGGACCACCAGGAGATATCGTGGGCCTGTAGAAGAATAGTTCTTTTTGTACACTACTCCGTCACGAACGCAGAAACGAGTGGATGGTGCTGATTTCCTGGCAGTAGTGAGCAGTGGCTCTAAAGTTCTGTCCTTTTGCTGCTCGATCTTGAAGGTTTTAATATTAGGAAATCCGGGCTCCAATGATGCGATATAGCGATCGAAGTTGTCAGCGTCGCAGTCCGTCGTCGGAAGCGGAAGGCGCGAGAGGCAGTCAGCGTCGGCGTGCCGTCGGCCGCTTTTATGAGAAACGGTAAAATCATACTCTTGTAAACGAAGTGTCCAACGCGCAAGCCGACCTGATGGATCACGGAGATTAACCAGCCAGCAAAGAGAATGATGGTCTGTCACCACAGTGAAGGGGCGTCCGTACAGGTATGACCGGAAGCGCTGTACTGCGAAAATCACTGAGAGACATTCTTGCTCTGTGACTGTGTAGTTGCGCTCGGACTTGCTTAAGGAGCGACTCGCATAGGCAACGACGTGTTCTTTGGCGTCGACGCGTTGAATAAGGACTGCGCCGACTCCAATACCGCTAGCGTCCGTATGAACTTCTGTGGGAACAGCCGGGTCGAAGTGTCGGAGAATGGGATGGGACGTCAGAAGCGACTTCAGCTCCCGAAAACTGGCCTCGCATTCAGGGGACCATTCAAAAGGAATGCCCTTCTGAAGGAGGCATGTCAGCGGATACGCGATGTTGGCAAATCCACGGATAAACCGGCGGAAATACGAGCAAAGGCCCAGGAAACTGCGTAGCTCTTTTACTGAGCCAGGTTGTTTGAAGGCTTCGACAGCAGCAGTCTTCGCTGGATCGGGTCGTATGCCGTCCTTGTCCACTAGATGGCCCAAAACCAGTGTTTGGCGCTCTCCAAAATGGCATTTCTTCGAGTTGAGCACCAAACCTGCTTTTCCCAAGCACTCTAGCACAAGATCGAGGCGTGCGTTGTGCTCACTGAACGTGCGCCCGAAAATCACTACATCGTCTAGGTAGCACATGCACACTTCCCACTTCAAACCACGCAGGATGTTGTCCATGAAGCGCTCGAAAGTTGCAGGTGCATTACACAGCCCGAACGGCATCACATTAAATTCAAAAAGTCCATCTGGTGTTACAAATGCCGTTTTCTCCTTGTCTGTCTTGTGCATTGGAATCTGCCAGTACCCCGACCTCAAGTCCACAGAGGAAAAGTAAGATGCTGATGAAAGGCAGTCGATAGCATCATCGATACGTGGAAGAGGATACACGTCCTTTTTAGTGATGGTGTTGAGACGCCGGTAGTCTACACAAAATCGCCATGTCCCATCTTTCTTTTTAACCAGAATCACTGGCGCTGCCCACGGACTGCATGATTCTTGGATTACATTCTTGCTTAGCATGTCGCGGACTTGGTCGTTGATCACCTTGCGTTCCGATGGTGAAACTCTATACGGCTTCTGTCGCAAAGGCTGGGCAGATCCCGTATCTATGCGATGGTGTATACGAGAAGGAGGAAACGATGGTGGCCCCGCTTGCTGCGAAAAGTCAAACAGTGCGGCATGTTTTAGCAGAATATTCGCCACTTCATGACGCTGTTTAGTGCTCAGCGACTTGTTCACCATAGCTAGAATGGAGGAGTCCACAGCAGGGCATGCATTAACGAAATGGCGTTCATCCGCAGAATCAGGGGCCTCTGTAAGAATGGCGAGTGACAACACTTGATCTTCATGATAGGCAGCAAGTTTCAGGCCCTGTGGTAGTATTGCAGGTTCACTGGAACAGTTTATAGTCCATAAGCTAGTGCATCCGTGAACAACTGACAGCGTGCAATGCGGTATCAGCACATTCCGCTTGATGCAGCTCAGCCGAACGGGTTCGACGAAAGCGTCAAACGTTCTGTCGGTGGTAGGGAAACAGGAGACTGAAACACAGCTTGCAGATAACGGAGGCACAACTGTATCCCTGGATACACAAAGCACACTTTCGTGATACGGCGGGCTCTCCATAAACGCAGCTGAAAAGCTCGTACCTACAATAATTTCTCCCGTTCCACAGTCGACAGTGGCGCCACACAGTTTCAAAAAATCAAGGCCCAGGATTACGTCATGCGTAGAATGAGGTAGAACAGCGAACTCTGCGTTAAATATCTGACCACCCAAAATAACGTCCACATTGCACACCCCGACGGGATGCAATAAGTCCCCACTCACTCCGCGAAACGTATCGGCACGGTCCCAGCGAAACATCACTTTTCGTCCTAGGAGGCTTTTAAACGCAAGACTCATCACTGAAACGGTTGCTCCCGTGTCCACTAAGGCCATTGTCGAAACTCCGTCAATCAGTACAGACACCTTATTTTTAAACATAGAAATGGGTGGAGGTATCTCAGGCGACATCGAAGATTGTCCAGCGACCTCACCTCCAACGGCCGCGCTGACTAGTTTTCCGGAGGTGGCGACGGGTAGCGACGCCGCGGAGACGGCGACCGGCTTACGCGAGGAGCGGGTGGTGGTGTCAAGCTGCGGTCAGATGCTGGAGAACGGTTCCGCAGCACCTCCGGGCGCTGGTGAGGGATGCGTCCTGGATATGCGTGCGAGGGTGAGTACGTTTCATGTGGAGTGCGGTACCGCCTAGACATCGTCGATCGCTCGAACCTCGGTGGTTGGCGGCGATTGCAGTACCTGGCAATGTGACCTAAGTCGCCGCAGCTATAGCACACAGGTAAACGACGATCGATGAACTGCGCCTCGACGCGCTCAGCCGTGGGGGGTCGTGTAGCAGAGTGAAGTGGCTGTGCCTGCTGCACAGGAGGGACGGTCGGCCAGTGTGCAAACCTGCTGGGGCGAGGGTGTTCTTCATGTCGTTGATCGGGGGTAAATGCGCCCTGACGTGGCCCTGGAGCTCCTCTGGGGTGGATGTCCGTGACACAGACCGACGGCTGCCACGAAGTGCACGGTGCTGCAGGCGACATGGGTTGCGGGGAGTAGGCAACAGGTGGTTGCATGACGTTGCACGCAAGCACCTCGTGTCGCAGCAGTTCTTCACGCACGATGTGCCGTATAGTGGATGAAAGATCGGCGGACGGGCTCTCATCGACGCTGGCAACGGTTGTCACATTTGCCAGTCGTCCAAATTTTGGCGCAATGCGACGTGTCTTCAACGTCTCAAATGTACGACAGTGACGTACGACATCCGAGACGGAATCAACGTGTTCCCTGCCTATCAGGAAATTATAGACATCTTCTGCAATTCCTTTGAGGAGATGTCCAACTCGGTCTTCCTCAGACATCTGGGAGTTCACTATTTTGCACAGCTTGAGGATCTCTTCTATGTATGTCGTGCAAGTTTCTCCAGGAGCTTGAGCTCTTTGAGCTAGTGTTCGCTCCGCGCGCTTCTGTTTGGCGTAGGAGTCGCCGAAACACTTCTTAATTTCTTCAACGAAGCGCTCCCACGTTGTTAGCGAGTCTTCGTGGTTTTCGTACCACATCAGCGCTGTCTCACTCAGAAACAGTACGACGTATTCAAGCTGAGTGACAGAGTCCCAACGGTTGTATCGGCTCACCCTTGCGTAGTGCGTCAGCCACTCGTCGACATCTTCGCCCGCTTTTCCCGCGAACGAGCGTGGTTCCATGTAGTGCTGCAAAGGTCCAACCGGCGTCGACCTTGGAGCAGGGACAACTAGAGCTGGCGTTTGTCCACTTCCGTCCTGAGCCATGGGGACAGTCGCAGGCAAGAGACCGGCAAGACGGCGGCTCCGGCGAAGTTCTAGGTGTTGCGACTCCGTGGTACGATGTGTCGTACCCAGCACGCTCCACCACTTTGTTACGCCCGCGAAAGGCGTTTATTGAACAGCCAGCCAGGCAGAGTTAGTCGCGACGGCCTTGATCAGCTGAGCGCCTGTCGAGATTCAGCTAGCCAGCCGCACGTCGTCTTTCTCTTCACCCGTCTTGGATGTCCCACATTCTGTTAAGGCGTAAACCTCGAAAGCACGTAAAAGTGTCACAATATATATATATATATATATATATATATATATATATATATATATATCTTAGTCTAGGCACTATAAGTAAAACGTACCAGCTAGCACAAGCATAGACATTTCTGACCACTCCCTTCCGAGGTCCGGACCCTGAATAGAATCGAACATTTTGAATCCACAAGAAGCGTTACGCGTCTCGTGTATCGTAATCACGTCCCAGTGAAGACCACTCCGAAAAGCCGAAAAGAACATAAACCATCCATCGCACGTTTAATTAATAGTAATTTAATTATTTAATATCATATCAAGGACGTTAAAGAATATATGATATCTGGAGCTTTGTCGACCTATACACGAACGAATCACGCATGCTTTCTGACACGTACACGTTCGCGTGCACCCCACTTTATTATACAAGGGGCACCTTTCCGAACCCTACCCACATATATTACATTTAATGCCAATTGCACTTGACGAAACTTCATGTGATATCGAAGAATTGTTCACTTGGCAAAATTGTCTTATATACTACTTCGATATCACAGCTACTGCTTCGCCTTTCCGGCGAAACTGCAGCCTGTTTTTTTTTCTTCTTCACTTTGAGCACGAGTATAAGCGCTGCTGCGCATGACTGCTATTCATTCCGATTTCGAGTGAATCGGGCTTGGTCTTATTTCAGTTGCTGAGTGAATTATATATATATATGACCTCTGCATGCAAATACGTGGCGATGTATGAAAAAAATCTCATGAAAAAAAATCTCATACCTCATGAACACTCATGAAAAAAAAATCTCGTCGAACAGCTGACAGCATTTATTTGAGATCGAAACATCGCCGAGGTCATATATATATATATATATATATATATATATATATATATGACCTCTGCATGCAAATACGTGGCGATGTTTCGATCTCTAATAAATGCTGTAAACTATTGGACGAGATTTTTTTTCATGAGTAGATAGCATTTCCTACTGGAAAGAGAAGCAATACTGAGACACATATCACTGACGCGCATTTCACGCGCCGTTCATAAAAGACTCTGCCGAAGGGGTCACTGAAGTCTGCAGGCTTTTCTTTTTCAGGGTCAAAAAAGCACGCAAAGCAATTTGAATCGAGGTGAACATACAGCAACATATTCATTCTTTAGGCATAGGCCATCCATACCATTAGAAATAATTGTTAGTTGTCTACCTTCTTCTCTTTAAAAAATATAGTAAATTTTGCCCTTGTATATATTCAAATATATTAGAGAGTAAACAAAAAACATGGCATTTATCGGCTGATAAATATACACAAATTAATAAAATAATAAAAACAAGACACAAGACAGGCTAACACACCTGAACTTAATATAACACAATGATGAAGACAAATAAAATTGACAAGCAATTAACAGTGGATATAAACATGAAACAGGCAGTGGATCAAATATACAAGAATACACTTAACAGTAGTTAACTAAAATAAAGTTCAAAAGAAAACAACGACGTTATACGCGTGGCCGGGCAGCAGCAGCAAGTCCACAAACCGTGAAGTCGGCGCGCACAGCTTTCCCGAAGAATGCTGGCGAGCCGATCTTGTTGAGGTGGATGCGATTGCTGGGCTGTGTTTTCCAGGAGTCTAGATTTGACGTCTTCTCTCAAGGAGGTTGAGCTAACTTGAGGCGAACTACCGTGAGCTTCGTTGCATGCAGACGTTGGTTTGTCGTCTCATACGTCAACTAGTTACGCGGTGTTCTCGACGTGGCTAGGTGGCCCAGGCGATACTGGAAGGCACTAGCTCCTTGACTGCTTCTCAGCCGATTACAGGCTCAGCTTCTAGACTGATTTGCAGGCCCAAAACCTGCGCTTAATCGCATTTCCTTTCCCTAGTTCCCTATGTCGAGGAACTGCAGGTATGCAGAGTTCACCTAATTATTTCATGACTCAAATAAACTTGAAACTTGACTCCTCCTAATAGTCTTGGCGGCGCCCCTTTTAATCAGGGGCGAGGGAACGGTTCATTCCCCCTCGCTGTCCGAGGTCGCGCCCCCGCACTGCACCGCACGGACGCACACGCACACACCTGGGTCCGCTAATCGGCGTGTCGCTATCTCGAAACTATAGGCCGCATCGTGGGACCAGGACGTTTTTGACGCCCGTAAATCGGCGTGTCACTATCTCGAAACTATATGCCGCACCGTGGGACCACGACGTTTTTGGCGGCCGTTAATCGGCGTGTCGATGACTCGAAACTATGCCGCTCCTTGACAATGCAGTAAGCTTTTAGCCACAATAAAATAAATAAGGTAGAAGCAACTCAAAACAAACCTCAAATGACGTGGGTAACATAACTCTGGTAATGACACTTAGCCGCCCCCCCCCCCCCCACCCGGAAAACTTCGGAGTGGGCTCGGAGCCCCCCTATGGCTCTCTGTATAACGGGGGGAGGTGAGGCAAGGAACATAGGTTTTTAATATATAAATAAAGCTAGCATGCAAAGTGCAGAACTAAGTAAAATAAAGAAAACACACTGCAAATGTATATACACGCATATGTACAGTGCACTTTCTTCTAAAGAATAGCAAAATCATACGATACACTGCCAAATGTCTTGCATTGTTAAATATATATATATATATATATATATATATATATATATATTGTAACGTAGATCGTAGACGGCGACTTGAAAAAACAGACGCTTCTCTTTAAAGGTGGACCAGAAAAAGAGCGTGCAGCCTACGCGCTTCGTCGTCTTTCATGGCGCCGACCTTTGCGCGCGCCATCCCGCGGTGCGGGAGCCCCGCATCATTGTGTCAATATATATATATATATATATATATATATATATATATATAACCTGGAATGATACACATATGCAATTATATATACATGCGGTTATATATACATAGACGAATTTAAAAACTTTGTTTATGTTAGTGAACGGTTCAACATGCCACTGCCCGGGGCGTGTGGTTAGAACCCTGCTGCTGTACTTCCGCGGACGCGCACACGCGTTCACACGAACTGTGTCGCACTTAATTAGCATGTCCAGTCATTGCATTCGGCACTGTTGTCGTTCGCTGTACGTCATATTCTTCTGGTATTCAAGTCATGCTGCAGTAAACACTGTGCAAAATCCGTGAAACGTACCGTCGGTCCGTGGAACGCAACCATCGTATACTCGTATGTCACATGCAAGGATCGAATTATTAGCTGGATGCGAAAAGTGCGGGCGAACAATCGCGCGAGGGACATACCGGCCGCTGGACGTATTCAGCACATTCCAAGTATATTCTTAATTGCAGTGGATGGGCGCGTCCTAAGGGTTATACGCTTAAGGTCTGCAAATATAAGCAAGGATCGAGAGCTCTCATCACCGTGCCGGGTGTGCAAGGGTTAAGCGTAAGCGTGTGCGAAACTGCGTTCTTGCGTCCTCTGAGGCAATAAGCGCGCCTTGTTACGTCTACTAGCGCCTGCTGGTTTCGAGACATATTGCGTTGCGCATGCGCCTCCTTTTGTGCTCTTGTGTTGCGTGAGAGCGATGTCTGTTTCGGCTGTTGTGACGCGCGACAACGCACCGCATGCTCCGCCGGACGGAACAGACACCTAACGTAATCTTCTGCGCCATTAATTGCGATTCCGACAGCAGGCTGAACAGAAGCGCACAGGCCCACGATGCACGAATGGATGCGCATGCGCAATGCCATTATTCTCGACATCAAGCGCTTGCTACCATAGAGGGCTCACAAATGTAGTTTGGATATTGTTTAGCACGTAATCGCAGATCTCGCAATATTTTGTCTCCGCCTGGTTGGATACAGGTTGAGGCTACATCGCGCGTGCCAATCGACCATTTACGGGATGCGCTGAATATGCTGGTGGTCAGCTAACTGAAACTACAAGCATGCAGCATTAATTGGATTCACTCTTAGTGCATGAACGGCTGAAACATAGCGTGTTCATGCATCCTCGGTGGTAAACAAGAGCATCACCATCCTTCGCCATGTATGAAGGCTATTTCTAAAATGTGCTGCACACATGGGAATACCTCTCCACGTCGATAGCGAGCGGCGTGCGCGCGCGCACGCACGCACGCACGCACGCACGCACGCACACACGCACGCACGCACGCACACACGCACACACACCACACACACACACACACACACACACACACACACACACACACACACACACACACACACACACACACACCCGCATGCACACACACACATACGCACGCACGCGCACGCACACACATAGCGAACTCGCACGTGTGTGTTATCATATTGACGTGGGCGCCCACCTCAATCATGTGGGGACGGGAGCGCGAGGTCGCGGTTATAGGGGCCCTGAATCAATTTTTCAACATAGCAATAAAACGTTGCCTGTCTGTTAACGAGGCTCCTGTGAACATGTGAGATAAATATTATTGCACTGCCTGCTGCAGGGAATTTCCAATATCCATCGTGTCAAAAGCAGTGAAAAATCGCTTTCTCTCTCCTTTGCAATGCGGTCATGCAGCGTCATCGCAAGCAGCGGAGCTCAGAACAGCTATTGGATGATTTCGTAATTGCGGGAACATTCTCAGTAATATACATTATGCTAATATGGAGTTAAGTAAGCGAAAAATATGTCTGCGATCTCGAAAAGACAAAAGCCATTTGATATTTGCATGGCCGGTCTACACGCGACAGTTGCGCGTTTTTTTTTGGTATGCTATGCGTGGCCTCCGAGATCAAAAGCGTCTCGCCGCCAAGACGTGTGCAACCGCGTTCACACGATTTTCGAGCGACGGTGACGAGGGACAGGTTTTGCCGTCGCGGAGGGCGATCCGTCGCTGTCGCTTGTCGCGTCGCCGGTTTTATAGCGATAGCAATTTATGGACACTCCAGGCGCATTTTTGCCGTCGGAGTCGCCGTCGCCGTGAGGTTCCGTATAAAGTCCACGGGCGATAAAATCGGTGCCGCGTGCCTTATGTTCTATGTGCGAGTGAAAGCGTGCGAGGGTGAGCCGGCGAACGCAGCTCAAACTCGCGCATGCAAGGGCAGGACGTGGGAAGGATCCGCGCCGTCTTTCAGTAGCGCTCAACGCTCTGGAAGGTAAAGAGGAGAAGGAGGGGGGGGGGGGGTATTTACTCCGGGACGCCCGAGCGACGCACGAGACTAAATACCGACCGCAACGTCGCCCAAGGTTAGCAGTAAAGAAAACACCATGCTGGTAACTCTGGGCTGCTCACCAAAATTAGCTCTTTCACGTACCCAGAATTGAGGACGAAATTCCCTTGTCAATTCGACAAGTTGAACAGGCGAAGTGAAACGCGCTGTGCATATTTTTTTCACTGCTGCCCATATGATTAATGATGGACCCGCCTATGCTCATTGTTCTGTTTATAATGTTTTGTTTGTTTTAGCCAGGATTACGTTATCTTGCGAGCGCTCAAATGAATTCAAGAGGAGATCGTTAGGACTGTCAACAATTTCATCTTCGGCGATGCCTTATGGACTTGTGTGGCATGTGCGATCATTTGGATAAATCGTCTTGGCGCCTCCCGATTGTTAATTGAACCGTTTTGTGTATGTAAATGGTCGATTAATTTGTGCGCGAGTTCGCTCTGTGGTCAAGCTTCATGGATCTTTCTGTGTTCTCAAACTGCGCAATTTGTTCACATCTGTACACCCACTAACCTAATGATTACAAAAAGTCACGTTAAAAACATTATCTTTCCGTTTTCCTCAACCAGTGAGCTGTTGCCGGTTACAGCTACCGGATGTCGGCGTGGCAGGTCGATGAAATAAGGCGTCTGTTGCAATGCACCTGTACACAGTCAGCGAGTTTGTGAACGCAGGTTATAGGCTGACTTTATTTGAACTTGTGAATCTATAAGTCGCGCAGTGTGTCCTGCTATGAGATGCAGAATATGCAAAGGCACAAACGGAACCGAAATCGAGTTTTGTCAGATGTGCAACATTTTTAAAATAATCGGTTCAGGTCAGCCTGCCTAGATCATAGCTGGAACCATGCAGTGCTGATGACATGCTGATTGCAAAATTAACTGCGCCACCATTAGTTTAGCTACTGCCTTGCGGAAAAGATAGCATTACATTTGCTAAATGTGTTGAGCATCGACAAGAAAGACCCACTGAACGCTGATTTGCGCACGGCAAGATATGTCAAGGACGGGTGTGCTGGTTCAGGGAAGCATAAGAAACCGCCACAACAATAAGCAGGTGGTAGGGCAGGTAGGTGAATGGCCTCGAAGTCCACGCAGGCCGCCACGCCGTTCAAAAATCCGGTGAATGTTGAAGAGTGTGACAATGACTAACGTAACAGAAAATAATTTTAAGAATGGGAGGGGGGGGGGACCGCATAAAAGGCGTCAAGAACATATAGAGCCTCTCGTTACTGCCCGATCGCTCAACACGGGACGGGCGTGGCCAGTCGCCTATCTGAGGCTCGCCTAATCCGTCGTAACATGTGCTAACTTAGATTTCTCAGAAATAAATGAAACATAGCTTCATTTACTTATTCACTTTCTCTTCAGAATAAGCTGCAAGTTTAAACCTTGCGCCCACGTTCATCTCCTGCGTGCACACACGTTGAAATCTCGCGCACGCATGCACAAGGAGGGGGAGGCGAACAGAAGGCGAGTGCGGCACGCAGTCACATGACTTCACTAGGGACATCTCCACCTGGCAAATCTAGGGAACCGCACAAGACGATGTTCTGCTGGGGATCGCTCCCCCGAGTCGCTCCCCGGAGGCGTATTCCTATTTCAGCCCCCGTACAGCGCTCCCCGGAGCGACCGCGCGCCCCCGCCGGGCCACAAGGCTCCGCAGGCTGGTTCTTAATTTATTCTATGGGCTCCAGGGGGAGGGAAGGGACGGGGGAGACCGCGTACTACGCCGCGCGCTTCAGCCTGAGTGGCTGCATCTAGCAAGCCATCTGCGGCAGGGGCAGAGTCCTTCCTCCCAGCGCTGCGTTTTCGCGGCTTGGTTCGCGTTGATGCGAGCGGCGGGAAGAAGTTCAATTCGTTCGGTGCTGCTGCCGCGATCACTCACTACAGCGTTTTGACCAACGTTGGTTTTGACAGCGAGTTTCCGCGGTCATCGAGTGAGATGCGTTCATGTTTGCTTGTGCGCTAGTGACACCATGCTCGTTAATTTAGTAAGTGTGTCTATGTTAACGAGTTTATACGGCCAATAAAACTGTTATCCTTACTTCGTATAGTTTTCCACTAGTTCGCTATCGCCAGATTCGCAATCGATGCTTCGCCATGCGGGCGAAACTGCGACTTTTTCTGGCTAGTCAGAAAATTTCGCTTGTCGTCCGGAACTACACGCGCCGACTTCCGCCGGGGACAGCGTGATTTCGCAGCAACATGGAAGCAACCACCCACGAAACACGGAGGTAGCTACTTGATGTCTAAAATATCTCTTGAACGGATAATTTATAGTGCAGTAGCTCTCTTGATCAAGACCTTGTGTAGCCGTGGATTTCTAGAACTTGAGTAAGCCCTGCTAACGTTAGGGTAACAGTTGGCTACATGGACATCTTGACAAGAGCAACTGGATACTTTTATTAGGTATTAGACATACCCTCAAATATTTGTGGCAGCGGTTAGAGTAACACGAGATGTGTCCACAATTACAATTTTTTAATGAGGCACGGACATCAGAAAAAAGTTTTTATTGTCGGATAGAGTGATGCACAGGTAGTTTTTCCAGATGTGAAATATGGCAAGAGCACAGCCTGATTGGTCGACTAGCGCATTTTGCTTAGACCAATCAATTCAACGCCACCTGTCACATTTATTTCTTAAATAAAAAGACCTGCATTGTATTGTAAGGTATCGCCATATGCCTGCATATGTAAGCATGAATGAATGAACCTTGACTGAACCAGTGACTGAAACGTCGCAGAAATTATGTCCAGTTCTTCGGCATACCACCCAATGGGGGATCCCTTACATACTGCATGTTATCGGAGCAGAAAGATAAATCGGAATATGCTGTTAATTTTTTTTACACACACCGTACAGATAAGCTCTTCATGTAGTGAAATGCGGCGCATAAAACGTGGTTGCAGGCTAAAATGCAGCGAGACATAACTTTACACCATGTGACACAGTAAAACTTTATTACCTAATAAATTAGAAAAGATACAGAACGTGTAATTAGCAAGAGTGACAAATAGTATACAGGTGGCCGTGCATGGATCTTGAAGATGACTTCTGCCGCAGCCAGAGCAGGCCAGCCTTGCCTGGCCACAAAAGTTTTCTGTCGAAGGTCACGTGAGGAAGTTCTTGCAGACACAGGAAAGCAATATATGCATTGAAGAGGGAAAAAAAGCAAGAAAGGTAATGAGAATGTGCAGAGTTCAACTTCAATTAGCAATATGTGCCAAGCAAGAAGTTTGGTGACATTGAAAGTAAATTTAAGCACTCCTTTCTTGTTAATGTAGTGAGCTGTTAAGGTACGTGTATGATGATATTTAAAATTACTAGTATATTTCCTGGCCTATAGTTAATAAAATGCAGAGCAGAGTCAGACAGAGAATTGCCTTCAAGTGCCTATATGGTGTTCCGCGGCTACAAAAAGGCCTTTAAATTCTTTGAGAATCTCTCCGTAAAATATAATCAGTTTAAAACAGTTAACCGTTCTGCAGGTAAATGTAAGCTTAATTTGATCATAAAAAGTTTCGAGCTGGGTTTCAATTTGCAAATAAATTTCGTTGAATATTGAAATTTCGACCTCATTGAACGTTGCTGCAGCCTCAATGATAAACTATAAAAGGAACTGATTAAACTGTAAGGATGCATGCAGCGTTTCCGAGTTGGCCACGTGCTGTATATACGGGGCTGGGGTTCACTTCCCTACACGTCCGGGCGGCAACCGCTTTTATTTTATCTTCGTTTTTGGGTGCCAAGAAAAACCCTCGTGGTGTCGAGTGATGAGTCGCCGGGCGCGCCGTAGAGACGCGGTAAGGATGCGAAGAACGCATTCGGAGAACGTGATTTTAAAAACACCGATTTCGGAATCTGCGCATGTTCATAATTTGTTGGCGTGAGCAAACCTCCAGTGAGACTAGTTTACTCGGTGTTGCGGCACCGAACTCTCTGCTGGCTAGGGACACCGCCGAGGTTTGTAATGGACTGGCAACAAATTGAGCGTGCCTAGCCAACACCACCTAGATAGCACAAGGCCTGTTCACTCCGATCTATGAAGTCATGCTACCCAGCCCGACTGCCATAGAATCTAATGGAGATGCTCTCGAGTAAGCAAGAGCGATTTTGACGTCACCGCTTTCGTCACGCCAGCCTTGGCAATGGAAATTTCGGGCCAGGTAGCATAACGTCATGGATAGGAGTGAACAGGCCTTGTGCTATCTATAGGTCGTGTTGGCCTAGCGTTTCTTGCTTTGCCTGCTTTATACGATATACACAGTCTATTGTATCAGTGGGCATTGTTGTGGCACTCGCTTGCCAAAGTCGCCAATGAGCATGACGGCGTGAGGATGACGGTCAGACGACGCAGGGCCGACGGTGGAAAGCCGAAGACAGAATGACGTTGACGGAACGACAATCGCGTGGTGACGCTGGCACGAAGAAAATGGGATGACGACGAGTGTATCACGATAATGGCGTTACGAGGACGGTATGTGGATCACCGAACGACAAAGCTGGAATGAAGACTAAGGCACAACCACGACGAAGTGACAACGGTACGAGAACGGGTGCATGAGAGCGACTAGTTGTCTGATGACGACGATATGACGACTGTCGCATGCAACCGGTAACGTAGTCACGAATACATGACCACAGCATGGTTGCGATAGAATGACGTAGACGGAGTGATGTCAGCATAATGGTGACGACATGACGACATTTTTTAATTGATGAGGTTGGTGAAACGACAATGTGACGATAATGGTATGCCGACTATTGTGTGACGATGATGGAGTGACGGTGACGGCATGCCGAGACTCCCATGACGAAGTTACAATGAGAACGATGGAACGACCACGGCGACGGTATGACAACCAATGCGAAACGACGACTGCGTGCGAGGACGCGTTGATAACGATAGAATCGCGACGAGAGTCGCAGGGCGAAGCTGGAGCAACGAAGATGTAACGACCACAGCTATATCACGATGACGTTGCGGCAATGAAATTATGACGAATGTATGACGATGAAAGCGTGACTACGAGGGCAGGGTGAGAGTCATATGATAAAGCTGGAATTCTGATGATGCTACGACTACGATCCCGCATGACCATCACTTACACATACTTAGTACCCCACGCTATTGGACAACTAAGGCCACTGTGTCAGCGTAGAATGCGCGACGATGACGATGATTAACAGAATATGAAAAGCCATGCTTTTAATGCGTAAACGGTATTGCTGACATGGTTAAAGGATTCGGGACCACGCCAACTATGGTAAGGTTTTTAATCTCGTAGTAAGGTTAGCCTTACACATGACTCGTACATAACGGGACTAAGTACGGTTTCATGGCATGTTTTATGGTTCACAGTAACTTAAGCAAGTTTTCAGTTAGGTACGTTTTAGTTTCTCAGGAACACGTGGAATCTATATTTGCTGCGGTGTACTTTAGCTGCCAATGAAACGTTCACTTCCATTTTTTTTCTTTCGTGCATGCCATCATGCCAAGGGCAGCTCTGATTTCGGCCAGACAGGTTTGAACTCGAATAACCATGCTGCAACAGTGAAGGGCATCACGGCCTGCTTGAGGAACATACCAAAGAACATGGCTCCACTTGAATGGGTCCTGCGTCAGTGCGTTACGCAGGGCACACAGGTTTGAAGCCTTGGCTTAGCTGCATTTTGTACCTGATAGCTGTTCAGGTGCATTTAACTACATGGGTAAGTACTATAGTCATCGTCGTGACAATTTTGTCACACTGATCATACTTTCCCCACTCGTATATGGGGAACGTGAAAAGTGACAAAAGATTATACTAGCGGCCTTCACGTAGTAACGGGATCCTACAGAATGTTCTGTTTTAGGTTGGATGCATCAGGAAGTTTCCGATATCGCGTACGCAAAATTAGATGACGCAAACAGCCGGGCTTATAAAAGAATGCAAAAAGGTATATGAAAGAACTCCAAAGGAGTGCAAAACGCAAGACGGGCTTGGCGCTTTGCGCACGGAAAGATCCCTTTGGATAACCAGACTCCGTTGGCGTACGCAAAATCTAAAACGCCCTATTGATTGCCGCTTGGGTCTTCATGTTTTGATTTTCTAATTAAGGAAGTGGGACACTGTAGTCGCTGAAGAATTTTTAATTACATGTGGTATCGTTGCCTTACTTGGAACTTCAAATTGTATTCTTTTTTTTCGCACTTTAATTACGTCGGGAAGATAGGTTCTCTACAGTGCATTTACCTGTTGGACATTATCCTCACCATTTTTTATGGAGACATCGCGTTGCTTCAATGGTATATGTGCTGTGGTTTGAAATATGTGTCGGCATTACAGTATATTTATGTAACATTTCATTCACAAAAAATCGAAACAACGACACGCGAGGATTTGCGGGATCCACAGGGAATGGGTAAGTGCTGGATGTCAACAAGATCCCAGAAACTAATCGTTGGGGATCGGGAGAAAGCACGCATTTTTCCTTTGTGTGCTGAGCGCCAGGTTAGTTTTGAAGGGTCTGCAGTGCAGGGGTCTGCACTGCAGTATGCAGTGTCGAGCATAAAACGCGCGTGCCACATGACTGAGAACAGACTTAGCTGCGATGAGGAAAAGTGAAAAGTACGAGAAAGAATGTAATCGGAAACAGAATCGCATCAAAATGGTGCCCCATATTTGCATAATGCAGGCAAACTAATGAAACCCCAAAGCAAGAGAAACAAAACAGCTTACTGAGCCTAAGGTGACGGCTCTTCACAATTAGGCAACTGTTAACACCCTCCTACTGTGCAACGGCCGCCATGGCGCGACCTTGACAAAGCGCGACCTTGAAACGGTAGGGTTGGTTCTAGTTTGCGAAGCGAGCGTATTGTGACGAGCTCTTCTTTACATCACCTTCAAGCTATCTCAAGTTTGCCAAGACCAAAGAAATTCCTATACAGAATGTTGTCTCACAGTCAGCCGCTGTCCAGAGCTTCATTATTTAAATTGCGCTGCTGAAATGTGTCTTGTATTCTGTGTGCTTATCAAAATTTACGCATTGCATGGCCGACAGGCTAACAGGGGCCGAATTCACACACAAAAAAATTTGGTTTATTAGACTTGCGTACCATTGGAGGTCGCTGTCGCTAACCGATAATACATTCAACATTACGATTGAGTGAGACCTGCTGTTACTAACTTGTAGTGGAAGAACGAATAGTTAGGTGAACACAGGCCCTCAACTCTGCTGCTGACTTAGCGACATACATGGGCAGTCCGGTATCTATTTCGCCATCTTCGGTAGACACCCTTCCACCCTGGGGTTACCAGCAACTCACAGACAACAATCCCATCGGTCGCCTCCGAAATCCGGTTTCTCGTCCATCGGCTACGTTACGACGCCACATAAAAGAAGCAGATTCCACACTATCGACAGGCTCACCGGTGGTCTATACCGATGCGAACGGCAAGGAGAAATAAGTTGTTACGTCCACTGTGGTGCTATAGGGCATCCAACTATAAGTGCCAATTACGCCTACCGTCTGACATCTCCGGTCCCATCGGTCAGTGATGAACTTTTGGCCTTACGAGATGCAACAAACTTGGTGATAGCTGCTTCCACGTCACCGATATCGGTTATAATAACACGCACAGACTCCGCCTCTGCCATAAAGAAGATTTGGAAGGTAGACAATACCCACCCGTTAGCAGACAAAGTACACCGCATGACCGCACAGCAGCCCGGTCAGCTTCGGATACAGTGGATTCCACGGGACCCCACTTCTGCTCGCATACAAGCTGACACCGCTACCCACAGTGAGCTGCCATCAACTTTGGAAGCCGCTTTCTCAAGTGACCATCCAAGGTGATTTCCTCCACCGCAAGGAGCTTCTCCGCGCACCACACGAGATTTAATTCTACCGTGTCGTTCAAAGCTCCCAGGAGGCCTTACCCGCCAGGAGAAGGTGGTGAGAAGTACTGCCCTAATTATCAAAGTGTCATTGCAGCATTTGTAGGCACAACCAAGGGTCATCTAACTGCGGTATTTTCAGTGACGTACTAATTGCGCAATAATTTCGTTGCAAATAAAAAATTAACCCCGCGAAATATGAAATATACGACGTGACTGCGCTCCCACCCGCGTCACAAAGTACTGCCCTTGAACAGGCCCTCGAACAGGAGTTCTAGAACGAAATAAAGGAAGTAAAGAAAAATATCGTGATCGAGCAAGTGCCTTATCTGCCGCACCCTGGCCGAGGGAACATGTCGCGTTTTCTGTTGGTGACAAGCTGTGATAGCTGTTGTTTTAGCGTAGGTAAAGTGCATGGATGTTTTTTTTCCACAATACCTATACATACAAAAGCGATGTGACAAAGGCAGTGCAAATGTTTAAAAATGCGCTTCGTTTCGTCCCAGTCGCCATGTCTTTCTCTAGTATGCAGAAGGAAAACATGATCCTTGCCTTGAGGTCTGCAAACAGCAGTAAGACGAAGGCCGCAAGGATATGTCAGTCATGGAAGTGTGGTGGTAGACCAAACGCATCGATGATCATCAGAAATTATGAAAACCCGAGACAAACCGGAAGCTTAAAGAAAGAGCAGCGGAGGACTTCATCTTTGAGTCCTAGCCTACGCACGCATGTTCTAGCATTTATGGCCTCAAGCACTCATGCTATCGTGCGAGACGTGGCCAAGACGTGGCCGCCAAGGTGCCAGTTTTCAAGTCGTCAGTTTGAAGGATTCTAAATGACTCGGCTTTCCACCCTTACGACCCGTAACCTTAACCTGCACTAATGCTTCGAAGACAGGGACCTACAGAATCGTCGCGATTGCTCAAACTAAGTCCTCCTAAAAGCCGATGAGTCACCGAACTTTCTGAGCAACATCATGTGAACAGATGAAGTCAATTTTTGTAGAAACGCCCAGGTAAATTTGCATAAATCACACTATGGAGTGACTCCAATTCACACTGAATAAAGCGCACTTGGCGCACGTACGAGGGGTCGTTCAATTCGCCGTGCGGAATTTACGCCGGTGCTATAATTGGTCTCATCTTCTTCGATCACAAACTGACTGGACAGTGTTAGGTGGACGAAATTCTTGTAGGGGTGGCAGATTATTTTCTCAGCGAAGTCCCACTGTTGCGTCTTCCACTTATGTGGTATCAGCAAGATGGGGCGCCAGCACACAGCAGCAACCGAGCACGAAATGGGCTGGATGGGGCTTTTCATGCTGTGATGTGTTTGTCACCGATCTCGGAGGTGTGCGGGTGTTAGAAGAGATGGAGAAGGAAGACGGATGGCGACACAGCAAACAGATTTTTTAATAACACGCACACTCAAAACCAAACTAAAAATCAAGCACACCCAAGCACACTACGGGAAGAAATACTAATAAAGATACAAACTAAAGCCTAATATACTAAGAATGTTCCTATTTGTGCCTACCACGACCTACTGGAACTACAGACCTGCACAGATGTCCGGCTTCTATGGGAGCAGCTTGCGCCCACTTTCGTTCAACCGTTGGCCATAGGTGGCGCTTTTATAACCTGTTCGTCTGCTACTCGGCGGGTGGCTGGGCGGCATTCGAATGTGTGCGCCTGCTCTTCTGTAGCGGGCTGCTGGCATATGTGACAATTTCTTACGAAGACGACAGCTAGTATGTCAAAACTGTTTAACTGTACTCATTTTGGTGGTATGTATTAACACGTAAAATAGTACACGAATTCTTTCTCGGTTTGCCATTATGCGGAAATTTCGCGCTGCTCCACACAAGAAAAAAAAAAAAGAACTAACTGATCGAGTGATTGTTTACGTGTTTGTTCGGCCCGTCAAATATGCATCGCAAAGCTTTTATGAAACTGTGAAAACTGATGCTAGAGTCCTTGCTTTGTTCTGCTTTACATGATGGCACACAGCAGTATAACATAATGTGATCGTTTACGTTATCCCATCTGTAATTAACTCAAGCAAGCTGCATGTAGCTAAGGCTGAAGTTACATGCCTTCTGCAGCGTCTGCAGATTCACGCAGTTTGTGTGTGGTCTGCGTATACATATCGTCTGCGTGATTCTTTTAAATTTCCTTGTTCATATCAATGTATCAAGTTCTTTATTATTGTATTTCATTATTACTCCATTGTACTATATTTTATCCTATGAATATTCTGGTAATCAGATTTTTCCTCCTTCTGCGAAGGCAACGGAAAGAAATGTTATCATCTGCCGGCTGTACTCGTTTTTCTTTCTTGCTCCGCTCTTCCTACAGTATCTCGTGATTGAAATGAGAAGCAATCATCTGCAAATTTTGTTTTCTTTTTTATTTTCGTGAATTTATGCATTTACAAACAATGTAAACTATCTGTGGCTGCCGAAATAGCGGCACGAGCGCTGGAACAGATCGCAGAAGCAGACGACAGCGAACAGGTTATAACTAGCGCCACTCTGCTCGTACGTTCTATCCCTAGCGGCAAAATGAATGAACTAGACCAGGCGTGCTGGAGCAGGGAGATTTGTGCAGGTCTGTAGTTCAGTAGATCGTGGTGCCTACACTCGTCTGTGGCGGCTAATCCACCAAAGTCAGGCAACCTTGTATTAACACTGGGACGCGGCGAATAAGAGTCACCTTGTTGTGTTCGTCGTTGCACGTTTAAGTTTGTATGGGTGTATGTATGGGTATGGCACGTTTGTCCGAGTCCGAAGCTCGTCGGCTCTTTCTCTCCGAATTCAGCGCCCTTGTCGATTCTGCAGACGTCTGTGCCTCGCTGTCGTCGCGTCGTCTCTTTTGTCGGTGTTTAGCTCATCAGTGCTCCGTCGGTGGCGAGCTCATCATCTCGTCCTTGATGGCGTTCGCCGTAGCTTAGGCCCACCTGCCTAGGCCTAGCGTCGGGATGCGTCGCAACTTCTTCAGGAGTGCCGACGTGTCGTCCCGAGGAGATTCGAACGTGCCGGTCTGCCGCAGAAGCGGGATCCTCTCTGGGGTGCCTGGTCCTGCCGTGAGAAGCTGCAGCCCGTCCAGGAGCCTCGCCCGAACTTGCCGAGGTCGACGGCCACACCTTGGACGGCCAGCGTCGCGGACTCAACCAGACCCCCAAGTCTCCCGTCGCCAGAACATAGCTGGAGATGCGACCTTCCTGACCCGGTGCCACGTTGAAACTCAACGGACAGCGCCGTTCATCCCTCGACTATGCCTCGGTTCGTGCGCCTCGCGCGCTCGCGCCGTTCGGAACCCCGTGTTTCTTGTGCTCCTTTTTTTTTCGCGCCACCGGCGGCCTCTTACATATGACACATGCCCAATGGATTGGAAGGCCGTGTGTAAATTGGCCGGCTAGGTCACCTGACCTCTCTCCACTCGATTTATTTTTTTAGAGTTACGTGAAGGATTGTGTTTACATGATCCAAACGACGACGTCAGATGAGCTCAAGGCAAGGATAACGGATAGCTGCCGTAAAATTCCAGCGTCGGTCATCAAGCAAGCCACTCAAGATGTGATAAAGCGGACTCAGTACTGCGTAGCTGCAGAAGATGACAAATTCGGACGCGTCCGCTAGGCAGCAGCTGGTGATCAACGGCGCTTATGAGTGCACAGATAATAAGCGCGCACTTAAATCTGTTGGCTTTTCTCTTCTTTCTTTTTTTTGTGCAGACGGAGACCCGATTGCCTATTCGGCACATTTGTGTACATTTACTTTCTTGAACGCATAGGTTTTGACTTTTCTCTACACGTGGATCGCTTCCCTATCAGTCTATTTCGCTTTTATTTTTTGCCACGAACCTATTTTTGCAGCACGCATACACTCCCATGAAAAATAAAGCCGTCACTTTAATTTGGCTTTGGTCCGAAGCACTGTGGAAGATATATAGGTGAGGACACAGCTGCCCGCACCGGTCCCCGATAAAGTCCCCTAGTTTCTGTAAGTGCCACGAGATGGCTGTTCCCGCCGCGGCCCGGGGCGCGACTTTACAATTGCTAGTAGGTACCGCGGGGGCGTGGCACTGCGGGTCACGTGACTTCCGCTTAACACCTGTTGTCATGGCAATCGTGGAGCTCCTAGGTGCCTAGGGACATCAATATATAAATTAATTATGGGGTTTTACGTGCCAAAACCAGTTCTGATTATGAGGCACACCGTAGTGGGGGACTCCGGAAATTTGGACCACCTGGCGTTTTTTAACGTACACCTAAATCTAAGTACACGGGTGTTTTCGCATTTCGCCCCCATCGAAATGTATACAGGGTGTCCCAGCTATCACGCAGCACGATTTAAAAAAAGAGGAACGGCATTACGCGAAGCAAACCTAGTACGTATTGTTTCCAGTACAGTGGAGTAGCAGCCAGTATCTTTTTTCGTTACTGAGATTTAATTAATTAATTGTAATTAATTATCTAACTCGAGAATTACTGTCCTAATTATAAAAGTGTCAATGAGAAAGTTGTGGAGCAACTTGAAAAACTCCCGATACAGCTTTCTGCTTCTCAATACGTGCTACAAAAAAGTTTTTCCGGGTGTGAAAGAAACTCGTGAATACACGCAGAATTGCCGCGCGACTGGCCGCTCGAGGCACTTTGCGTGTATTCGCGGGCTTCTTTCACGCCTGGAAAAACACATTTATGCAGCACGTATTCAGCAACAGAAAGTTTTATCGGGAGTTTTTCATGTTGCTTTACAAATGTCTCATTGACACTGATAATTAGGACAGTACTTCTCGAGTTAGATAATTAATTACAATTATTTAAATATCAGTAACGAAAAAAATACTGGCGGCTACTCCACTGTACTGGAAACAATACGCACTAGGTTTTCTTCGCGTAACGCCATTCCTCTTTTTTTTAAATCGTGCTGCGTGATAGCTGGGACACCCTGTATATTGATACGTGCACTTGTTTATCTTTCACCGCGGTGACCACTTTTCACCGGCTAACAAATGTTCAACGTTATCGCTCGGAACAGGAAGCGCCTGCATGTATCGGAAGTTTCTGGAACGTTATCGATGCTTCTATCTGTTGTCTTTGGTCACCGACACTTACGTAATCTGATTGGATGAGCGACCCGAACTGTCTAGTACTTTCTGGAAGACACGCAGGCACCGGGGATTACATTGGAACCTTCGATGACTCATGTAGAAAAGACGACGCGTTTCGCCGCTCATGAGATTTCAGCGATCACCGTATGTGTTCGCCGCTATCGTTGTGCTTCCAGAGCAACTTGCTTTTGTGGGCACAAGTTCGCCCAATAAAAAGTCCGTTTCGTCATTCACAGTTTTGCGACTGTTTTCCTCACCGCAACTACTACGTGACAATATAGAGTTTTAGATTAGGGGGACGCAAGCGTTGGGGCCCCCTAATCTTAAACACTCTAATATATACAAATTCAGTGACGGCAGCTTCTCTTTCCTGTTTTGATAATTATTTTTATAAGTATCTAAACGAGCGCTAATGCTGTGATTGACTCTGTGGCACGTGAATTGTTGGAGGCCAACCAGATTAGGAAGAGAGGTGAAACATGTGTCAGCTCCCCGTCTCTGAATATATACACAAATGAAAGTGTGTTTTTAGATAAGTTTTAGATTCGCCATTTCCTTCATGCATATCTTCAGTGTTCTCACGCGTGCGCATTCATACAATCAGTGTTCCGCCTTTTTCGTCCCCCCTCTCCCCATGGCTATATATTCAACCACCTTTGACCACAATAAACAGTTGCATGTAGCGCCTGTCCTGTCTTTGCTCCTTCCTAATGTGCTGTCACTGTTGGCGCTTCATCTTTTGAAAGATGTACCATGACTCCGAATGTATCGCGTGCACTACCTTTGTCAAGCGCGTGTCGCAAGATCTTGTTGGGAATGATTGTAAATAACACGTTTACGATCAAATGCCAACATCCTAGCCTCCAGCAAACCTTCAGTAACTTAAATAATCCGCGCCGTCCTTGCCACTTGAATTCGCGGCGTGTATAAGCTATGACGCTCAAAGGCTGGCGGAGGGCACGGACGCACCAGCCTCCGTGTCCTACAGCAAGTGCGTCTCAGAGACATAGTAGTCATACGAACTAATAGTTAAACGAAGAAGCAAGCGAACGGCTAAACGAACGAGCAAACGACTAAATGAACGACCAAACCAGCCAGTGAACGAGCGCTCCACCCCCCGCATCGTAATATTCACACACTTTAAAGCTCACGCGAACTAGCACGTACAGAGGTCAACACACTTGTCTAGAACACACTCGTGAGGGCCAAAGCAGCCACCAAAGCTTATAAGGACCCCCAGGTCAGGAGAAATCAAGGGAAACTGTAAATTTAGCCACGCAACCTTACATACAGTCGATTTTGTGCCACGTGTCATCTTAAGGTATCACCAGCACCGCCCTGAGAACGTGGTTCGCTCGTTCCAGAGAAGTGTGATGACCCCTGTACGTCTCAAAGACCTATGATGCTGTCGTTCGGCGACGACCGCACCCCGTAACTCGGTTTCGGGAGAGCACGGGCACTTTTCATCGGTGACTTTGTATCGCCAATCCACCGGGCGGTCGCTAACGACGAACAAGAACAGAAGAGGCAAACAACGGTAATCGTTCTAAAGAAAGCTAATAAGTAACCACAAAAGGCCGAGTTGCTTTCCTAAGGTGAGTTTTCACGCTCGAGCCACAAATGTCAAAAGGATTGTGCTGAATCGTAAAAGTTTCGTAATCACGTTTTCACACGCAGCTTCGCGCGCCTGCGAATTCAAGCCTGTTGGCGTACAAAACGATTAAGCTTCTTGCCTTTGCTGAAACTATTTTGGCATGCGAAGGCGGAGCAGGTCATGGTGATGGAAAATGCCGTG
Source organism: Dermacentor silvarum (assembly GCF_013339745.2). Taxonomy (NCBI): domain Eukaryota; kingdom Metazoa; phylum Arthropoda; class Arachnida; order Ixodida; family Ixodidae; genus Dermacentor; species Dermacentor silvarum. The sequence goes on from NC_051157.2 coordinate 165,823,097, forward strand.
ATACGACGTCGCACATGCCGCAAAACTTAGTTCAAGTTGTTCGCAAACAAAAACAACACGGGAGAGCGACGGCGCCAACATGTGCTCCCCGCCAGTTGGTAGAGGCTTCTCGGGCAAAAATGGCAATGGAGCGCGATCGTAAAAAACGCAGCCAGCGCCCGGCAGCGCGATGGCTCACGTGTCGCCATTATGCCAATACCGACGCGGCGTCGGACGGGGCGTGCGAGGAGGAGGCGGCATTCTTCAAAGCGTGTCATTACTTTACGAAGTTTGATTGACAGAATCACGCTCCTAAATGCATCGCAACTTGGCTGATGCCGAGAAGGAGCGGCTCCTCGACTGTTTCAACACCTTCTATGACATCGGTGTCCTCCCGGAGAGCTGGATGGTTGCAGTGGTGACACCAATCTTGAAATCCCGGAAGCCTGCCATAGTCCCTATCCTCATATAGGCCGGTGTCCCTCACTTCCGCCGCCTGCAAGGCGATGGAAAGGGTGGCACTGGCACGCCTAAGAGTGGATTGCGGCCCAACTCGAGTACTTCCCGGAGCACCGGAGCAGCAGACGGGCTTCAGGCGCCAACGCTGCACGGCAGACTCCATCTCCGATGTGGTGGCCACCCTGGAGGATGCCAAAGCCATAGGGGACGTGGCAATGTTGGTGCTTCTGGACATCAAGAGCGCCCTTGACGGACATCCACACGCGGTCATCGAGGCCTGCCTAGACCGCCTCGGCCTGAGCGGCTGCCTCAGAGGCTTCATTTCCGCATTCCTGACCGGCCGAACCTTCCGAGTGCGCGTTGAACAGGAACTTAGTGAGCCCAGGGATACCATGACTGGCGTCCCACAGGGATCGGTGCTCAGCCCTTTCCTGTTCAACATGGCTCTCGCAGGCCTATCCGCATCTCTTCCGGCGGACCCACGGTTCCCTGTTCACTGCTCCATTTATGTCGACGACGTGGCACTCTGGACCCAGGGGCCGAGGAAGTCCATGCCATTCATTCGGTGCTCGCTACAACGGGCACTAAATGCGGTGACCGCATTCCTTGGTAGCATAGGTCTCACCGTCTCCACAGCCAAGACCGAGGCCATGCTGATTCATCCACTGGCCTCAGCTCGACGCTACACAAAGCAGCTGAAGATTGCTGGCCGTGCCCTACCTTGGAAGCAAATGGTCACTTACCTGGGGCTCGCTATTGACCACCGGCTCACGTGGATTCATGCAGCCAAAGCCGCCACTACCAAAGTGCACCGGGTGCAGGAATCTGTCAGCAATCTGCAGCAACATGGCCGTGGATGCAACACAAAGTGGGCGCTGCGGCTGAACGAGGCCGCAGCAACGTCTGTGCTCTTGTATGCCCTTCCATTGGTCAACCTCACAGCGGCCAGGAGAGAGCAGCTGGAGGTTCTGCACAGAGATGCCATTGGGAGCATCCTGGGGCTCCCAAAGCATTCACCGGTCGCTGCAACACTGGCAGAGGCTGCTGAATGGCCGCTGTCGCTGAGAATGCTCGAACGCGCCCTGGGGTACATTGACCACCTTCATCGTGCTCCGGATGGCGGAGACCTGCTGGCTAGACTCCGCAGCCAGCCGTCCTCACGGATGGGAGGTCTGTGCCTGCTGTACGAGCAGGTGATCACGGACCCCTCGTGACAATCGCGCTGCCTCCATGACACCTTCGACCAGCGGACGTCTACGTCTCGCTCAATGGAGTGCATAAACGACAGACACCAGCTGCAGCACTGCAACAGGCTGCAGCCTGCAAACTCCACGAGGATCTGGAAGGAAGTCTGCTGGTCTACACAGATGGATCAGTCTTGGCGAACGGATCGGCCGCTGCAGCCTGCACCATCCCGGCTAGGGCGGTCAACAGACAATGTTGCATCCCCTTCGCCGCGAGTTCCACCGCGGCAGACCTAGCCGCCGATGTCCTGGCTGAGGACCCTCCTGGGCAACCGGTGGCAGTGCTCTGCGACTCGAAGCCAGCGCTGCAGGGCCTAATCAACCACCGCCGATCAGGGCTTACGGGGGCCTTGCTCAGCTCGAAGTTCTCGGCTTTGGCTGCAGCGGGGGTCACCATCTCGTTTCACTGGCTGCCTTCCCATGTGGGAATAGCCGGTAATGAGGCAGCGGACACCCTCGCCAAAACCGCCCACCATCCTGAAGTGCCGCTCATACGAGCAGTCGCTTCCTCGGATTTTTCGAGGCAGCGCTTGAAAAAACGGCTCACACCCGTCCACCCGGATGCCAGAGTGGCAAACGGCAACGGTCCCAGGCCACTTACAGAGTGTGGCCTTACCAGGAGGGAACGCGCAACGTTGCTTCGACTGCGCACGGGCTGTGCCTGGACGGCAGCGCGGCTGCACGCCAAGGGACGCTCCACCTCACCGGCCTGCGAACGTTGCGGCGACCCCCGAGGCCCTCGAGCACCTTCTCTGTGCTTGCCCAGCGCTGGCACAGGACCGCTCAAGGATCATCACTGCCTACAGGCAACAGGGTCTACCTGCTGCGACAACCAGCGACCTCCTGTTCCCATGTCCTCCCCACCTCCGAGCTCTCCATAGCCTTTTGGAGTTTGTGGAATTGAACGGGATCACGGCCCAACGCTAAGCACTCGCCCCCAGCAGGCCACCGCCTCCATCACCAGCCTCCTCCATGATCGGATGAGACTCTTGCTGCTTCTCCTTCTCTTCCCTTCCTTTCAACATCTTTATCTCCTTGTTCCCCTTCCCCTGACACTGCGCCGTGCTCCCTATTGGGCAGCAGAAATAAGCATCACTTTCTTCTTCAATAAAATCACTACTAATTTTACTCTCTTCTAAAGGGGCTTTACTCAGTTCAAACGAGCGAGAGATCGCTGGGCTAAAACTCTTCCTGTCGTGCCGCACTGCCCTGCCGTCTCCGCTTGCCCGCTAGTTCCGCTGGCCCGTAAACCCGCTGAGCTACAACTCTCTAATAAGTGCGACGTACAAATGAGAAGAAGGAATCGCTGCAAATCCGCGAAACTTGCTGTTGGTGCTCCTTCCGTACCTTTATCAACGTGATGCGCTCTCTCTTCGGGTTTGCGACAAGCAAAGCAGTTGCCTTCAATCAGCTTATTTGAGGGAGCTGCTTTATGATGCGGGTGGGAGCGCAGTCACGTCGTATTTTTCATACCCCGCGCAGTTTCTTTACCAGTCGGAAGAAAATAGTACGCATTTAGTACGTCGCCGAAAATACCGTAGTTAGATGTCATTAGGGGGTGCCTACAAATCAAATGACTCATCGACACTTTCGTACTTAGGACAGTACTTTATATCTGATTAAGGAAAAAAATTACTGGCGGCTACTACACTGTACTGTAAACAATATGCACTATGTTTTCTTCGAGTAACGCAATTCCTCCTTTTTAAAAATCGTGGTGCATGTTATAGTTGGGACACCCTGTATAAATATAGTAGTTCATGCAGTTCGGCAAACATTGGAAAAAAGAAAAAAAGAGTACTTCCGCTTCCTTTCACTATATTTAGCTTTTGCTAACCACCTTCACGCCTCGGAGCCCGCTTGGACGTTGAATAAAATAAGTCGAATACACTGCAAACATTCTCAAGTGCACTGCGGAACAAGCGCTCGTTGCAGAGCGTGTCGGGCGAAACAAGCGGCTTCCATACAGCCCATGCTGAAGTGGTGCCACCTTGCGACGTCTACAAGAAAAGCGTCAGCCACTGGCCCTTTCTGAACACGCTAGCCCCTTCTAGTACACTGTGACCGTGTACGAATCAATGTTATGCGAAGCGTTTCCTGATGACGACACGACGCGTTGTTCTCCTGTCATTCGAGAGGAGTGCAAGAGGCTTGTGTTCTGCTTGTATAAGCAAGCGGCTTGGGAGTTATGTTCAGAATTCAACTTGTGTGTTGGAAAGTGGATTCTGAATTACATTCAACTTGCATTATTTTCCCAAAGCCGAATATAATGCAGTTAAGTATTGTTAGGCAATAAAAGTTGAACACGGAATATATATTTTTTTTCCACGCGAGAATTTGAAAGTGTTTTCGAAATTGGGCGAAATCTGTGAGAAAGTGGTTCCGATAGGCTGCTGCGTCTCGGCGTGCTGATGAGCGAGCGTCAGGGTGTCCTCGCAAACTGTACTACACGTTGAGGGCGGGATGTAAAAACAAGCATATCTGACGCATCGTTGGAATCTAAATGAAGCTTCAAGTTAGCGAGGTAGCTGCTGTGGATGACGGTTGTCGAGACAAATTTTGATGAGATGCGGAGAGAATTACGAGAAATACTTAAATATGTTTAAGGCTTCATTTAAAACCACTCTTGTCGCAGCGACACATCCATTTTGGAGCACTGGCCAGGACTTGGCATATACCCACTGACTTAAGCCTTGGTAAGAGAGCAGCCGCGACGTACCCATTTGTCCCAAGTGTAAACTATATACCGGGTGTTCAAAATTAAGCTTCACGGAATTTTTCAAAATCGCCTGTGGCAGGTAGCATAATTCTTATCGTTAAGCTGGCTTATTCGAAGAGGTGGGCATTAGTAGCACGAGAAATCAAAACACACCCTCAACTAATTAACAAATACCTGATGAACTTCTTAGCTAATAACTTTACGACACGTATTCCAATTTACGAATTGTAGCCGGTCAGCTTGCCAGGCGTGTCCACTTGGAATGAATTTCCAGAATGACACCAGTTTGGAGACATGCATGCCCGCATCTTCGAATAACCCAGCTCAACGATAAGAATTATGCTACCTGCCACAGGCGATTCCATAAAGCTTAATTTAGAACACCCTGTATATTGACAGATGTACTTATTTATCCTTTTTCTCGGGGACTGCATTTCACCCACTAACAACTTAAGGTTATCGCTCAGCGCAAAACGCTTTTGCATGACTGGAACTTGCTCGAATGTTATCGATGATTCTATCCGTTGTCTGTTGTCACCGATGCTTGTATAACTGAACAAGTAACTCAGCGCAATAAAAAAGACAGATACAAGAAAGGGAGAAACAAGGACAGTTAAGTTAGTTGTTCAGTTATGCAGAACCAACTAGCCCAACAATCAACTATTCTAGATGCTTGTATAATCTCAGTGTATGCGCGACGCGACTGGTGTAGTACTTTCTGCAAGACACGCGGGCACCAGCGATTACTCTGGAAACCTCGATGACTCAGGTCTAAAAAACATGGGCAACTTGGACTAGTGGTGCAAGGCTGAGTAAACAGCGGAGCTGGTGATTGACCTAGCTTCTTCCAGGCTTGCCTAGGTTTTGCTAGGAAATGCCAAGTTGTTTCCTCCTCCAAGTTCTGCTAGGCACGGTATTCCGAATCGGCTCGCCGCCGACGCGCAGATTCTTGCTTGGCCCCGCAACGCGCTTCAAGACGAGCGGCTTCTTTCGCGCGCGTTCGGCGCAAATGCGCGGAAACGGGGAAGCGCGGATGGCCGGATGGCGTCGGCAGCAGTTCTGTGCGTTGGCTCGTTGGTGCGACTACCATTCGTTTCTCTCTCTCTCGCTCTCATTTTCTCTTTCTCTCTCCCGCGCATTCCCTCTCCTTAACGTCCAATGTCAAGGCAACATGTGCACTGCACGGAGAGGTATGCGAAGCACACGCCGCTCCGCGAGGTGGTTGCTATAGGAAACGCAGTGACGTCTTAGCTCGGTGGCAGGCGGCACACATTACGGCCGGCTTAAACAGCTTCGTTGTTAAAAGCCGTTGCGCTTGAACGGTAGATCAGATTTTGGACGATCGCCGACTGTGTTCGCCGCTATCGTTGTGCTTTGAGTGCAGCCTGTTTTTCTGTGCACAGGTTGGCCCAATAAAGAGTTAGTTTCGCCATTCAGTTTTGCTTTTGTGTTCTTGACCGTCACTACCACGTGACAATACATATATTAAGAAGCTTACAACATTATCGAATACTCATTAAAGAGCACAAATAAAACAGTGCAACTAGTTAACACAAGGTACAGTGACAACACAGTGATTACTGTCACAAAGCAACGTACAGGTTACGTGTACTACGTTGTGCAATTCTGATTATTCCGCCTTTTGCATGTTTCAAGTGCGCATGCGCTGTACGCTAGCAGCGATTCCCGGAAACGTTTTGTACGGAGCCAGTGGTTCGTGCAGCCGACGACACGTGCGTATGAAATAGCACGGGCAGCCTGCAGCATAATCGGCGAGGACGCGAACTCGTATCTTGTCGGCGCGCGCAATGCCGACGACGCGGTAGTTGAGCTGTGTTTCGGGAGAAACTTCAGGTGTTCACAATGATATTCGGTTAACTACCGGTACGTCGTAATATATGCCGACACGACACTGATGTCGATAACAAGTCCACCTCACGCAGACGCCAACATTCGGCCGACTGTTGTTGGCAGACTGTGTCTGTGGGAGACCTATATTCTCATACTAGTATGACGAAGACGCGACCGACGACAGCTAGTCTTTGCAGTGCGCCAGGTTTTCGTGCTGGCGACGCCGACAAAACCAGTGTGCTGATCGCCATGCGATCGGCCGCCGAGTGAGAACATCGCACCGACAACGCAAATGTCGCAGCAACTGTGCTTGTGTACGCAATTATTGATGCTGAAATGGAGTCAAAACGTGCTTCCTGAGTTGAAATGCACGATTTACAGCCCTTGCCAGCTGTCCACATCGGGTTTGAGGCTGTGTCGACCTCGTTCAGCGCAGCTTCATTAGGCCTAACACAGCCTACGACTTCGTCCACTACCGGAGGACTTGATATATGGGATAAGCAAGTACGACGAAGGAAACTGCTTTTATAGTTCGGTGCTTGCAATACCAACTTGAACCATTTGAAGTGAACGGCTCTTAGCATAGTACGACGCACACACAAACAGTGGGCAGCGGCGACACGACGCGGTACCAACACCGAGGTACGTCACCGTTTTTGATCGAATGCTGTCGAAAGCACTCGCCGGCTCAGAAGTAACCGCCCTACCCAAAGCGGCAACTATACGTGGTCGTAGTCGCCGTTCTCGACGTGCCCGGGACGCTCATGCCTTCTCGTCTCAGTGTGATACAACAGTCGTGACATGCGCATGGAAAGTGTTTATATGTTTTGAGCATTTCGTCATTATTTCGTGTCAGCGTCATTATTTCGTGCCATCGGTGTCCGGTTTCTACTGTACTTGAAGGTAACAGTGAGCGGGGCCGTATACGGGGCGAAGTAAACAAATGAGCCATTCTTGATTTGCATAAATACTCTGCTCGCAGTATCGCCCATTTAAAGAGTTACGGCTACTATGGGCGAAACTGAGCTATAAAAGTAGTTGTTGTTATCCTATTGGCGTACGTTCAGTGCAGGTCTAACTATGCAAATGCACGAACTCGGCTGCTACGATACGGCTAACCTCCGCTAAGCGGAATCGACCCCAGCTCGGACTTGATGTCGGGGTATGGCGAGTGCTCATGTTCGCGCATTTCATCTTCCAAAGCATGTTTGAATTCATATTAAGTACGACTAAACATGAATAACAGGAATACTAGCGTAGGTGCTGTGACAATCGCGTTACGGTGCGGTGTAATCGTTCAGAAGCACATCGCGCGGTGCCTGGTTTTGTCGGCGCAGCTGCACGACATCCCCTCATCATATTTGGACGACTTGCGGTTGTGTATCGCGCCAGAGTCGTTGCCGGTCTCGGTGTCCTGCCCAGAAAGCGGCCAGTTGCACAAAACGAAAACTGCAGCGACTGACCAATGCACAAAACCTTTTCAGCTCACTTCATGCAGTGTGCCTCTTTGCGTCCCACGGCGTCACGACGTCGTACATTTTGTTTCTTGCGCAGCCCACTAGGTGGCACCACGGCGCAATGCAAAAGGCGGATTTCCACCAGACATACTTTTTAAAAACTGCAACTAAATCTAAGTGAAGACCATCTTTTCACTTTTCCCCTATCGTAATGCAGTAGCTCGCGGCGGGGGATCGAACCAGCTACCTCGTGGCTCATCGGCAGAAGGCCGTAGCGACCGAACCACCAAGAAGGGCGGGTGCGATAGAAGAGAAACGCATCTGTCACGCTAAGCCTAACCTCGCTCGTCCAGGGGCCGTATTCTGTAACGCTTCGGTTTTCGAAGGATTCGGTTTGCGTGCAGCGATTGGTCGCCGCCTGGGTGACGCCATCGCCCCAGGGCGCGAACGCATTTTTTGATGACGTCACACACATGTCAATCACGCGGAAACCGAATTTGTCGTCTGCTACGAAGCGAAGCCGCGCGCGCTGCTTCGGTCTGATCCGAAGCGCGGTGTGCCGTGTGCAGAGCCTGTGCGTGCCGTGTGCACGGGCGAGATCGCGGCACTCGGAGCAAAATGACGGCGTGTGCGGTGCCTGTGGCGCCTGTTATCGTGCTTTTAGCGAGCCTCCGTGATAGACAGCGACAACCTCGACCTCGACAAGACGCCTTTGAAATGACAAACGAGGGATTCCGGCGACAATTCAGATTCTCAAAAGAGACAGCGCTCCGACTGTGCGAGGAACTTGCGTGTGTATTTTGGCCGTAACGCGAAGTTAGCGTACGACGTCCCACCTAGCGGCATAAATGGGTCAACCGAAGTAAACAAAATTCGTTAAGTCACTCACCGCCAGTACAACTCACACACGTTTCATGATGAAAAACGTAAACCTCATCAATACCATGAACAAATTATTTTTATTTACCAAGAAGCGCTCGTAAATTGCTATATTTTTACTCGGTTTGTGACGTTCACTGCCACAAAAAGAAACCTTCGCGCCGATTGGTCTCTGTCCTTTCACTTGTTTTCATTACGTCAACGGACCGCCCCAATGTGACGCCACCGCCAAACCGAATCCTTCGAAAACCGAAGCGTTACAGAATACGGCCCCAGGGCATGATTTTTTAGAGGGGGCAGCCATTGCCATTTACTTTGCCATGTGACTAGCAATGAGCACGCATGGCAATTGAAACTGCGCTTGATTAGAGGCAAAGGCTGATATTCAATATAGGTACGTCGCTTATAATAAAGAGCCTATTATGGAAACGTCAGTGGCGGGTCTCGATTCCATTTCTTTCCGATCATCCAACGTTCACGGCCAGCTGATTACTGTGATGGTGTAGTGTAGTTCGCTTTCTTGTCCCGATTTATTTGATTAGTTCGCTTGTCTTCTAATCCACACGACATTGGGGCTCCACGGTGTTTGTAATCATTCTGCATTTAACCCAACGCACGCCCTGCAGTTACTGAGCTACGCGCGCTGTCACTTGGTACGGAATGGACGCGGTGCGAAACACTAAAAATCGGTTTTGTACACCTCCAATCCGCGAGAGTAATAGAAGGCGTATGCCCGGCGACAGTAGGCTTCTGTAGAAAGAAATACTGAGGTCAGAAAACTCCGAGGGAGCCCTCTCGGACGACGTACGGAGACACGTTTCCTTCTTAAAACAGCCTCTTCGATTTTAGCTGACCTGCTGTCAGCCGCCCTTTCTTCGTCAGCACACGTACACTATATATACGAGAGAGCGCTGGCCGCAGTGAAGGCCAATATTTACCTGCGGCATTTCGTGCCCGGTTCTTGCTCGCTGAGCACGCGGCCTCTTGAGGGGACAATGCTGACGTAGAATATGTAATACAATCTGTGGAAAAGACGGTGAGAATTTAGGATTAAACTCGGCGTTAAAAACCAGGTTCTTGGTATTCAATGAAAACGGTGAACAGACAGTGTTAACACAGGGGCAGTAAATACCTCGGGTAAAAGAATACAAGTACCTTGTTGTATGGTCAACTGAAGGCGATAGATATCGGGAGACACAGGAAAAATTGGAGGACGCTTGAGCTTCGCCTTTAAGAGTGGAACACAATAGCGTTGCCGGGACCCGTTCGGCATCGCATTTTTGTTTGGGTGGGCTTCACTGCATCACAGAACGTTGGAAAGCCAGCTTACAAAGACCAATCTTACACCGATCCGCTTGAAGTCGGTTTCACTTTTAAACAAGAATGCATTGCTGGGAAGACGTTCTTCCAGGGGCAATCTAAGTCGTTTTATATTAAACTGTGAAGGCCCTAGGAACTTTTTAAAAAAATATTTTATTAGTTGCTTGTTATTGCGCCGACGCGCGCGCGCGTTCAAAACGCATTAGGCAGTCCAAGTCCCAATTTGACCTACCGAGGATGCGAGCGCCATCTGGATAAGTTTTTCGACTGATTTTTGCCTGCACGAATACCTTCAAGGATAACAAATGTACTGTGCAAGATTAAAACAAGGAAGTGAGGGACACGGACAAGCGCTTCGGACATGGTGGCGCTTGTCCGCGTTCCTCACTTCGTCCTTGTTTGGATCTTGCGCAGTATACTTGTTTTCCTCGAAGTATGAACCAACTCGCCCAGCAACAAGTTTTATTGAACGAACACCTTGCGCCACGCGGAGGGCCTGCGCGGTCGGCGTGGTTGGGGATGATTTTCTCCGCCACCGACGCCGACATCCACGCCGACGCCGGATTTTCTGCGACACACAGAGTTCAGCGCGAAAAATCAATTTTCGCAAGAATTTGCATGCTGTTTTGCGAGATTTATGTTGCTTTCTTTGAAAATACTTAATGCATTTTGAGGTACGGTAAACAATTTCAAGGTTATATTGTTTGAAGGCACAAAACCGAGAAGAAAATGAGCGAAGCACAACTTCCCTAGAGGGGCATTCGTGTGATTATGGGATTTGCAGCTGGTCATAAATTTCTGAATTAACATTACGGGAAACAGGCTACCATGGCAGTCTACATCTACATAAATTTCACTGGTGTTTCCGATCACATGGACGCACAAAGTCTTACATAATTCACTCAACTTTAAAGCAACGGTAACATGCTTTTTAAAATGATTTAGTTATTGCTATTACCCAAATGCTTTCGTTATCCCTTTCTAATGTACTGTTCAGTTCTATCCCTCTACATTATTCAACAAAATTTTCACACTGCGTCTTTAGGGGAACTTTTAAATTTAAGAGATCGCTCCATGAAGCAAGCAACTTGTCATTCTCAGCACTCATCCGATGAACCCACATAGTTGTGAAATTGTCCTCGGATCGCCTCGACATATCTTCCGTTATATCGTCCATTCCTCAAAACCGCCGCAATAGAAAAAACAAAAAATACCAGCAATCTACGCTTAGACACGCCGGTCATGCGGACGCTGTCACCCATTTTGTAGGTCATGTTTTTGTCAAATACTTCTTACTGCATCTAGTCACAGTAGCAACTTTCCTGTAATTTCAATTGCACAACCGTTGATGTCCTTCTCTGACTGGCTTTGGATGGCTGGCGATCTTTGAGGGATCCACAATTACTCCAGCCGCTTTTTCGATATGAAATGAGTATAATGTTCCGAATTAGGAAGCTTATTTCCGATTGCAGGTAACCACGTGGTGCAAACAAAACATTTTCACTGCTTCCGTGAATGCATGTCACATCATCATCATTATTGCCATATTCTTATTGTGCCGCAACATCTTTCCTCTTTGTAATTTCAAGAAGTTTATCATGATTAACGTCTAAGACAGGGCACTTCACTGAAGAAGTTTACTCCGGGCGGATCTGACACATAAAGTAGAATGCTTTTGCTGGAAACACGAATAGCTTTTTTTGCCGTTCTTGCCGCGTAGCATAATGACTGGAACCTCATATCTGGAGAGATCTATTAGCGTGCGGCGACAATAGTGTCTCAAATAGCTTCATGATTTGTGTCCTTTGCGCTGCTACATCAGGAACGTATTCCAAATGTTGGAGTTTTCTATTGTTGTGCTGTGTTTCGTAACACGCACATGTCTCTTAGACTGAAAAAGAGAGCTAGAAATATCGGTTAGTGAGCAAAGTACAGCTAGCTAGGAAAATGCACTCGTTTTCTTGAGCGTGCAGGAAGGCTGCTCACCTATTGGCGTACAGCATCCCAGCTGGGCCGTAATACGTGACTGGTGGAGGCGGTGGGCCGAACGTCATCGGCGGCTGAGGTGGAAACACCATGGGCGGCGGGTGCTGTATGAATTGCTGCGGCATCGTGGGCACCATCATCGTTGGCACCGATGCCGGGAGCGGGAACGTCTGTGAGCCCGATTCGGGCATTGGCTGGCTTCCACTAAAGACAAGGCATCAAACAGATCAATCAGCGTCAAATTGTGTTAATAGTGCGCGAATCACTTAGTACACGGGAAAAATCTACGGAAATTGTACTCAACGTTCGCTGAGTGTTCGGCACTCGAATGGGGATGGGGGAGGGGGTTAATATATGCCAGTTAGGTATTGTAACAAAGGCCGAGAGCCACGATGATTTACATGTACAGTTCTAACCATTGGTGTGCATCAACTGATTTGATTTGAACATTGCGATATTTCCTGTGGACAAAGTGCTTCAATTTATCTTCTGTCTACTGTCAACAAATACGTGATCGTCTCTCACTTGCACACTGAATAATTGAATTGAGCCGACTGACTGATTGGGCTGAGTTGGTATGATTGGGCTTGTCTGATCAGAGTCGCCATAGTGAACTGGAGTGACCGACCGGTCGGTCGGTCGGTCGCAGCGATTTATCACGACAGGCTCCGGCAAATCCGATAGAAGTGTATAAAGTGAACGTAAAATAGGACTATAACGTAAGCTAGTTTACAGCTTTGGAAGTTTAATTCCGCAAATAGGACAGACGTACTGTAAGACAAGGCATGGTGTGCCAGAACTGTAGTGAAAACAACGCCCCGGGTGTACGCCACAGAAAAAAAAGTGAGCGCACCACCTAACCATTAGGTGTCATATTTCGAAAACGAGTAGTCGAGGGTAGATAGTAGTTAATCGGTAAAGAGGCCTTGCTTTGCGTTATAAAAAAGGAACTACCCCCCAACCAGGCTGGATAACTTAACGTCGCAAAGGGAAGCCTGTAGAGGGTGCAAACATAATAAATCAATCCATTTATTTGGCATGTATGACAGCCTCTGCACAAAGGAACGCGAGGACAAGAACAAAAAGGTGCTTAGTAGCAGCTTGACATTGTTCTGGCCACTATTCTTGGAAGCCGAAAACAAAAACATATGAATGCATTGCTTAAGCACACATGTTTTAGTTCTCATACATACCAATTTGGCATAACTAAGGTAATTACAAACCCAGAATTTTAGAGTACAAAGAAAAAATACATTTCAAAATATATGTCATTTACAAAATACGCACATTGATATAACAAAAGACGTTGCCTCGAAAGTTGGAGTTTTGTTGCACAAAGAAACCAGGATAAATACACAATTAACTATAAGGAAAAAATACAATTTTCACATAATTAAGTGCAGGCTTGATATACTTAACGAGCATTGTCATGTATATAGCAAATGGTGATGATTGTATTTTATGATATACAAAAGAACTTAACTACGCAAGTCTACAAAAATGTAAAGGTGCGAAAGCCTATATCTCAAAAACGCAAAAGAAAACTCAAAATATTAAAAAACAAAGCACACTACATTCAATCAGTCATGCCTGCCTTCTATACAAAAAACACAACCTTAGTGAAATTAGTTATGTCCCAACGAGGTCATAGTAGGGGCTGCTCTCAAGGGCGAGATGGAATTTAAACGAAAGTTCGGCGTTCCTATTTTGTTGTGTTAAGATAATGTCCTTACGCTGAAGAAAATGAAAAGTTACGTTTTGAACGATCTACGTATATTATTGTAAACGAGGCTGTGGTTTGCAGGAAGAGGTAGAGTTAAATTTACATCAGTACTCAATAGTGATTGAAGAAGGGCTGTGTATGGAGTCAGATACGTCTTTCTGCCTACGTTGCTGTAAGAAAAACTTGCTCTCAGGTGTTTTGCCGTTGAACGCAGAGCAGACAACTGACTGGTATGTATTGGGTCCTACGTCATTACTATCTTATGACAGGTTGGTAAATGTGCTCAATCTTACGTATCATGTTAGTCATACATATTGAGCCAGATAATGCTCCAGATACATAATTTGCTCGACAATTGCGGAACACAGTGAGTCATTGTAGATTCATGTAGTTTTCTATCTTCAGTATATTGTCACGAGCCTCGAGAAGTAGCCCTGAAGGTTTAATAAACGTAGAGCAGCTGGCTCTTGGAAGACGCGACCGTCGGGGCTGGCTCGAGCAGAGAAGGAGCGCGCGGTCTTCTTTCTTCTCTTGGGCTCGACCCACTCTTGCCCTCGACCCACTACCTACAGGTGGCAATATCCCCCCTTCCGAACAAAAGCATCGCCTCGATGCTAAAAAAAAATAGGCGTAGAAGACAAAGAAGAGGAAGGCAGGCAAAGCGAAAGTACACAAAAAAAATGTAGCCGTCACGCCGGCACAGTCAATGAACGGAGAAGCAAGCTCCCAAAGATAAATGAAAAGTAGAAACAAAGAAGGGAATGAGAGAAAAAAAATGAAAACAAAAAAAAAATTACGGACGCGCAATGTACGGCTTCATGCGCACAACATGAACTATGTCTGAGGTCGGTTGTCTTTGTGTCCTACTCCGTGTCTGCGATGTTGTGTCCGGAACAACTTCGTAGTTTACGTCACTGACGCGGCGGAGCACTTTATACGGACCGAAATACCGGCTCAGAAGCTTTTCACAGAGGCCACGACGGCGAACGGGGGTCCACACCCAAACTTGGTCTCCGGGGTTGTAGGACACGTCCCTGTGGCGGATGTTGTAGCGTCGTGCGTCTGCCTGCTGCTGCTGGCCGATATGCAGCCGCGCGAGCTGTCGAGCTTCCTCAGCACGCTCTGCAAATTCCTCGGCGTCAGTTGTCAATTGGTCAGCGTCTTGACACGGCAGCATAGCGTCCAGCATCGTCTTGACTTCGCGACCGTAGAGAAGGCGAAAGGGCGTGAAGCGCGTCGTCTCTTGCACGGCGGTGTTATACGCGAAGGTCACGTAAGGCAAGATCCGATCCCATGTTTTGTGTTGAACGTCGATGTACATTGCGAGCATGTCTGTGACAGTCTTATTCAGTCGCTCGGTAAGTCCGTTGGTCTGCGGATGGTACGCGGTCGTCTTGCGATGCCTGGTGTTGCTCAATTCAAAAACTTCGTCCATAAGCTGCGCTGTGAAAGCTGTCCCTCTGTCGGTTATTACAGTGGAGGGAGCACCGTGACGCAAGACGATGTGGCGCATGAAGAACTGTGCTACCTCTGAGGCCGTGGCTCTTGGGATCGCCTGCGTCTCAGCATATCGTGTTAAATAATCAGTCGCGACGATCACCCATTTGTTACCGTCGGCCGAGAGAGGAAACGGTCCGAGAATGTCCATGCCGACTTGGTCGAAAGGCGTGTGAGGTGCTTCAATTGGCTGAAGTAAGCCAGCCGGTTTAACGGATGGTGTCTTGCGGCGCTGGCATTCACGGCAGCCTTTAACGTACTGTTTGACGCTTGCTGAAAGCCCGGGCCAATAGTAAATTTCGCTTACTCTGGCGAGTGTTCGTGAAAAGCCTAAATGACCAGATGTCGGTTCGTCATGGCAAGCGAAGAGGATGTCGTCGCGCATGTCCCTTGGAACCACCAGGAGGTAAGCACGGCTGGTCGAACGAGCATTCTTCTTATAAAGCACGTTGTCTCGCAGACAGAAGGACGTCAGCGAGCGGGACAGATGGCGTGGTATGGTTGTGTCGCGGCCCTCTAAATGATCGATGATCGGTCTAATCTCAGCGTCGTCACGCTGCCGTCTGCTCAAGTCCGACGAACTAATGGCGCCCAGGAAGCCGTCATCATCCTCTGTTTCCTGACTGGCAGGATCAATGGGTGCGCGGGACAGCGTGTCAGCGTCTTCATGCTTACGGCCAGACTTATAAACGATGGTGATGTCAAATTCCTGTAGCCGCAAGCTCCACCGTGCCAGTCGTCCTGAAGGGTCGCGCATGCTTGCCAACCAACAGAGGGCATGGTGGTCCGTCACCACTTTGAAGGGACGACCATACAGATAGGGGCGAAACTTGATGATCGCCCACACGACCGCGAGGCACTCTTTCTCCGTAGTCGAATAATTCGCCTCGGCACGGGACAGGGAGCGGCTGGCATACGCTATAACTCTTTCCACTCCATCTTGAAGCTGGACGAGCACTGCGCCAAGGCCAATGCTGCTGGCGTCGGTATGCACCTCAGTATCAGCATCATCGTCAAAATGTGCAAGAACGGGTGCTGACTGCAGGCGCTGTCGTAATTCAGCAAAAGCCGCCTGTTGCTCATTATGCCACACAAATGGCGTATCGTCCCTCGTAAGGCGTGTCAGGGGTTCCGCTATCTTCGAAAAGCCTTTAATAAACCGGCGATAGTAGGCGCACAAACCCAGGAAGCGCCGGACGGCCTTCGTATCGGCAGGAGCTGGAAACGCGGCCACAGCGGCAAGCTTGACGGGATCGGGTCGGACCCCTTTGGCGCTTACTACATGCCCGAGGAACTTGAGCTCTTCGTAACCAAAGTGACACTTTTCTGGCTTAAGTGTGAGGTCTGCCGATCGGATGGCTTCTAGCACACTCCGTAGGCGGTGAAGATGCTGCTCGAACGTTTCAGAGAAGATGACCACATCATCCAGGTACACAAGACAGGTCTGCCACTTCAGTCCAGTAAGGACAGTGTCCATCATTCGCTGGAAAGTAGCCGGGGCTGAACACAAGCCAAAAGGAAGCACTCGAAATTCATAGAGCCCATCTGGAGTCACAAAGGCTGTTTTCTCGCGGTCGCGTTCGTCTACCTCGATTTGCCAGTACCCGCTTTTTAAATCGAGAGAAGAAAAATAGTGGGCACGCCGTAGTCTATCTAACGAGTCGTCGATACGC
>NC_051157.2:165839983-165862483 GCF_013339745.2 Dermacentor silvarum
TAATATTGATGAACATCAAATGGCCCTACATCTAAGGCCGTAGTTCTCAAATGGAGGTCCGCAAAACCTGCGCTAACAAAAAAAAGGAACCAAGTTTTTTTTTTTTGTGGCCGCTGCAAGTCTTGAGGCATTCTGGTTGGGGACTGCAGAAATATTTTCCCTTCCACACAAGATGGCTGTAAAGCTTTTGTGCAGTTTTATATCATATGCATGCGAGCATGCTTTTTCCAGGCTTGCATACTTGAAAAGCAAATGCAGAAAAAGGTTAAATGTGGCGGCAGATATGAGACTCTGCTTAAGCGTGACTGCGTCACGTATTGACAAGCTGTCCAGATTGAGTTGAAGTGGCACTTTTGTTTGGCCATTCTTTGCCAAGTAGCAATAAAAGCCACCTATTTCACGCATCATGTTGTGTTAGTTTATACCCCCCCTCTCCCGTCCTTGCAAGTGGTCCCCATCACTTCCACCAAACCACAAGGGGTCCCCAAAACATTCATGGCTGAGAACCATGGATCAAAGGCAATTATAGGGTGTTAAGACACCAGGAAGCCGCACAATTTTTGTTGTGCACTGTTCCTATAGAAGCAATATAGGGCAACAACAAAACAGGTGAGCCTAGTGAAGAATTCATTCAAGATCCTTGTGAATTTGGCAGGCTTATTATTACTAGAGGATATTCATGACCAAGCATCATCAGCGTGGCATCAATGATTTCAAATAATTTTTATTTTGTCATTCTGCCAGAGTAAAAGTTCTTGAAACCTGCTAGGCTGCACTTCAATTTAAAACCAGCACTTTATTAATTTTTACATACCACACACTTTTAGCAGCGCTTGAGCTAATGCTGGTCAAAATCTACTATAATTTAAACCGCATGGCCATTGTCATCGCATAATTTTTATATGGTCCTACAATATATTACCACTGTGTACAATTGAAATCTCTGCCAAGGACAACCGAAACAGTACGATTGCAAACTGCAGAATTCCCCATTTGCGGAGGTGGCTGGCTGATTGCCGTATGAGGTGCTTTGTGAGCTGACATTGATGTCTAAATCTCAACTGCTCTACAAGCATCCAAATTAGGCTTTGGAATACACTCTTACCACAAGAAGAGATACTATAAATGACTGCTGCCTATGAAATATGGCACACCCATGGCGAGGGATTGGCCAGGATTCTCCATGAATGCAACATCAAATGACTTCATATCCCACTTTAATTGATAGTATATAATACTTATGTGTAACAAAAGTGAATGACAAAGTAACTAAAAAAGTGACCAGGTCTACTTACGATTGAGCCACGAAAGGAAAAATGGAAACATGTTAACAATGTGAAAAAAAGTGCCTGTGAACCTCCCAGTAGCAACAACATAATTATGCACCAACTAAAAAAGCTCTTCAGACACTCCCCAAGCTGTTGCACCATTATCTACAAAATGCTATGACGAACATGAAAAAGGGCTAGCTGTTAGAATGCTTTTCCGGCTGAATATGTTCAGAGAAAAAGAAGAAAATTATTGTATTCCATAGCCTCACATGAAACACTTAACAATATTGTTACAAGCCATTCTCGCACAATGAAGAAGGCTCTAGCAAGGCGGTGATGAAGACAATTGAAGAAGCACTCATGTTGTTATTTCCATTGCAATACAAACCTTCACTTGACCATTTGAAAGTGTCAGTGCACAATTCGACACTGTAGAAAACTAAATGGCATCATGTACTGTTATGAGGAACATGGAACAGACATTCCAAGGAAATGCAAAATATATGTAATCCAGCACAGCAAGGAGGTATCCACTGTTACTGTCAACAATGTTTGGCCCGTATGAAGGATAACATTAAATAAGAAAGAATCTACAGGCCCACTATGCAATGCTTTTTGTAAAACTACGCAAATCTGCAATCTGTGCAAGTCCTTATTGACCAGGAAAAGAAAAAAAAATATTTTGAACATGTAACGAAAAATAAATGTTGCAACAATTCAGAAATGTATCCTTTGTAATTTCTAGTGACATACTAACAGAGACAGTCGGCGAACACGGTTATTACATGAGACACATCTGTGGATCTTGACTTGAACTCATGGCAGTGCTGCAGGGCAAATACCACCGTCATACCTCTGACTGACAGGCGTCAGTTACAATACTGGGTTGGAAGGAAAACCTTTCAAGTACTCCTTCAGAAGTCCAAGCATGTGACCCGTAAGTAGTTTAGCATATAACCAATTTCAAATATCACAACATCCAAGAAGTACGTGGCACACCGCTTTGATTTTCAACAGACAACTATTTTGCTAAAAGCCTCGGCGCGTAAATACAACCCGAGGTAGCTTAAATCTAGGTCACACGAAATTGGAAATATAGCGGCTAATGTACACTGAAATTTGCTATCTCGTGGACATGAGCGACAGCTTAATTTCAAAAGGTTTGCTAGAAAGCAATGCATTCACGGACGTAACGCTGCTGCCCATCGCGAGTCGTAAGCGGAAAAAAAGCCGACTGAAAAAAAACAATAAGCTGCACGATCCACAGACACTTCGTCGATATTTGAAACAGATCGCTATTGGATATGAAGAAATTTGCAGTGGATAACAGCGAAACATATGGTAACCGACTGATTGACGGTAGTAAGGCTCACATCCTAAGTTTTTCACTATTTACACCGATAATGTAGCACGTATTTGCGCAATTAAATCACCTGCTATGCGCAGCAACCGCACTCGATTGAAGCCGCCAACGGAGCGACACGCCATTTGCTATTTCAGGATCACGAAAAGCAATGTATTCACCGAAGTACAGCGGCGGTTGACCTGTCGACAAGCCGTTAATTCACATATGGCGAAAGCAAATGTCACGGAGTCCAAGCCCACGAAACTGCGCTCGCAAGAATATCGCGCACACTTGAGCCTTTCCGACATGCACAAAAGCGCGCGCAGAGCTTCGTGCAGCCGATAACCGACATTCGTGACTAATCTACGTTCGAGAGTAGATGTTTCAAAAAGCAAAAAACAAACAACAATGTGAGGTCACATCCGGCAAAAGAGAGTTGTTCTCCTTTCTCACCTTCTCTCAGCTCACGCATGCGCAGCGACCACGGAGCCCTCGGGGGCGACGTCCAGGTTGGGTCACCACCCTGAACGGCGGCACTGGCATCGAGGCACCCTACTCAGTTATAAGGTCCCTGTATGTTTCAAAGATAGCGCAAACTCCTGCTCTCCGTGCCGTTTCCTCCTCGCCCCTACCTCTAGGCCGCCATTAGTGTGCGAAGCGCGCGGCCGCTACCGCCCGCTTCATTTCGTATCGCCTGCGGCGCGTTGAAGTGATTGCTTGAAACGCGACTGTTCTGGGTGCATTTTCACAAGACTCTTCGTACGTAAGATATCTATGTAAGATATGTAGTACCTTGAATTATGAGTAGAATCTGCGTCACTCAGACGAGGAGAACGAAAGGTAGAAGAAGTTAAATGCACTCCTATGCAGTCTTTACTACAGCTGATTGTTTCTCGGATTCGAATGGTGTTATGTTCACCTGACGCACTTACGAAAACAAATAGCTACATCAAACTATGCCCACACAACACGGCGGAGACATTTATGTGCTAAATACCCTGAACGTGTTTTTTTTTTCAAATTGCATCCGCGCGCTTTTCTTTCCCCCTCAGTTATATACCTTGGTTACCGGGTGTGTGCACGCGCTTTCTGCGTTTTGCTCTTTAATTGGCGACTCTTACATTATCCTCTTTGATGAGAAGTCATGCTGGTATTAATATTGCCAAAATTCGCCCTTTTGTTCGCGGCAGAGCATAAACCGGGATTTTCTTTTTTTACTCAGTCATTGGCTGATGGTGCACTCGCGAACGCACCCACCTTCCCGGGTTCATCACTAGCTACGTGAGAACAGCGATCAGAACCTCTCTCAGTAATGACGCCTCCAAATGCCAAGAACTTTTTAATATTTTGAATGAACAAACATTTAACCATACTTGAAACAAATAAACCCGATTATTTTATTGAATAAAAAGCACTGTTTCTCGTTCACAAGTTTCCAAATATAACACATTGAAACAAAGCAATCATTGCACATTGCATCTTCGCGCATTTGTCAGCGTATACATAAAGATAATGGCACTCTTTGAGAACACAAATATATTCATAATAAGACTAAACATTCAAACAAAACAATTATTACGCATATAACATCAGCATTGCATAAAGGTAACATCACCTTTAAGAACTCCTGATATATGGATAACAAGATAAAGACATTGCAACACAGTAATCATTGCACATTGCATACTTGCACATTATTACAGTGAAAACTAGAAACAAAATTATTGCACGTTTGTAACGGCGTTCCTCATTGCAATACTACCGCTACCAGACATTTTTGAAGCCAGTCGCCTACGGTGGAGCCTTATCACTCGCCGTTTGAGGTTTCGTTTGCCACGAGGAACCGCAAAAAGCTTGACCTCTTGCAATGCTATTCAAACATCCAACAGCACAGCAAGTCGGCATCGTGCTGCCGCCGAGCGCGTCTTCAAAAATGTAGAAAGCCTACGTTCACACACAGCGCACATGTGTCCCAGTGTTTCTACGCTCACTAATGGCGCCGTTTTCCCGCGATAACGAAAGCCGTGCGGGTTATCCGTCACGTGTCAAGCCTCGTCCAATGGGAGAGCGGAAGACGGCGAAGAAGTCAGGAGAGGGGTAGAGCGCGGGGAGAAAAATCTCCTTTCCTATTTGAACAATAGTTTGCGCTACCTTTGGAACATACAGGGACCTTACTCAGTTCTAAGGCTCCACTATTCTTTTTCAAAGATAGCGAAAGGTTTTGATCCAGTCACCGCGCCCTGCGATAGGCCGGTTGGCGACACATGACCTTTTCGCCTTCGCGCACCGCCCAAAGGTTTCGGCAGTGGTCGCCGTGCCGGCGAGAAGTACGGGTGTTCTTTGTTTTCGAGCGTGCATTTCAACAATTTTGGTAAGCACTTAACGCGCCTCTGTTGCATTGTTGTAGCAAACTAGAAGGGCCTATGTACCTGATGCTTGAGTGGACGCAGGAATATGTGTTTCAAATCAACGTTTGCAGCGTGACGTGCTAGTATGCCGTGCTGCTGTGTCTTCGGTTGTCGCAACCGCCCGGAGGACGGAGAAAAGTTCTTTTCCATTCCTCGCGTTAACAAGAAAATCAGAAGGAAGAACGAATTTTCTGTGGTTTTTACTCTTGCGTGCACTTGGCTTTCTGGCCATGCTCCAGCGGCCATAAAAAATTATAAGTTTAAGAATTTTTGTGCCTTGGGCTTTTTTGATATAGTCGAAGACCAATTAACTAGCTGTTTTTATTCTTATCTTGGTTAGTGGAGTGCTACAGGACGCTGTGGACAATGGTGTTATTTGCTAACTGCTGTTCTTTAATTGTATCCTACCATAGGACATGCTTAAAATCAGTGCTTGCCTTTGAACGCAAAAGTTTGTTCTCCATTCGCGCAATGAAAGCTATTTTTTAAATGTGTTCCTTCATTCTCCTGCATCTCCACAAAAAAAAAAAAATACCTAACTCAGCTTTTCTGGCTATAGTCTGGTTTTAGAGCCAATAGGTGTAGAAATACCCCACATTTATTTGCAAGTGCATTGGCTAACATTGCAAACGTACCTTTATATCTGAGGGCTTGCAAAGGTACATGGGTATGGAGCTGGAAGGGGTAGTGAAATGAGGAAGGCTTGGAATAAATGCATTTTTTTAAAGACAGACAGAAATTAATATCGGCACCTCATAGACACTAGTAGGCATGCTATATTTCCTAGTTCTTGGAAGGTACTCACGCTGCTGATAATCGACAGATGCAGTGCAACTTTCTCTTAAGTAAAGCTATTAGAGTATTTTATAAAGAAAACAACCTGAGGTTAAAAAGACCGTGTAACCGTGGGAATACTGCTGAACGCTGAAAAATGCAATAAAACCAATAATAGCGCATACTATGAACTGCGCACTATTAGAGCGCACGGTGCCCAATCGCATTTCTGAAAGTTGCAGTAGGCTCACAACCTGCCTCTTTTTGCGAACTAGGAAGCCAGCACTATCAGCTGACCCAAATATAATCTCTACTTCAAGTTACGCTGAATTTGAAAACCTGCAAACGACGAATGAAATAAAAATGCCATATTACCGCCGCTGTGGAAACCTGTTCAGAAGAATGAGCTGCTTCGGAAGCACACGCGTTTTATTTCAACGTTTAACGTGCTCCGCGCTCATTCAAGTTTTGTCCCTGTCGTTTGAAGTTTTCTGAGCAGATTACGCCACAAATGTTAATAATTAACCACATCAAGAGCGCACTGAGTGCGGTTTCGGGCCTCCGCGGAATGCGCGGGAGCGAGTGCTAGCGCTGCTCCTATAATGCCCCGCGTGTAGTTGGCGCTATCTTTGAAAAATAGAGGAGCCTTACTCAGTTCAACCGAGCGAGGGATGGCTGAGCAAGGGATGGCCGTTCGTGCGGTGCTTTGCTTCCCTCCCCGCTCGCTCGCTCGTTCCGGTGGCCCGTAAACCCGCTGAGCTCTAATATGGCCCGCGCAAAAGGCGCGGGCCATATTAAGCCGACCTCAAGCAGGTCGGCTCAAGCAGGTCGGCTCAAGCAGGTCTCAAGCCGACCTCAAGCAGGTCGGCTTGAGACCGACCAGCTTGAGTCGGTCTCAGGGCGAGTTCGTAGCTGTTCATGTTTTCAGGGACACCGCTACCACTGAAACAATGCGAGAATGGCAGGCCAGTGTGATATCAAATAAACCACGCAGTTCTATGTCACCGAACGATCGACACTCTGTGTGGTTGGAGGCTTAAATTTCAGTACGTGTTCGTCACCCGCTGTGAAATGCTTGGCACGAGTAATTACTTCTCCCAAGCCCGTTCTATGCAGCATGGCTGACTGCAATATAGTTAAGAATTAAAATTGATCACCTGTCCAGCACTGTAATTCGCACGCGAGTCAAGAGAGCGGGAACAAAAACGCAATGAATATTTGCTCACAATGTGGAACAAGCACTCCTTTATATGCGAAACTACATGCCTCACTGTTTAAGTTTACACCACAGCAAGCTTACAGTAAACCTTTCTGGTGCGCCACACAAACGTTGCATCTCCAAGCCAAAGGACATTTCGGGAAAGCAGTTCCTAGAAGTGCGCCTACTTCAAGCGGTACTCACTTTTTAATGGTAAAACGCAGGCATCAACAATACGGAATCTGTTTCCCAAGTCAAACAAAAGAGACCGCGTAGTGTAAGGGTCAACAGGGATCGTTGGATAATGCATCAAAACCACACAATGATGAACACACTCTGTGAGTTTTCCTAATTAAAAAAAGCAAACAAAGACGCCCGCTAAATTTAGCGGGTAAAATGCTTAAAGGTTGTTGAGCACTGAGAAATCCGAGGACAAAAGAAGTCCCATTGACGCACAGGTGTTACTAACAACAATAATCTTTAACTCATTCGCCGAGCCGAACAAAACTACCTTCACTGGACGAGGCCACAGTTGACGTGAATCACTTTACAAGCGAAAAACAACAAAATAAGAAGGAACGAAAGAGAGAAAGCAAAGGAACTCATCCAAGCAAAACCGTCATAGCATACCGAAAAAATGCAATTCTTTGTCCGCCAACGTTAGGGAAATTTTACTGATAGATGCGTTATCGAATTAGGAATTTTCTCTGCTACAATTGTTAGGCGAATGACTTCACCTCAAGTTTCTGCTTACTAAACGCGAACCCAGTACATCTTAACCGCATGTTCCCGGACTTATACCACGAGGCCAAATGTACATTATGCGATCAGAGAGGATCCACAGTAGAGCTTATACTATGGGATTGCGAAATAGTTCAGAGGAGAATTGCAATCCCCCCGGATGAACTCAGGGTGCGGTGGAGAGCCGCAGTGACTAGCTCAGATCTGTAGGACCAACTCTGGGCCATCCAGCAAGCCCGGGAATCTCCAGAGAAAGTCTCTGATGCCCCCGGCGTGGCCTATAGACCCAGGCTATCAATTTGCAGGATATTCATTAAAGTTGTGTCGCTCACTCACACTATATCAGTTTTATCGAAAAGCGCTTGGCCGCCACATCCCTGGAAATGCAGTGCAAAAAAGAAGAAAACAACACATTTGGTGGGGTTTTGTTAGCATTATTGCTATGCTCGTTTAGCCGTCCATTTATGCAACGTCCCGTTTGCCCGACATAACGTCGTTTACAGCAAAACGGGATAAGATAGATGAGAAATGTTTTGGCGTTCAACGAACTTTTGTGTTTTTTTATATATCCGCCCTTCACATTTATTGCGGCACCTGTATTTTACAAAAACTGAGCAGTTTACTGGGTGCCTGAAAAAGACCTTGAATGTTACGTCGTGCAGCTAGTTTCGTAAACGTTTATATACCTGGTGGGTGTAGTAAATACCTGTTACATTTTTCCTATGAAAAGTAGGGCAAGCTACTGTGTTGGACCCACTATGACTCGCATTTACACACCTGAGTAAATCTGCTACAAGACCATTAAGTTGGATGGACAGCCAGCTTTTAGGAGGCGTAAAGTTTGTTGCGTGAAACCTGCGTTGAATAAATGCTGACAGTACTTATTAGGTGCATTATTAAAACACATCTTAGTAATGCCACTTAAAACTAGCTTAGAATGGCTGGAATGAAAGACGAGAAGTGCCTTATTTGCCCTGGGGACATAACAGCAACAAATAAGACGATCGGTTAAGACTAATATAACATCTAAGGATGCTAGCCGCGGTGTTGCTAGCATGGAGAAAGGAAACGCCGATAACCTACTAGAGTACCGTGCCAACTCTCAAGTGCATAACGCTTCCTATACGTTAGCTCATCGGCTCCCACAAAGAGAGATGGTAATGAAGATATACTTTTCTAACGCCAAAGCGTTTCTTGGCTAGGTTGGCGAAAGCGCGCACCCGGCTGCAACTTTACAATTGCTATTAGGCACAGCGGGTCACGTGACTTCTGCTTAACACGTGTTGTCATGGCAATCGTGGAGCTCCTAGGTGCCTAGGGACATAATCGCTTAGGGACTTTGAGGCACTGGTCTGCGCGGCCGCGCGTCGGCTGCTAGTTGCGCGGCTCTCTTATCTCCGGGACCGGGCGCAGCGACCTTGCTGAGCGGCGAACGCAGCTCCTAGATGCGTAGGGAGCGAATCGCTTATGGCGCGTTGAATGTCTGGCGGTGTCTGGCCCACGCCGGCCCCGCTTTATTATTGTAGCGTTTGTTCTAGTGGCGGAAATCCTTGCAGCAGTGGTGGTGTGGCATGACGGCTTTTGATCTCGGTGAACTGTGGTGGTGTAAAACATGTATTTGTGAACAATTCGGTGGTGCTGACGTTCGAAATATTCAAGTGGCTTAGCGCCTCGGCAACGCAGTTTGCGAACCGTCGCTGTAATTGTCTTTACGGATACTGCTCGCGTTTTGGGGTTTGATTTTTTTTATTGGGGGTGTTGCTACGCCGCGCTCCGCAACACCCCAAATAAAAAAAATACTGCTCCAGTCAGGTAGACTGCTCCCTCCCTGATAGTGAGATATTATATTTGGATCATCAAAACAGTGATGCGTTTATTTAGGAAATGAGAGGAAATTCTTACTGCTTTTTTCTTAGAACTCACGTCTTACAGTGTAGCCTACATGGAACGCAAACATTGATATTTATTGTTTTTTATGTTTTTTATTGTTCACGCCTGAGACTGTGAGGATGTTATCAGGCCGTTGGCACGAAAGCACCATTTGGAGCACCATGGCTCATACAGCCCACCTTTCCACTTCGCAGGCGATCTTCGCGTTCTTGCTGCTGCTGTGTCCGCGCACAGTGTACTCGGCACATGACCCTTCGCAACCACTGGTAATGCCAAGCAAGGCCAGAATCCACCAGCATACCGGCAACTATCTCCACATCGACCCACTACAACTACTGCGCCCAGCCTTCTGCGCACCATCATCGTCAACTGTGTCGTCACATCGCAGTGGCAACTTAAGCGGCTGTCCGAGCGTCAGACCGTTTAGTTGGCACGGAAGCAGCATTTGGAACACCATGGCTCATACAGCGCACCTTTCCACTTCGCAGGTGTGTAAAAACTTTCCGCTTTATGCTAAGAAAAGTGAAGACCCATTCTTGCTATTGCTTCCGTGCCAACAAGTGCTCTGTGAAATTATCCGAGATTGTTTCTCTATGGCGTTGCTGTTAATGCGCTCAGGTGACGTGGAAACTAATCCGGGTCCTACTACACGTACTGAGGCCTTACTTCAGCTGCAGACTTTGCCCTCCAATCCTTCTGAGCCGATGGAAGTTCTTTTCCGGCTGTTAAAAGACCTTCAGGCTCGTTCTGTACAATCTGCTAAGGGTCAGGCCGAGTTGGTGAACGACGTTAAGGCTATTAAGGTCAGTCAAAAGAAAATCGAGACCAAAATCTAATGTATCCAGAAAGGATCAGACAACCTTGAAGAAAAAACACGTGTTTTAGACCATCTCGATGATGAAATTACTGGTATTCAGGCGGCGGCACACTCCCTAACAACTCGGCTTGACTCTTGACTACTGAGCGTTGACGAACTTGAGGACAGATCGAGACGCAATAACCTCGTTTTTCATGGCATCCGTGACTCTCGCGAATCGTGGGAAGAGTCCGAATCACGCATAAGAGAGGCACTAACCGACGTAATTGACAGCCTGCCTGACACAGCAATTGAACGTGCTCATCGCATTGGTCACTACACGCCCAGGAAGTGTCGCCCAATTGTAGTGAAATTCACCAGCACGAAAACGAAAGACAAAGTACTTTCTGCGCGCGCAAAGCTGAAAGAAAAGGATATTTCCGTTTCCGAAGATTTTTCGCCCGCCACTCGCAATATCCGTAAAAACTAATTGAGTATGCTAAAAGCCAGCCCCAACCATGCCCTTTCCAGTTAAGGTACACCAAACTAATAATGAATAAAAAACAGTTCGTCTATCACCCGGCAACAGACACCATCAATGAGCATGTGCCGTATGAACCACGAGATAACGGCCGGCATGTAAACTCGCAGCACATGCCCAGTTAGGAAAACGTGAGGGGAAGTGGACGCGAATCGTGCGTCGTATCTGTATTCTTTACTAATATTCGAAGCGTCATGAATAAGCGCGCTTCCTTAGCATCTGTCTTAGATACTTGCAATGCCGACATTTTTGTGCTTACCGAAACGTGGCTACATTCACAGATTCAAGATAACGAAATTCTTCAAACCGCGCACCATTTTTCACTGTATCGTTGTGACCGAACAATGCGTCAGGGAGGCGGCGTGCTTTTAGCCGTTTCCAAAGATTTCCCATCTCAGTGTATTCATGTCAATACTGACCTCGAAATGGTTTGGGCCATCATTGAAATAAATCGCCAGAAGATAATCATTGGTGTTTGCTACCGGCCCCCCACTTATTTGTCTAATTTCGTAAATGAGATGCATGATATCATTAACATTGTTACATCTCGTCATCCCACATTACCTTTATTTTTGCTCGGCGATTTCAATCTACCTAATATAATATGGAACACAGAATTTCCAACTTTGCAACCATTTTCGTCATTAGCCAACGATTTTTAGACATGTGCTCTGTCTTTTCATTTTCACAAATTGTTACACAACCCACGCGAACTACCGAATCCGTTGCGAACACACTTGACCTTGTATTAACATCACGGCCTGACCTAGTTTCTGAAATCACATATTTACCTGGCTTGAGTGACCATTCGGCACTTTCGTTTGACATA
Organism: Dermacentor silvarum; assembly: GCF_013339745.2. NCBI lineage: Eukaryota > Metazoa > Arthropoda > Arachnida > Ixodida > Ixodidae > Dermacentor > Dermacentor silvarum. The sequence continues at coordinate 165,851,777 of NC_051157.2, forward strand.
AATATTTTGCGACCCAAAACCGGTAAAAAATTCAAATCTTTTCGAAACTACGCTAAAGGAAATTTTGAAGCCATCAAGGTTGAATTATCTGCTTTTCTAGACGTATTTTTAAACAACTTCGACAGTCGTAGCGGTCAGACCAACTGGGATATGTTTGCTGCGAAATTTGCTGAATCAACAAACAAATGCATCCCACTGCGCACCCCTGCATGTAATCAAAACGCCCCATGGTATAACATCCGTCTCAAGCGCCTATCTAATAAAAAGAAACGCCTGCACAAATCAGCCAAACGTTCACCTAGCAACTACCGGTGGACTCAATACAAACAGGCGGCAGCCGAGTATGTAGCCGCACTTAAACAAGCCAAGGATCACTTTTATGGCAATACTTTGCCATCAATGCTTAAAACCGACACCAAGAAATTCTGGCGCGTCATTAACCCCAAGGCAGATGACATCATAACCTTGATTGACAGCACCGGAAATGTTATCCCAACTAATGAATGTGCGTCTGCACTTAATGATGTTTTCATACAGAACTTTTCATCAAACACGGACATTACTCTTCCATGCACGCACGACTACAATTACCAAGCAATGTTTCCCATAATCATTGAGCCAGCAGGCGTCGTATCAATTATTTCATCTTTAAAACTGTCTTCGGCTCCAGGACACGACTTAATAAACGCAAAATTTTTGAAAAGCACCAGCTGTTACTCTTCCATTTTTCTAGCAATGATATTCCAACAGTCGCTAGACAAGGGTTCTTTGCCTGCTGAATGGAAGGTCGGGAAGGTCATCCCACTCCATAAGTCGGGTGACAAGCATTCTCCATATAACTACCGTCCTATCTCGCTCACTTCTATTCCATGTAAGATGCTAGAACATATACTTGCCTCTAATCTTGCTAGCTTTCTTGAAACTAATTCATTCTTTTCACCATTGCAGCATGGCTTCCGCAAGACATATTCATGTGAAACACACCTAGTTTTATTTACGCATAAGCTAAACGTCATTCTTGACCACTCTTCAACTGCCGACTGTATATTTTTAGACTTTTCGAAAGCGTTTGACAAAGTGTGCCATAATCTTCTAATGTTTAAGCTGCATCGAATTAACATTGATCCCAGACTGCTTGCATGGCTTGAGTGCTTTCTTTCTAACCGTTCACAGTTTGTCTTTGCTAATGACTCAAACTCACCAACCAAGCAGAGTACAGTCCGGCGTACCTCAAGGGTCGGTACTTGGTCCCCTCCTTTTCTTAATTTACATAAATGATCTGCCCTCTTGTGTTTCCTCTAACATTCATTTATTCGCCGATGACTGCGTAATCTTCAGGGAAATAATATGTGACACTGATACATCCTCTCTTCAATCCGACCTTAACGCTATTTCTACTTGGTGCCAATCACGGTCAACGGAATTAAATATCAAAAAATGTAAATTTATGCGTGTGTCCAGAACTTCTAACCAGCTACCTTCTTACTATGTCAATAATCTCCCCTTAGACCCTGTCTCATCCTACAAATATCTTGGTATCCATATTACTAGCAACCTCTCGTGGTCCATGCACGCTTCTTACATAATTAAAAATGCTAACCGTATGCTGGGATACCTAAAACGCAATTTCAATAAGGCACCGTCTTCCCTAAAATTAATGCTATATAAGTCACTAGTCCGCTCAAAGCTTGAGTACGCCGCAGCAGTTTGGGATTCCTTTCAGAAAAACCTAATTCACTCATTAGAAATGGTACAAAATAACTCTGCTCGTTTTGTTTTTTCTAATTATAACCGAACTGCCAGCACTTCTGTAATGAAATTAAACCTTGGTTTGCCATCTTTAGCATCTCGCCGTAAAGGCCTTAGGCTTTCACTTTTTCATAAGATATTTCATCATCCTTCCCTTCGCGACGAACTAATCTCCCCACCTCAATACATTTCATCAAGGTTAGATCACAATAACAAAGTTGGAATTTCATTATGCCATACCAATGTCATGTCTCATTCATTCCTTCCGCGCACATCTGCTGAGTGGAATCACCTACCCGCCACAACCGCTACTATTGTTGACCATCAGCATTTCATGGCAGTATTAAATAACATTGTATGAACAGGAGCATTTCTTTGTACTATCAAATTGTATTACTGTCTTGTATTACCGTAACACTGTATTACTGCGCTGTATGCACCGTATTACATTTTATTAACCAGCACTAGAACACTTAGATAAAGATTGTATAACAGAGAGCCATCTATTTCTATTTCTGTACTACTAACCACTTTGCTGCACTGTACTTTTGTCTTCTGTATTTGATGTAACCACTCCCCTCTTTAATGCTCCTGGCCCTGAGGGTACACGAAGTAAATAAATAATAAATAAATAAATGCTGACGCTACCACGACATGGTCCAGCCGCTCGCTGTCACCTAGAGGTCACCAGTCGCGTTCGCAACCGTACCGCCGTCCGTTCTCCCGCTCCCCGCCACCTCGCCGCGCCCCGTCGCCGAGCAACCGCGGCTCCTTCACTCCGGAAAACTAAACGATGCAGCGCCCGGAGGTAACGCTGCATCTACGACTCTGCCCCCAAACCCTCTAGTTACTCTGCCGACTCAACGCTGTGTGTTGGACGTTGACGCAGATGGCGTGACAATTTCTGCACTTGTCGACACCGGGGCTTATGTTTTAGTCATGAGCTCTGGTCTTCGCCGTTGCCTAAAGAAGGTGGTCACACCTACTGTTTCCCACGTTGTAAGAGTGACCGATGGAGGAACTCCCACCATCCTTGGCATGTGCACCGCCCACGTCACAACCGCCAGTCACCCAACTACTGTTTTATTTGCCGTTCTTGAACAATGTCCGTACGACGTTATTCTTGGTCTGGACTTTCTCGCAACTCATTGTGCCCTAAGTGACTGTGCAACTGGCCTCCTGCAGCTCGAACTACCTCACCTAGCCGATGCCCCAACCACGCCTTCAACCCGTCTCTGCTCTCTCGACTATGTGCGCATGCCCCCGCAAGCCGCCATGTATATCGCCATGGTCTCGAGCCCTCCTGTCGCTGATGGCGATTACGTGCTATCCCCGGTGACGGACGTTCTGCTCGCCAAGAACGTCGCCGTGCCTAACACCCTCGTGAATGTCACCGGCAACAGCATCGCCATTCCTATTTTACACTTCAGCGCCTCTCCTCAACTGATTCCGGCAGGCATGTCACTCGCCACCATCACTGCTGCCGAAGACTGCGAGATCTGTGCGTTGGATCCCCCCAGTCCCTCCAGTTCGTCCTTCCTTTGCACCACAAGCAGTTCGCCGCGCGATGTCTTTGTCGGAATGATCCCTGATGACCTTCCTTCTGATCAAGCTACTGACCTTCGCCGCCTCCTGGAGTCTTACCACGACAGTTTCGACTTCGACGATCGTTCTCTGAGCCAAACGTCTATTGTCCAACATCGCATCGACACGGGGAACGCGAGCCGTATCCGTCGCCGTCCCTATCGTGTCTCCCTCGCCGAACGTCGTGTGATCCAAGGCGAAGTTGACAAAATGCTCACAAAAGGCGTTATCGAACCTTCTTCCAGTCCGTGGGCGTCTCCTGTGGTACTAGTAAAAAAGAAAGACGGCAGCTGGCGCTTTTGTGTTGACTACCGACATTTGAACAACATCACACGGAAGGACGTATACCCCCTGCCCCGAATCGATGACGCCTTAGACTGCCTCCACGGCGCCACGTACTTTTCCTCCATCGACCTACGCTCCGGATACTGGCAGATTACCGTGGATGCCATGGACCGCGAAAAGACTGCGTTCATCACACCAGATGGACTTCACCAATTCAAGGTTATGCCTTTTGGAGTGTGTAATGCCCCCGCGACCTTCGAGCGAATGGTGGATTCTCTCCTTCGGGGCTATAAGTGGTCTACGTGTTTATGTTATCTAGATGACGTGATTGTCTTTTCGCCTATGGACGGTTTTCAGCAGCGGCGCACGGGCGCGGCCATGTTTGATCACGTGATTGCGCCGGCATGACTGGCCTTGGGTTAAGGCCAGCGAAGGAGCCGTACTGCTGTAGTCGTGGGCGACGGTGCGGCAAGCGGCGTTGTTTCGGGTCCACCGATGGACAGCGGCTGGATCGAGGACACAAAGCTCTGGCCTATGGTTCAACGATCATGTAAGTGAACCATTGTTTGTCATTTTAACGTTGTATGTGCTCGCGCCGGAGCGCTCTGGCGCTCGATCATCGTGCATGTGCGTCGCTCGTTCGCGCCGAGCGATTCGAGCTCATGGAGGCTTGTGCGGCGTTCACGTCAGTTCGCTAGTTCTTTTTCTTTTTGTGGTTAGTGTGGTGTACTTAAGCTACGATATGAGCTGTTTGAAGTGGTTGCCCAGCCTCTCGCGCTTTGCTTGACGGCCTCGAATGTGTATGCTTGAGCGCCGAGTGAAAAATCCGTGTCCGCTTGTGTGTTGACGTCTCGCTCGCTGGTATTTTAGCTTCCCACATACGTTGAGGTAAGCGTTTGCCTCGATACTGGTGCACTGATCTCTGCAGAATTCACCAGTGCGGCGAGCACGCAATAGTTTCGCGTAGTTGACTTTGGCTTCAGAGCGGCAGATTGTGATTGTTGGATGTACTAACTCAATGCCCCCGAACGGGTGTTGTTTCATAGTAAAACCCCTGTCACACGGGCACGTTCGATCGCATTTGAACCTCGATCAGAATCCAGTCGGTCGTGATCCGCAAATCGTAATCGAAGTGTCTGATTTCGATCGGAGACCGACGTAAGCAGCTTCTAGCTCAGTGTGACAGAAAACGAGGTACAACGAGAAAGAAAGACATCCGAAGAAATAACCCTCTAAAAAGGCCGTTTTATTTTTTATGCACGTATAATTTTGAAAATCTGTGTGCTGCGTCGACGCCTTGCACGTAGTTCTGAGATTTGCAGACGATCAGAATCAGCGGACGTGGCACGTCGTTTTCCTAAAATACTGAATGAAAAAGTAATTTTTCTGAAAATTGATTTGTACGTACCTTTAATACCTATTAGGCACGTTTATTATTTGCTTCGGACTTAGTTACACTTAAAGCGTTAGAGCCCAAACAACACGATCCTGATCCTTGGACTGTGTAGTAGCGATCATTTTCGATTGCGATCGAAAGTACGAGCCGGATCGAGGCTCGATCGCGATCGAAAGTGGCCATGTGACAGGAGCATAACTTTGGCTAGCTGTAACTCAAGCGTTTTATAAATGAAGTTTCAACTTTTCAAACTCTTCATAGGAGAGCAACACCAGCTTAGTAATAAAATATGTATGAATTATTGAAACTCCAGAACTATAATTTACAAATCCAAATGATCAGTTTAATATCAGACTGTACCTATCGTGTTATTTTAGTTCTTTCAAACATCTGCAGATGTCTTGGGGAGTAAATAGAAAATCAGCTTTCTTTCATGGCCATTTTTTTTTCATTCCCGCAGTACATACAAATGTTTCTCCCCTATTTCAGTTGTCTACGACTACATGGTCAAGGCAATCGACCAAGATGGGAAGCCTGCACAGGACTACAGGGGGTTTGCAGAGGGCATCAACCTTTTTGACAGTGGCAATGTTGGGAAAGCTTTGTGTCAATCCAAGGATGGCATCTGCAGCATAAAACTGTGTTCCAAGCTGCAGTGTTGGGTAGGGATAGTCCTTGGTTGGACGCCCATCAACAAAGTGAATAGAACATACCTGAAAGAAAAGGGTGATTCATGTAATATTTACAATGGTTTGCTTTTATTTGAACGTAAGAATAAAGGAGTCCACAAATAAAAAGCACGCACATGGGTAACGCATGCAGTTCTTATTGCAAACTGCCACAAATGTGACAAAAAAGGCAATAGCAATGTGCTGCCAATGTCTTTTCCATAATCACAAATAATGTCATAATTTCATAGTGTCAAATAATGCCACAATTTCGCGATGTCAAAAGAGGCTATGAAAATTAAAGTAAATAATATATATATTCAGCATGCGCTTCGGGGGAACCCTGAAAGACACAAGGCAGAAGGAAACAGCTGATTTGTAGTTACCACTACTTTAATACGCAGCTAATCAAATAATGTCGAACTGGTGAGTTTGAAATTATTTACTTTTATTTTAATGGTTTCTCATGACATTTACGATAAACGATACGATAAACACGCAACCAACGCTTCTAGCGTTGTTTAAAACAATAATTTTGTGCTACAGCATCAACACAGCTAGCTTTCGCGCACCTGTTGCTGGCCACAAACAACGCCAGGTCTACGTTCTAATGACACCGTGCATCCGATACAGCAGCGAAACCAACATATGTAAAATCAGACGCGCAGGCAGGAATTCGTCAAGCTTAACGATTTAAAAATACGATTCAGATAGCACTTTCCAATCTTTTTTGCAGGAGTTCTCACCGCGACAACTAGTACGCCTTAATTGCCACCGATCCCGGTGCATATACGCACGTGGCGTGTAATTTCGCTTAAGGATAAACATCACTGATAGCAGGTGACTGTTCCAATACGATATCGCTAATGCTTGTGTTCTGCCACGGAAACACCGTACGGTGACCTTAATGTACAGCAAGCGCAAGATGGGAAGTTTATACACTATTCCGCAAGCCGAGCGCGTTCGCTTATTCGGTACTATGATCTGCCACTTACTCTTGCCGATGTGCCTTAATTGAAGTTCTTTCTCTGTTGGTTCGCTATCCAGCATTGTCGGGTGAGCTTGTTTTTCTCTCCTTGAGGAAATCGGCGCATTGAAAACGGCCTCGGGCACGGGCAGTCTTGATGCAGCTGTGGCGCGTGTATTTCACACACCGACGTGTTCCACAGCTTAATGTCGCCATCACAGTTTTTTGCATCCGACCACAGCACACGTTTTCCCTCTTAATCTCCACATGGAGCAGATTATTGTTCGACGTTTGACAAACTGCGCTTGTTAAACGCCGCTGGTAACGCTTTCGCGACTGAGCAATGGTAGTTTCGTTTGCGCGCCCAAGGCCAGAGATGTCCAACACGCGCGGCGCTCCGGTGGCGCCATCTGATTTCAGTTGCACAAACCGGCTGCTGCAAATCGTCTATATGTACGTATACTTTTGAGGACCACCTAGCCAGCCTGTCGACCATTCTTGATGTGTTTCGCCGCGCTGGACTACAACTCAACTCCTACAAGTGTCGTTTCGCTCGGCATCACATCACTGTTCTCGGTCACCTTGTTAGTGCTAGCGGTGTCCAACCGGACCCCGACAAGATGCGTGCCGTCCGAGACTTTCCTGTTCCTCGCTCAGTTAGCGACGTACAAAGCTTTGTCGGCTTGTGTTCCTACTTCCGCCGGTTTGTCAGGAATTTTGCCGACATTGTCCGGCCGCTCACTGACATAATCAAGAAGGACATCTATTTTTGCTGGGGTCGTGCACAAGCTGCCGCATTCACCATCCTGGTCAGTTTACTGACTTCACCGCCCATTTTGGCGCATTATGACCCGTCGGCCCCTGCAGAAGTTCGCACCGATGCTAGTGGCCACGGCATAGGTGCAGTACACGTCCAACGCCAGAACGACCATGACCATGCCATTGCCTACGCGAGCCGCCTTCTCTCGTCGTCGGAGCGGAATTATTCGATAACTGAGCGCGAATGCCTAGCTTTGGTCTGGGCTGTGGCAAAATTCTGCCCTTATTTGTACGGCCGAATGTTTTCTGCTGTCACGGACCACCATGTCCTTTGCTGGCTCTCGTCGCTGAATGATCGTACAGGAAGGCATGGCCGCTGGGCGTTACGGCTACAGGAGTACACCTTTGACGTGCTCTACAAATCTGGCCGGATGCACCAAGATGCTGACTGTTTATCCCGCTACCCTGTCGACCCTCCCGACACCGCCGAACGTGATACCGGTGACTTCGTCATGGCAATTGCAGATCTGGCCAACATACGCGCTGAACAGCAAAGTGACGAGACGTTACGATCTATAATTGGCCACCTCCATTCTCGTGAGCCCGACCCATCGCTTCGTCTGTTTGAGCTTCACGACGATATTCTTTACCGTCGTAGTACCACTTCAGACGGCCCAGAGCTTCTGCTTGTACTCCGCCAAGCGTCTTCGTGCTACTTTTCTCCAAGAACTCCACGATGCTCCGACCGCTGGCCATCTTGGCGTATCCCGCACATACGATCGCGTGCGGCGCCGGTTTTTCTGGCCTGGTCTGTACCGATCTGTTCGACGCTACGTTGCTGCGTGTGACCTTTGTCAGCGACGTAAACGGCCCTCAGGGTTGCCTGCAGGCCTTCTGCATCCAATTCATATACCCCAGGAGCCCTTCTACCGCGTCTGTCTCGACCTCCTCGGTCCATTTCCTTCGTCTGCTTCAGGGAACAAGCGGATCGCAGTTGCGACCAACTACGCTAGGCGTTTTGCCATCACGCGAGCTTTGCTGACTAGTTGCGCCACTGACGTCGCCAATTTCCTCCTTCATGACGTCATCCTTCGTCATGGTTCTCCTCGGCAACTGCTCACAGACCGAGGCCGCTACTTCTTGTCGAAAGTTGTGGATGACCTCCTTCGTTCCGGTTCTGTGGAGCACAAGCTCACTACTGCGTACCACCCGCAGACCAACGGGTTCACCGAAAGGCTGAACCGCACCTTAACCGATATGCTGTCGATGTACGTGTCTGACGATCAGCGGGACTGGGACAGCGCTTTGCCATACGTCACGTTCGCGTACAACTCCTCCCGTCACGACACCGCCAGTTTTTCGCCGTTTTTTCGCCGTTTTACCTCCTGTATGGCCGCCACCCTGCATTGCCTTTTGACACGCTCCTACCTGCTGTTCTACAACATACCACGGAGTATGCCCAAGATGCTGCCGCACCAGCTCATCTGGCACGTCAGATAGCTCGTGAGCAACTATCCGACTCACAATTATGCCAAAAGGACCGTTACGACCGCAGCCACCGGCACCTCTGCTTTTCTCCGGGATCTCTTGTGCTTCTCTGGACTCCTCGTCGCGTCGGTGTCTCCGAAAAGCTTTTATCGCGTTACACCGGACCTTACCAGATTTTACGGCAACTTAGTGACGTGAACTATGAAATCACCCCACTGAACAGTTCTTTACCATCTACCCTGCCATCTCGTGACATCGTGCACGTTTCCCGACTGAAGTTGTACTTTTCCGTCGCCTCCTCGTGTAATTAGTCTGCGCCGCGACGGCGCTCAGCCCGCCGGGGCGGTTAGATGTTACGGGCCGCCTCCTTGCATTAAGGAAGAAAACGACGATCACCGGGAAACGCTGCGCGTGTTCAGCCATCTTGTCCATCTCTGCCAACAATTCCTGTACATAAATACTGTCCCTTTTTTATCTATTTGACGCCCCGTCACAATATTCACCAAGATAATTTCCAATAGAATCAGGGTAACACTTGACTTCAGTAAACCAAAAGAACAGGCTGGTTTCAGGAAGGGTATTCTATAAGGGATCATATCCATGTCATCAATCAGGTAATCGAGAAATCTGCGGAGTATAATAAACCTCTCTATAGGGCTTTTATAGATTATGAAAAGGTATTTGATTCAATAGAGATACCAGCAGTCATAGAGGAATTGTATAATCAAGGAGTACCGGAGGCATGCTGGAATATTTTTGCAAATATCTACAAAGATTCTGCAGCTACCTTGGTTCTACACAAGAAAAGTAGAAAGTTACCTATCAATAAAGGGGTTCGGCAAGGAGAGGATCTCTCCAATGCTATTCACTGCATGCTTAGAAGAAGTACTCAAGCTCTTAGACAGGGAAGGCTTAGGAGTGAGGATCAACGGCGAATACCTCAGCAACTTTTGGTTTGCAGATGACATTATCCTGTTCAGCAACAATGGGGACGAGTTACAACAAATGATTGAGGACCTTAACCGAGAGAGTGAAAGAGTGCGGTTTAAGATGAAGATGGAGAAGACAAAGATAATGTTCAATAGCCTGGCAAAGGAACAAGAATTCGGGATCGCCAGTCAGCTTCTAGAGCCGGTAAAGGAGTACATTTATCTAGTTCAATTACTCACAGGGGACCCGGAACACGAGAAGGAAATTTACAGAAGAATAAGATTGGGTTGGAGTGCATACGGCAGGCATTACCTAATCCACACTGGGAGCTTACCACTGTCGTTGGAAAGAAAAGTGTACAATCACTGCATTCTACCGGTGCTAACATATCGGGCAGAAATTTGGAGGTTAACAAAGAAGCTCGAGAACAAGTTAAGGACCGTACAAAGAGCGATGGAACGAAAAATGTTAGTCCTAAGGTTAAGAGACATGAACAGAGCGGTGTGGATGAGAGAGCAAACGGGGATTGGCGATATTATAATTCACATTAAGAGAAACAATGGAGCTGTGACGGCCTTGTAATGCGTAGGATGGATAACCGGTGTACGATTCGAGTTACAGAATGGATACCAAGAGAAGAGAAGCGCAGTCGAGGATGGCAGAAAACTAGGTGGGTTAATGAAGTTACGAAATTTGCAGGCGCACATTGGAATGAGCTAGCGCAAGACAGCGGTTGCTCGGGTAGTGCGGAGGAAAGGCCCCCCACCCTTCAGGCGGCCGCCACGCAGTGTAAATTCTTGCTTCAGACTGGAAGCAGTTTGGGGCACTGCAACTCACCTTGAGCTAGGCATGACTGATATCTTGGAGGCTTCTCAATAGTC
>NC_051157.2:165867483-165931143 GCF_013339745.2 Dermacentor silvarum
ACAAAATGTGCTTTTTGTTTATGATGAGTGAGTGCTGCTTTTTTAGGCTTGTCTAAATAAAAGAGTAATTGCCGGATGAAGATATCTGAAGAAAGTGCAGTTCAACCTATATGTACAAGCGGTACCGATGACAACGGCTAGAATGCGATTTTAGGCTTCCAGGTTCTGTGTACTAAAAGCGTGGCTTAATTTAGGAACCAATTCGTACGTCTGGGACGACACCATTCTTCGAAACCGGCTATGGAGTAACTGCCCGTCGCATTCGCATGTACTTACGTCTAACAGGCTTGCCGATCAGTTGTTTTTATGTTACGGCTTTAATTTATGCTGATGTTATGCGTGCGTATGCGCTTACGCACTAATAATACTTGGTCACCTTTGTCATTCGTAAGTCATTTATTGCGCAAAGCAGTGAACGGCATGACGACGACGTCATGACACCGAAGATGATTGCGGTATGACGACTACGTTCACGCGGCAACAACGACCGACAAAGACAAAGTCTATGGCAAGGATTCCCGCAGGAAGACGATAAAAAATATCCACGCTATCTCCACGAAGTGAATGCTGATGAGTGGCGCGAAGCTCCAACGCTTATCGGTAAAACCATGAAACATTCGCCCACACATCCAGCTACGTCACCCGGGAATCTTCACTGGCACTGGCAAGGTCAACGTCGAAGACTGGCTGACGTCGTACGAGCGCTGTCGGTAAGCACAAGTGGAATGCCACACATTTGCTGGCCAACGTGATCTTTTACTTGGGAGGAACCGCGAAGGTATGGTTCGAGACGCATGAAACCGAAATCACAAGCTGGGACTCCTGCAAGGAAAAGCTACGCGATCTTTTCGGAAGACCTGTGGGACGTCAAATGGAGGCCAAGCAAGAGCTAGCATCTCGTGTCCAGACACCAACCGAATCATACGTCGCGTATATTCAAGACGTTCTGGCTCTCTGCCGTAAAGCGGACGCGGACATGCTGGAGGCCGATAGGGTTGGACACATCTTGAAGGGCATCGCGGACGATGCGTTCAACCTCCTGCTTTGCAGGAACTGCTCAACGGTTGAATCCATCATAAAAGAATGCCGGAATTTTGAGCAAGCGAAGAGAAAACGCATCGTACAGCGCTTCGACCGACTTCCCAATACGGCTGCCACTTCCTCCTGCAACGACCCTCCGGCATCACATCCGCCTGCCACGCCAAGCTTGACACAGGTCATCCGCCGCGAACTTGAGGCTATGGCTCCAAGTTCTCACTGTCCCCATACGCACGACAACATGACCATCTCGCTCATTCAAGCTGTTGTCCGCCAAGAAATTGCAAACATGGATATCCAGTCTGCCGTCCGCCCACGTCCCACCCCTACCGCTCCTGTCATTGCCTCTGCTGCACCTCGCCAGTCGTTCCCGAATCGATATCAGAACGCCTCTGAGTGGCGAACACCGGATGACAGGCCATTTTGCTTTGCTTGCTCCCGGGTCGGTCACATCTCCCGCCACTGCCGTAGTAGCCGTTGGTACTCCTCGCCTCGACCATACGCTGATCGCCGCTTCGACCGAGACCCTCGGTCTCTGTCGCCCCTTTCTAAACCATACCATGCCGGCCTTCCCTCTCGGGGAAACACCACTAGCCGCTCGTCCGAGTCGTCAACGCAGCCTCACCTCCGGGGGCTGCATTGCTTAGTTTCCCGAGAAGCGGCCCGCGTAGGACGGGGACGAGGGATGTCGAGGTGTAGGCGAGCGGGACTGACGGCGTTGCGGCGAGGGCGGCGAATCCACATGGTGCTGAACTGCTCCTCGTCGTTCCCCAGCATCTGCGCTCGACAATTCTCTCGGAGTTACACGATGCGCCTAGTGCTGGTCATTTGGTTGTCTCCCGTACATACGACCGTGTGCGCAGACGATTTTTCTGGCCTGGGCTATATCGCTCCGTTCGAAGCTACGTCGCTGCCTGCGAACTTTGCCAACGCCGCAAGAAGCCTCCATTGTCTCCCGCTGGCCACCTTCAGCCTATAGATATCCCCAGTGAGCCATTTTTCCGCGTCGGCCTGGACCTCCTTGGCCCATTTCCTACCTCATCCTCGGGCAACAAGTGGGTGGCTGTTGCGACGGACTATACCACGCGTTATGCCATAACGCGGGCCCTCCCTACAAGCTGCGCAACTGATGTGGCTGATTTTCTCCTCCATGAAGTGATCCTACATCATGGTGCCCCACGTCAGCTACTCACCGATAGAGGCCCCTGTTTTCTTTCTAAGGTTGTCGACGACCTTCTTCGCTCTTGCTCAACGTCCCACAAGTTCACGACGGCTTACCACCCACAGACAAACGGACTTACCGAGCGTCTCAACTGTACACTTACGGACATGCTCTCCATGGACATGTGTGATGATCACCGGGATTGGGACTGCACCTTACCTTTCGTGACGTTTGCATACAATTCGTCGCGTCACGATATTACTGGTTATTCCCCGTTCTATCTAACTATATGGCCGTCACCCTCTCCTGCCTCTTGACTCACTCCTCCCTTCTGACGCCACCACTACCCCGTTCTATGGTCACGACGCCATTGTTCGCGCGGCCGCAGCACGTCGTATTGCCCGTGACCGTTTTCTGGCATCTCAGACTATCCAGAAGCACCGTTACGACAGTCGTCGTCGGGACGCTCATTTCACCCCTGGGTCCCTTGTTCTGCTTTGGGTACCCTCCCGTCGCGTCGGCCTTTGCGAAAAACTGCTGTCACGATACGTCGCGCCATACCGAGTTCTTCGCCAAGTCACCAGCCTCACATATGAGATCTCACCTGTGAATTCGAAGTCTTCTACCACACCGGGAACTGCACGTTTCGCGACTAAAGCCCTATAACTCGCAAGCTGATTCGACACCCTAAGAAGCATCGAGACGACGGTCCTGCCGCCGGAGGGTTAATGTCACGTACGACTTTGTACCGCTGTGGACAAAATGACGTTGGTTGGGGAAGAAGAGGCTGAAGTGTCTCGGAGCTCGGTAGATGATGTCACCCTGGCCACAGAGCTACAACCCTCTAACTGTGTATATTGTAAATACATATATTTTCTCCCCGTAACAATATAAAGACGTGAAACGTTGTTATAGGGTGAATGTATATACACTTATATTCACAATGTTTATCATTTACATATCAATGCAATTATATACGCTCAAATAGACAAGATGTAATCATTTACATATCGATGCAATTATATACATCATGTACATGTGTTGGATACATAATTATATTTTACTTTACGAACCACAAAGGGTTGTTTCCAATGAGCTCTGGGACCCGTTTCCCTTTGAAGATTACAGCTTTCTGGTCAGTGAAGTACGTGGCGAGGGGATCTTGAATTATAGGATGCAATGCAAAGTTGGAGAAGGCAATGTCGATACAGGTCTCTCTGATGGTGGTGGGTCGCTTACAGTCGTACGAGGTGCACCAGAGATCGTAACGGGACATCATGTGTGGGACTAGCCAGTCGTCAGCCATGATGTCCACGTTGAAATCCCCGACGAGCGCGAAAGGACCGTGTTTGAATTCGGTTCTGTATCGATGCATTGCCTTCTTGATGTACGTGATGGCGTCTCCCTTGGACAGGTTCGGCGCCAGGTAAACGGCCATGACGACGATCGCGTTGGAGAGCTTCACGGCAGCATGCTCCCTGTTGTGACTCTGATTGTTTAGGGGTAGTTGGAGGTCCTCGGCCGTTTCGGGTAGCCTGACGTAGATCCCGACACCTCCCGCAAGACGCTCTGCTTCATAGGTGCAGACGACCGCGTCGTAGCCGTTGATCGTTGGTCTTGCGGTGTTCCAAGTCTCCGTGAAGCAGAGCACATCCGCTGCGGTCAGTACGGGATCGTGTTCGACGTCTTTCGCGTGGGCGTTGAGGGAGCGAACGTTGAGGAGGGCCAGCGTAAACTCTGTGGAGTGGTCAACGTCGTCTCGCAGGGCAGTCGAGGTAGCGTTGCGTCAGCGTGGGTAGCCTGTGCTGCCCTCGCTGCTGCCGCATCCTCTGAATCGAGGGTGGCTTTTGCTTCCTCCCGGCGCTGGCGTCTTTCTTCTGCTTCGCGGGCTCTCACCGCAGGGTCTTGGCGGGGAGTCGAGCTGCTGCTGCATTGCGAGCCCGCCGCGCCGCTGCTTTTGCCTCTGGGGTGTTCATGATGAGTAGCTGCGTGGAGATGTTCGCTAACTAGCGCACGCGCCAAATGGGCAGCGGAGCCGGGGAGTGCAGGTATGTGCCGCGCTGCCTGCGCGCCATCTAGCGGGCGCCCTTTGAATTATAGCACAGCTTCGCCCAGCCGGTAGTTGTAGGACACAAGCCTCAAGGCCCAGCGTACCACTCGAGGCGATGCCTGCACGGGAACCGCCTTGTCCGGCCCCAGCAGACCCAGCAGCGGCTTATGGTCCGTGATCGCCTCAAATTTTCTGCCCCACAGGTACTGGTGAAAGCGCTCGACCCCGAACATGAGGGCCAGGCCTTCCTTATCCAGCTGGCTGTAACGTTGCTCTGCAGCAAGAAGCCGACGGGAAGCAAACGACACAGGGCGTTCCTGGGCATCCTTGTCCCGGTGCGCCAGGACGGCTCCAACGCCGTACGGTGACGCATCTACTATAAGGACGACAGGCTTGTCCGGATCGAAGTGCACCAGCACTGTAGCCTTGGTGATTAGCTCCTTGCTGCGCTAGAATGCCACTTCCTGCTCCATCTTCCAGGTCAACTGCTGACCATCTCGAAGTAGAACATGGAGAGGCTGTAGATGCGCCGACAGGTTCGGTAGGAAACTCCTGTAGAAGTTGATGAGGCCGAGGTAGCTCGGAAGCTCCTTCTTGTTGTGGGGCTTTGGCGCCTTGAGCACAGCATCAACTTTGCGGGGGGCTGGAGACAGGCCAGCCTGGGAAATGACGTGTCCCAGGTACTCAACGCTGGAGGTCAGGAAAATGCACTTTTCCAGCTTGAGCTTGAGACCGGCGTCCTGCAATCGTGCCAGGACGTTGTGCAGGTTCTGCAGGTGGTCCCATCGTCTCGGTGCCAGTAACCAGGATGTCGTCCAAGTACACCACCACGTGCCTCATGCCCCTGAAGAGGTTGTCCATCTCCATCTGAAAGATGGCCGGGGCTGAGGCCACGCCAAACGGTAAGCGCGTGTACTGGAAGAGCCCCCTAGTTGTCAATATCGTGACATACTTCCGGGAGGCATCCTGGAGCACCAGCTGCTGGTAAGCGTCTCGGAGATCGAGCTTTGTGAACTTCTGTCTCCCAGACAACGCTGACCAGAGATCTTCAATCCGGGGCAGCGGGTACTTCTCGACGGTAGCGACGGGGTTGATGGTAACCTTGAAATCCCCGCACATCCTGACACTGCCATCTCGCTTGAGGACTGGAACTATGGGAGCGGCCCAATCAGACGTCTTGACGGGCACTAGGATGCCCTCTCGCTGTAACCGTTGCAGCTCCTGGGTGACCCCGTCCTTCAGGGCGAACGGCACTGGGCGAGGCTTCAAAAAAAGAGGCCGGGATTCCTCAGGAACGTAAATGCCAGCCGTCGTACCAGCAAATGTGCCCACCCCCGGTTGGAACAGGGACTTGAAATCGGTCAGGAGGCTTGGGACTTCTTTAACCACATGTAAGACGGCCTCTTGGTACTCTGGCAACCGAACGCCCAGTGCGTGAATCCAGTTTCGGCCCAGCAGCGTTGGTAATGACCCCTTGGTTAAATAAAGGGGAAGGGTTTTCTCCCTGTCAAGAAAGCGAACGCTTACCTGGGCCTGCCCCTGGACATGGGTGAGCTGTCCGGACTAGCTGCACAGCATCACGCCCGAAGCCTCGACGGATACGTCGGGAAAGTACCGACGTGTCCGCCGTAGAAGCTGTTGTTGGTGCCAGCCAGCTTGGCGTTGATCTTCTGGCACAGGTTGGTGATGAGCGCGGCGTTGCACTTCTTCACCACGTTGTTGTCCATGACGCACTGTGTGCGCAGCCCGATCTCCGTTTCGGCCACCTGCTTGATCTCGGCGTAGTTTGTGTTCTTGGCGAGCACGATGATGACCATCTCGAGGTTGGGCTGCTTGCGCTGCTCCTCCAGCAGCACGGCCCGGATGGGCTTGCGGTTGGTGTCGGCGGTGCCGATGTCCAGCGGCTGCTCGATGCCGGGATGCAGTCCTGTCCCACGTGGTCAAGGCGGTGTCCCGAGCGGAGGAGTTGGTGCAGCAGGCTTACAGCCACAAGGCTGCCGAGCTGAGCCTGCAGCAGGGCTGCCTACTGTGGGGTTCCAGGGTGGTGATCCCACAAAGTCTCCGGTCCAGGGTCCTGCAGTTGTTGCACGCGGGTCATCCTGGTGTAGAAAAGAAGATGGTATCCCGGTTTCACGTTTGGTGGCCTGGCCTGGACCAGGACATCACTCACATGGTGCAGAACTGCCAGGTCTGCCAGTAGCACCAGCGGGCCTCACGTCATGTGGAGGTCACCCCCTGGCCATTCCCACAGAGACCCTGGTCCCGCTTGCATGCGGATTTTGGGGGTCCCTTCAAGGGCCACTACTTCCTGGTAGTGGTGGACGCCTTGTCGAAGTAGGTGGAGATCCTACCTGTCACCACTCCTTCAGCAGGCGCGACCATTGCGGCACTGCGACAGGTCTTCGCCGCCCAGGGGTTGCCGGAAATCATCGTGTCCGACAATGGCCCCGCTTTCGCCAGCACGCAGTACCTGGCCTGGCTGACAAAGAACGGAATTCGCCGGATGATGGTGCCGCCGTACCACCCTGCTTCAAATGGTGCAGCCGAGCGGGTGGTACAGATAATCAAGGACAAGCTGAAAAAGAGTAAGGCTGGAGACTTCCGGACGCAGGCTGCCCGGGCACTGTTTCAGTACCGGACCACGCTCCACGATGGCACTGGCGACGAGGATGGGATCGGAAGACATGCATTGTGCAATCCTACAGATTGCTTTATTCAGACGCTTTTATCCGTGAACATCTGTGGAAGCCACCGAGGGCGACGAAGGAAGCCACGTGTCGACCCAAGCCACCGAGAGCGGCGAAACGCCGCCCGCCGACTACCGCCATGCCGCTGTACGGGATGCTCGAGCCGTTGGAGGGTGATGGGTCCGCCTGGCCAGTCTACGAGGAACAAGTTCACGTGTTTTTCCGGGCGAACGACACACCCGACGCAAAACAGCGGGACATTTTCCTGGCCAGCTGCGGGACCCGCGTCTTCAGTCTCTTGCTCGACCTTCTCAAGCCCGCCACACCACATGTCAAGACGTTGAGCGAGCTGCTCAACACACTGCGGTCGCATTTCAGCCCGGCACCGTCAACGTTAATGGAGTGTTTTCGCTTCAACAACCGGAGCCGCCGCGAAGGAGAGACCCTCGGCCAGTTCGTCGCTGCGTTACGAGGGTTCGCGAGTGCCTGCGCCTTCGGGGACCAGCTCGACTCGCTGCTCCGGGACCGTTTCGTCTGCGGGATAAAAAACCCCACCATGCAGACACGACTCCTGGAGTTTCCGGATCACTCGCTGGACGACATCGTGAAAACAGCGCAGGCATTGGACGCTGCGTCCAAGGACGCTGGCGAGATTGCACGCGCGACCGGCTCACCGTCGACGGAAGCAACGGTCAACAAGATGACGACTAAGGGTGGTACGCGCAGTCGCTGCGGTGGTGACCACTCTCCCTCACAGTGCCAGTTCTCCCAAGCACAATGCTTCACGTGCGGGAAAAACTGGGCACCTCGCACGGGTTTTCCGAGGGGGGAGGACGAACAGCGGACAGCAGCAGCAGCCTGGATCAAGCCCAGGTTCCACACAAGCCCGCGGTCTTGGTAGCCGTCGCAAGCGTTCGCGACGGGGACGTGCGGCCGCAGGCGCGGGTCCTTCAGCGGCCAGGCTCCACGTCGTGGCCGAGAGCCCGCCAATCTTCGACATGTGGCACACAGGCCTTGTTCCGTCGTCTGTGCCACCGTATCTGCTGACCGTTGAAGTCTGCGGGCACCCCATTTTCATGGAGCTGGACACAGGGGCCAGCGTGTCGGTCATGGCCGGGAAACTGTTCAAGCGTACTTTCCCCGATGTTCCGTCGAGGCCTTCGGGCGTGATGCTGCGCAGCTACTCCGGACAGCTCTCCCAGGTCCAGGGGCAGGCCCAGGTCAGCGTTCGCCTTGGTGACAGGGAGGCAACCCTTCCCCTTTATTTGACCAAGGGGTCACCACCGACGCTGCTGGGCCGAAACTGGATTCACGCACTGGGTGTTCGGTTGCCGGAGTACCAAGAGGCCGTCCTACATGTGGTTAAAGACGTCCCAAGCCTCCTGACCAATTTCAAGTCCCTGTACCAACCGGGGGTGGGCACATTTGCCGGCACGACGGCTAGCATTTACGTTCCTGAGGAAGCCCGGCCTGGTTTTTTCAAGCCTCGCCCACTGCCGTTCGCCCTGAAGGACGGGGTCACCCAGGAGCTGCAACGGTTACAGCGAGAGGGCATCCTGGTGCCCGTCAAGACGTCTGATTTGGCTGCTCCCATAGTTCCAGTCCTCAAGCGAGATGGCAGTGTCAGGATCTGCGGGGATTTCAAGGTTACCATCAACCCCGTCGCTACCGTCGAGAAGTACCCGCTGCTCCGAATTGAAGATCTCTGGTCAGCGTTGTCCGGGGGACAGAAGTTCACAAAGCTCGACCTCAGAGGCGCTTACCAGCAGCTGGTGCTCCAGGATGCCTAGCCCGAAGTATGTCACGATATCGACAACTAGGGGGCTCTTCCAGTACACGCGCTTACCGGTTGGCGTCGCCTCAGCCCCGGCCATCTTTCAGAGGGAGATGGACAACCTCTTCAGGGGCATGAGGCACGTGGTGGTGTACTTGGACGACATCCTGGTTACTGGCACCGAGAACAGAGACCACCTGCAGAACCTGCACAACGTCCTGGCACGCTTGCAGGACGCCGGTCTCAAGCTCAAGCTGGAAAAGTGCGTTTTCCTGGCCCCCAGCGTTGAGTACCTGGGACACGTCATTTCCCAGGCTGGCCTGTCTCCAGCCCCCCGCAAAGTTGATGCTGTGCTCAAGGCGCCAAAGCCCCACAACAAGAAGGAGCTTCCGAGCTACCTCGGCCTCATCAACTTCTACAGGAGTTTCCTACCGAACCTGTCGGCGCATCTACAGCCCCTCCATCTTCTACTTCGGGATGGTCAGCAGTGGACCTGGAAGAAGGAGCAGGAAGTGGCATTCCAGCGCAGCAAGGAGCTAATCACCAAGGCTCCAGTGCTGGTGCACTTCGATCCGGACAAGCCTGTCGTCCTTACAGTAGATGCGTCGCCGTATGGCGTTGGAGCCGTCCTGGCGCACCGGGACAAGGATGGCCAGGAACGCCCTGTGTCGTTTGCTTCCCGTCAGCTTCTTGCTGCAGATCAACGTTACAGCCAGCTGGATAATGAAGGCCTGGCCCGGCCCTCATGTTCGGGGTCGAGCAGTTTCACCAGTACCTGTGGGCAGAGAATTTGAGGCAATCACGGACCACAAGCCGCTGCTGGCTCTGCTGGGGCACGGACAAGGCGGTTCCCGTGCAGGCATCGCCTCGAGTGGTAGGCTGGGCCTTGAGGCTTGCGGCCTACAGCTACCGGCTGTTCTACCGTCCGGGAAAGGACCTGGGACCTGCTGATGGCCTTAGCCGCCTGCCCCTGCCAGAGGTGCCAGCTGCTGCTCCAGAGCCTGCTGAACTGTTCATTATGGAGCACGCGTACCCGGAGGTACTCTCCTGACATGCGGTGTCGCTGGCGACCAGCACCACTTCAGAAGGCCAGCCCGCAGGGGGGCCATCGGCAACACCGGTCGCTGCCAGCGAAATACCAGAGGCGGAAAGCGTCGCCAGTTGTGCGGCACCAGTTGAGCCACTACCAAGTTCGGCGCCATTTTCAAGGCCGGTCACTGCTGACCCTCCGGACGGAGCTCGACTGGCTCAGGGAGTGCCCGGCGTTGCCACACCCGGATCGTCAACACCTGTGCCCAGGCGGAGTACTCGACAGCGGAGGCCGCCGGACCGTTACTTGCCTGGTTAACAGTTTTTATTGCGATAGCAATTATATGGACACTTCAACCGGATTTCTGCCGTCGGCGTCGCCGTCGTCGTCGCCGGCGTCGTCGCCGTCGCCGTGAGGTTCCCCATAGATAAAATCTTCGCCGCGCGCCGTATGCC
The DNA here is from genome assembly GCF_013339745.2 of Dermacentor silvarum. Lineage (NCBI taxonomy): Eukaryota > Metazoa > Arthropoda > Arachnida > Ixodida > Ixodidae > Dermacentor > Dermacentor silvarum. The sequence continues at coordinate 165,877,680 of NC_051157.2, forward strand.
CGAGCGGAAGCGTGCGGGGACGCGCACTATCACGGAGAGCGAACGCACTCATCTCCCACGCGCAAGCAAGGAAGCAGGAAGCCAGCGCCGGAGGGAGCGGGGGGGGGGGGCGGCGCACTTCTACTCTGCCAACAACCGCGCTCGTCGCTCGTCCGCACCGTCTCTTATCTGCACACGGCTCTGACCTTTATGCGCCGTGCATTCGCCGCTCAGTTTCCGTTGAAGCGATAGACCGCACGTACCTTCTCCCGCTGCGGCGTATGCTTGCTGCCAGCGTTTTGACAGTCGTCTGCAGTGATTCAGTGTGATCTATTCGTGTTTGTTTGTGCGCGCTCACGCCACGCTTGTTCATTCAGTTAGTAATAGTCGGGCCACATTTTCCAACGCACGCTACACATGCAATGCTGCCCGGATCGGCAGTGTAGCGCTACAGGTATGTCCCTTCGCACGTGCTGCACACGGGAAGCGCTTCTCATCAACACCACCGTTTCACACGCGCCTTCTCGTGGTCATCGAGTCTCTCTTCATGTTGGTCTACTTACGCCGCAGCACACCTGCTTACTTAATCAGCTCATGTTTAGTACAATTCATATTGCTACCAAAGCCGCTCACCTTACTTCGTATGACATTGCTGTGTTGATGTCGCATTCATTGCTTCGTCCTTAGGGCGAAACTGTGACATTTTTATTGAAGCTTGAAGAATATCTTAAACGTCTACTGCGCATGAGAGTGGACCAAATCGCCTCTGATCAAAATGTGCAAAACAAATAGTAAATAAAGGGGGTTAACCATAAGAAAAATTCTTGCCGGCAAGTAGGTAAAATACATCTCTTCTCCAGATACCTGCAGATGCCGTACTTTAGAACAGAATAATTTACACCTAGTTTAAAACATGCTGCGTGGACCGAACTGTGAAATGGTAGAACTGTGAGAAGCATATGGGGAAGGGGGAGTGAAGTATAGGGTGAAGTAAAGGTTGTACACCTAAAACCATCAACTCGTCAAATAGCTTAATTCCTTCCCTGTGAGATGTACTGAGGGTTCACTAATACACAAATTTGCTGAAGCGCTTATCCGTCCAACCTCAGGTATTTCCCTCTGCAGTCTGCCCCTGACTCATCTAATCACCTCGACAGGTCTTGGCGACCGTGCGTATATAGACCCGGTGCAAATCTTCAAATGTTCGCGAAACTGTGCTCTATTTATCTCCTCTCTCTCTTTTCATCCCTATGCCCCTTCCCCCACTGCAGGGTAGCAAACCAGACGCCCGTCTGGTTAACCTCCCTGCCTTACCTGTGTTCTATTTCTCTCTGTCTTAGCATTACCGAAGAGGGCTAAACAACCGCACTCCCAATAGTGCACTGGAAGGTGTGCCCTATTTAATCTGAGCTTTCAGCGACTTGGAATGCTCTCTCAATCTGTCATTGAGACAACGCCCGGTTTGCCCTATATACATTTTCGCGCAGCTGATCTCGACCATGTACACCACATCGGTGGCGCAGGTACAAATGGGTTAGCATGCTTCTTTGTGCAGGCCGGCGTTTTAGATTGCCCAGTGGTAAGTGCGCACAGCTGGGTAAGCTTCTAGAGGGCGTGAAGACGAGATCCACATCATGTTTATTCGCAACCCTCAAAAGGTTATGAGACAATGCATCCGCTTGTAACACTATCACGTGCTAACACTCAGTTTTCCCACAAAAATTCTGGTAAATAACCTACCTGCCTCAATAGTAAACAAACGTGATCCAAATATTTTAAATATTGCTGTAGTAAACATGTACTAGTGCTGTAATGTCGTTTTACTGCTGGTGTTTGTATTAGTACCACTTAATAAATTACTTTTTTACTACCAAATGCCTTACCTATTTTCTGCACCGATGTTTCGATGTTTACGTTTCTTGTGTTTTTAAAGCGAAGCATACTTAACAAGCGCAACTCAGGGATACCTGGAGGCTTGTTCCCGTTGCATCACAAGTGTGTGAGCAGCTTAATCTCTACACATGGGCCAGCATGGGACGGTTGGGCCGGAAATACATACAGTTTCATAGACGGGACATTTGTCTACAGATCAACTGTCCCGCATAGAGTACTTTGTAAATACCATCGCCAGGAGTAAACTCCCATACTCTTCCAAGCACACATAGGAATAGTTTAGGGTTAATATTCATATACATTTACTTCATTAGAAATAAATACAAACATTCTTCCTGCTGCTGCAACTTTCTACGAGTCGGGGAAGTTTGCCTTCCACTATAAGATACGTGTTCTTTCTGGGGTTTTACGTGCCAAGCCAGTTCTGATTAAGAGGCACGCCGTAGTGCAGGGCTCCAGATTAATTCTGACCACCTGGGGTTCTTTAACTATAAGATAAAAGTTAACAAAGGGCGAGCACTGCCATTTAGGTGCTCTCTGAACTATTAGTTATAAAATGTCACGTTTACACAGAAAAATTTTGCTCTCGAGACATAACATTTCTCCAGGGCGAAATCTCAATCCCTGAGTAAATGTTTTTCCTCGTTCGGTTCGCTAGCCCGTTTCTTCCACATTTTATTCTTCTGTCTCATTTCAGTCGCTTCACTTCATGGTCACAAGGAATCCGAGTGGCTGTTGGAGCTCGCCTACTCACTTACGCTGCAGGCAACAAAGTGAGTTATTATATTGGTAGCACCGATCGTTCTCAAATTTTACGCACAAGCGTGAGCTTACCCTGGACCAGTGAGCTTACATGTTGGCGATTGCCAGCTCTATTTTTGGGGGACGCTGCACCTGGTGTACCCTTGCATGGACATCTTGAAGGGTTTTCCGCAATATATTGCCATACTGTGTGTCTCATGCTGCGCATAAGTTTTAACGTGATAGCGTTTAGGGCCCCGTGTCGCAGAAAATCAGGCGTCGGCATTGGCGCCAGCAGCCAAGAAAATCATCCCCAACCACGTTAGGTATGCCACACCATTCTATCATTAATGTTGCTCATACCTTGTCTTGTATTGTTGGCTAAGCTATTCGTAGGAATTTTGAGAATGACAATCCACAAACAAATGTCATGAAACAAAACACCCACAGCGCATGCCTTTTATGTTAAATCTTCTCAGACTGAAATATTAGAAGTGTGAAACAAATACGGAAACCTGAAAATGATGTATTTCATTGGCGCGGTTGTGCACTATCTCCGGGATCGGGCCACGCAAGAGGCCACGTTTCCACCAGAAAGCTCGCCTACGTGCACAGCATTCGCCGCCAGTGTTGGCCAGTAACCATTATGGTTGCATAAGCTGCAGTCGTCGGGAACCATGAGTAGCAGTCAGGGATCTTTGAATGCTATCGCGTTACATTCTTAAAAGCGAAGCTTAAGCGTCCTCCAAATTTTTTCTTTCTGTGTGCAGGGCATATAATCAAGTGAAAACATCTTGAAAGTGTGAAATCAGATGCACAAAACGTTTTTGTCGAATTGAAATGCTATTTCACACATACGTCCGACAAGCTCAAACTTTATAGCTGTACTGCCGGTTTATAAAGAACTAGACGCTAACCGTTATCGCGGCTCCTTTCTTCTGCTTCGTCGTCTCCTTTGTCAGAGTTGGGGCTGTCGTCACGTCGAATCTGATTTCTGAAGCCTCTTGATGCCATGCGCTTCTGTACTTCGTCTGTGTTCTCTAAAGAACCAATATAGGGACTGACATTACAATTATAACAAGCACAATTATTGGATACAAAGCGCGTACCTGCTAGGATCAATGTTCTGGCGTTAAAATGCCCGGTGTCATCATCGTCGACTAGATCACAACAAAACGCCGAATACACCGCACGCTTATGGAAGTGCACTTAGACTTCACTTGCATGCAGTTACACTGATAGAGGTAAAAAAATATTTTTTTTCTAAGGCTGGCGCCGAGAACATTGTGAACAAGGAAACTTTAATGCAGTACATGCGTCATTTGTAATGTAGAAGCTTTTCTCGCCAATTGTAGATATCTTTTGAGTTTTAATATAAGGCTTTCAGGACAAAGTTTATAACAAAGAAATTTTGTATCAAAAATTCAAACTGGTTTTTTAATGTGGCTGAAGAAAACATGTCCTGACATTATGTGAAAATGAAGAGAATGTGGTTTATATTAGTGAAAGCACTTTCCCAGATCAGAAGCTTTGTTTAAAAGTTCTTCAAGCCCATTTTGAGGGAGTGACAACTGACGAATATGTTGAAAAAATATTATGGCAAATGAAATCGAACACTAAATGACGCAGAGTAATGCGGGTTTCATAAAAAATTATTATGCAAATGACGGCGACTACTATATCGAAAGCACTCTCCTCGAATATGTTAAATTGCACAAATATCTCGGCGTCTGCATAACCGGGAACCTTTCCTGGTTAGTGCATATAGCTTACATCGTCAATAATGCTAACCTATGCTTGCACATTTGTGGCACAATTTCTCAAGAGCGCCGACCGCTCTTAAATTGCTGTCTACAAAAACTTTGTTCGTTCAAAACTGGAACATGTTTGGTAAACTATGAATTTATAACTTGCAATCTAGAATCTATTGAAAATGCGTGCTCAATTTATTTTGTCGAGCAGTTTCTTTGTTATGTTCAGTCAATGTAACATCTCGGCTTTCCATAAGAAGAGGGCCCCATATTAGGTGTATACCTAGATGAACGTGCTTAATGCGTGTGTGGATAAATGTGCTATCAGCATATGTATATACGTATGTACACGCCGTTCTTGTTGGAATTTCGTTCTGTAGATACGCGTGCCTGTATATGTCCTTAAGTTAAACCGCGTCATAGCGCACACTGTATGCGGTGGTCAGACTCCCCTGAAGCTGCCTCTACAGCTTTTCTACCTGGTATTCCTTGCAACCTTGCATATTGTTACGGATGAGACGTGTTTATTTACAGATGATGGATGATAGTCTAGGAAAACAGTCCAGCACCGGTTTCGTTCTGCGCTCCGCGCCCAAAAAGATGCTCCGTCCTCCTCTCCTTCCTTTCGCCTCAACAAAGGTGTTACATTCCTCGTTTCGCAGACGAAGCCCACCATGGGAGTTAGGGCTGATTGCTAGTGTGAAATCGCTATCAGGTTACCTTTATTAACTTTATATGATAATGCATGACCGAGCATTCTTCTAAGAGCCCTGACTTTGCGAGCAATGTACTTAGTTATTCCTATTGCACATTTTGTGCTTTTAATTGAGCATGCTTCATAATGCGCAGAGTAATAACAGAACGTTTCAATTGTTTGGAATATCCGGACTTTATTGTTGTTTGATATTAATGGTGACAAGGCTTTACATTATTCGCAAATACTTGAAAAAAGATTAGATACTCAATTAAATTCGGCTATGGGACTTTCTGATTCGTATTGGATTAGCTTTTATCACTAATTCGTAGTTGACTCGATCTCGAAAACTGTTATTTGCGCACCCCTGATCATGCGTGATAGCATTTGGCTTCAAGGGTTTCAAGTTGAACTCTTTTATAATCAACTGTCATTCCAAAATTGTAATACCAACATTCGTAAGAAATAATACCCAAGATTATGGATTCACTGCGCGTTTTATTTGTCGTTACGGAAACGAAGACTAATTGTTTTCGGGTTTCGACACCTACAAATTACGTTCCTAGTTTTACTAGCATTAATCTCAAGCTCCTTTACAACTCGCTACTTTGACAATTGTGCTACCTATTTGCTTTATTGCGATAGCAATTATATGGACACTCCAAGCGGATTTCTGCCACCGACATCGCTGTGAGGTTCCGTATAAAGTCAGAGGGCGATGAAATCGTCGCCGCACGCCGTATGTGCGCATGAAAGCACGCGAGCGACGCGCGCTTTCGCGGAGAGCGAACGTACGGTGGAGAGAAAACGCGATGTCTTCCGTAGCGCGAAAGGCCGGGGGCGGATGGGAGGGGGGAGGGGGGGCGATGTTGTTCTGCGGCAGCTACTGCGTATCTTGCGACCGGGCGCAAGGGGAACTGGCGACTCAACCTCGCACGCGAAAGAGGAAAGCGGGAAGGCAGCGCGGGAGGGAGGGGGTGGGGCTTCTGTTCGGCCGGCATCTGCGTACTTGCACTTTGCGCGGCTGCGGGCAGTCGCGCGCACCATATCTTGAAAGCTATCAGCACACGGCTCCTACCTTTGCATGCGCAGTGCTTTCGCCGCCCTGTTTCCGTTGAAGCGACAGACAGCACGAACCTTCGCTCGCTACTGCGGCCGTGATTGCTCACGCCAGCCTTTTGACAATGGTTGTCTGCGTTCATCAAGTGCGATCTATTCATGTTTGCTTGTGTGCGCTGACACCATGCTTGCTAATTCTGTTAGTAAACGAATGTGTACAAGTTTGTAAAGCCGATAACACTACTATCCTTACTCCGTATAGCTCTATACTAATTTGCTATCGCAATTGATGCTTCGCCTTTCGGGCGAAACTGCGACTTTTAAGTGCGAAGCACTTCATGGCGAACATTTGCTACTTTGACAGCATCTATCTATCTATCTATCTATCTATCTATCTATCTATCTATCTATCTATCTATCTATCTATCTATCTATCTATCTATCTATCTATCTATCTATCTATCTAGCCGCCTACGTCTTTGTGCTCTCATGGTCGTTTTGTTAACTTGGTATGTACCAAAATTGGCATACTATGATAAGAGTATGTGAAGAACATAAACGATATGTCTTGACATGAATGTGATGACAGGCGTGTCCTGTAGGTCATGCAACAGTCGCCTACGTCTTGGTGCTTTCAGGTTCGTTTCGTTAACTTGGTAGGTACCAAAAATTGGCATAGTATGACAGTAGTGTATAACGAACATAAGTGATAAGTCATGATATACATGTCATGACATGCGTGTCATGTAGGTCATGACAATGACCCAGCGAAAAAGATTAACACTAAAAAACCACTGAAATGGGTTCAGACGTGGGCACTAAGTGAAGGAAACACTGAAGGATTGTGGTGATTGTGGTAGTCATGAGCATGACTCAGGAAAAATGACAATTCTCAACGAAAAAAAATATTAACACTCAAAAACCACTGGAATGGGTTTGGACGTGGGTACTAAGAGAACGAAACACTAAAGGAGGATGGTAGAAGTCATAATCATGGGCATGACTCAGCGAAAATGAGAATGACTCAGCGAAAAATAATTAATACTCAAAACAAATGAGATGGTTTCGGACGTGGGCATTAAGTAAAGGAAACACTAAAGGATTGAGATAGAAGTCATAGTCATGAGCATGACTCAGCAAAAAATGAGAATGACTCCACAAAAAAAGATTCACATTCCAAAACCAGTGGAATGGGTTCGGTTGTGGTGCTAATTGAAGGAAAAGGCTAAAGGTTGATGGTCGAAGTCATAGTCATGAGCATGAATAACGCTTTCGCCCTAATGTCTCTTAGGCGTAGCAAAAGAGACTCCTGAGGACTCAAGACATGAATGTCATGACATGCGTCTCATGTAGGTCATTATTCAGTGGCCTACGTCTTGGTGCTCTCATGGTCGTTTCGTTAACTTGGTAGGCTCCCCCCCGCACACTGCTTGGCATAACATGGATTCCCACAGGGCGGGGGATCTGCCGGCTTTTTTTTTATTGTGCTCCGCTTAAGAAAACAATTTGCCCATCCGCTTAAAAAAGTAATTTCCCGTGAGTTGGGTGTTACTGAAGTCAATGTAGAAAAAAGAAAAAACAACTAAGCAAAAGCGGCCCCCCAAAATACCCTGTAGTACAGCTGCAGGTACAGTATGAATGAGAACCAGTGCATTAAGGAGGCATACTTATATCTTCGTTGCTGCCAGAAAAAAACGCCCCTGTAAGTCAATATGAGAGTGCTCTTATTGGCTGCTCAAGTCGAGGCCAAACTGCGCAGCCCGCAGCCGTGGAAGAAGCGTCTCACTGGGCGAAGTGTTGACTTGATAAGAGCCCTGCAATGTAGCCAGTGGTAGTGGTGCTGATAAAGATCTTCACAAAACTATCCCCCAAGTTCTTGGCTCGATTTCATGCATGCTTAATGCACAGCATAGAATCATAGAGCCAAAGCGAGAACCTTTCGTATGATCGTCTTGTAAATGCTACGGTTATTGCTCTAAGCATGACCCCATTCGCCAGAGAACAGACTCTGCTAAACCGAGAGTGGAAGGTCCACTAGATTTGACCCTACTCCCTTAACTATAAGCTCAAAAGGCACTGCCCTTAATGCTCCTTTTCATGTCGGTATTTAGTTAACCAAAATGTAGGCTTGGTGCAGAGAAAGTTCTCCTGTGCATGCATGGAGGAGGAGGTAATACGTTCTTTCTGCACGGGAGCAAAAATTGGCGGGAACAAGCTCCTGTTTTGAAGGGTGAATAAAGCAGAGGTTATATACGCCAGGATAATGGGAGAATATGTACGACGCGACGGCAAAACCAGTGAGAGAGTCGAAGAAAACTGAAGTAATGATTGAAATTTGCAACAAATGGTCTGTGCACCCCCCAAAATATGCTTTTGTGCTCTTTCAGGAGATATAAAATGTAAAGATCTATAGGCTTAACTGGTTGTCATGCGGAATAATGTTTTGCTTAGTATTTGATCTACGGCAGTACACAAAAGAAGTAAAATAAATAAATAAATAAATAAATAAATAAATAAATAAATAAATAAATAAATAAATAAAAGGTGTGGGAAGTATTTATGTACTACGGCATAGCAGGCGCACACGCTCTACATACCAGTTTGAAATATTTGCGCAGCCCGAGCATTTATATTTACATGAGCTCGTCGGAACAAGTAGTACCAACAGAGGGACACTGGGTGCTCCTTCAAGCTGCCGTTAGCAGCTTTTTGCCCAGTGTCCCCTCTTCTCTGTACTACTTTGTACGGCGTGAAAGAGAAATAAACTTTCTATTCTGTTCTCTTCTATATTGTGAAAATCATTTTGCAGGTTTTGTCAAGATGGTGATTTTAAACTGTGTAACATTTGTAAGTCTGATGCTTCCATTCGGTAAGTAGTCCTCTTGAATGGGTGTGGAAGGACTCATTGTGGGTACGAGTACTCTTCTCCAGATGGAATTATTGCCTGTCTGCGTGTCGTGCGCGCGGGCTTCTGTGCCCGTGTTCGTGGGCGTGTTTGCATGCGCGCAGGAGTGTTCGTCACAGAAACATTCAAAAGCATATGGCGTCACTAACATGCATACAAAACCAAAAGGCGAGAAATCTAAATAAAGTGGCAACAGCGAGCATTCAGACCAAGATAGATACTGAAATATGGACAGAAGACAGACATATGGCAAAGAAACCGAAACATGAGAAGTCCTAAAAAGAGGCGAAATATAAAAACGCCATTATAAAATAAAGTCGCAAAAGGAAGCAAATATAGATATTAAAAGGGAGGCCTTATGGCGAAATCTCTAGAATTAGTGAATACTTGAAAGTAAGCAACAGCTATTATAAAAAAGTACAAATGCTACTAAAAAGTAGCGACGCCTCGAGCACTTTGCTCAAGGCTGCCTATAGTACATCTCTAGGAAAGCCGCGAGCACTAGCGTCATAGTTCCTGCCCAGAAATTCTGCATGTATTCTTAATTTACTAAGATCTTGCTGGTCTTGAACACGAAGAAAAATGTTGCAGTTTCGCCCAAAAGGCGAAGCATCGATTCTGATAGTAAATTAGTCGACAGCTATACAAAGCATGGCTGATAGTATTATAGGCCGTACAAACTCGTGAACATTCGCCTACTCACTAAATTAACAAGCGTGGTGTCACGCGCACACCGGTGAACATAAACACATCTCACTCGATGAGCATGGACACTCGCTGTCAAAACGCTGGCGTAAGCAAGAACGGCAGCAGTAGCGAGCGAATTGATCTTCGTGCTCACTCGTGCTTGAACGCTAAGTGGCAAGAACACAGCACGAAGCTATCAGCCCTCGGCGCACCTAGATACTCATGGCAGAGCACTTGTAAGAACCCCCCCCCCCCACCCTCGTCAATGCTTTGCGCGCGGTGGAAGGCGTCGTGCTTCTTCCCCGCCTACCTGCCTTGCACGCGCGAGATCAAGCCACCATCGTCGGCTTAACCTCACACCTACAACGTACGGCACGCGGTCAGTGTGTTATCGCACTTGGAATTTATTACGGAAAATCACAATGCGCCTGAAGTGTCCATATAATTGCCATCGAAATAAAGGAAAAGTCCCCGTTTCGCCCGAAAGGCGAAGCATCGATTGCGATAGCACATTGGTAGACAAGTATACCAAGTATAGTAGTTTTATCGGCCGTATAAATTTGTAAACATTCGCTTACTAACTAAATTAACAAGCATGGTATGCCGCACGCACAAGCAGACATGAACACATCTCGCTCGATGACCGCGGAAACTCGCAGTCAAAACACTGGAGTGAGGAAGCGCGACAGCAGCAGCAGCCAGCGAATTGACCTTCGCGCTGGCCCTCCTTTCAACGCCAACTAAGCGGCGAAAACACAGCGCACGGCGGACTCTGTCCCCGTCGCAGATCGCTTTCAAGTTAGAGCGCACGGCCGCACCATACGCAGCAACCGCCAGAGTAGACCCCCCCCCCTCTCCGCCTCCCCTTCCCCCGGTGCCTTGCGAGCGACGGAAGACTGCGCGCATACGGCACGCGGCGAAGATGTTATGGCCCTTGGACTTTATACGGAACACCACGCCGATGATGGCGGAAATGCGCCTGGAGTGTTCGTATAATTGCTATCGCATAAAAAGAAAGCACCTCAATTTGACAAGATGCATATAAAAATATAATGCAGGCAAAAGAGGTTGTCAGCCGATTGAAGATATAAAAAGCCGCATTTCAAGGTGGCGCCCGATACAGTTATGCGATTTCAGAAACCGAAATGCCCTCATCCCCCCCCCCCAAAAAAAAAAACAACAACATTAGGCTACATTCAGATTTCCAGGCCTCATGGAGCTATTGAAATATTGCGGCACGTAAATGGCGGCAATAATTCTCCAAACCTTTGGGTAGACGAGAAACTAGGAATATTGCGACGTTGCCCAAGGGTAATACCGGCACATTTTATTGCGATAGCAATTAAATGGGCACTACAGGATCATTTCTGCTGTCGCCGTCGCCGTGAGGTTCCGTATAAATTCCACGGGCGAGAAAATCGCCGCCGCGTGCCGTATGCCGTATGTGCGAGTGAAAGCGTGCGAGGGTGAGCCGGCGATCGCGGCTCAATCTCGCGCACCCAAGGCCGGGAAGGGAGAGCGCCTTCTTCCAGTCGCGCGCAACACTCCGAATGGTAGGTAGGGAAGGGGGCGGGGGGTTCTACGCCGCGCGCGCCCACGCGGGCAGCTGGATCTTGAAACCATCTGCGGCAGGGGCAGAGTTATCCTTGCGCTGTGTTTTCATGGCTTAGTTAGCGTTGATGTTAGCGGGGGCACGAAGGTCAATTCGCTCGCTGCTGCTGCCGCGCTTACTCACTTCAGTGTTTTCACAGCGACTTTCCGCGGTCATCGAGTGGGATGCGTTGATGTTTGCTTGTGCGTTCGTGGCACCATAGTTGTTATTTAGTTAGTATGCCTATGTTTACAAGTTTCTGCAGCCAATAAAACTACTATCCTTGCTTCGTATAGCTGTCCACCAGGTTGCTATCGATATCGATGCTTCACCTTTTGAGCGAAACTGCGACTTCTATTTTTAAATTGAATATTTTATGAAAGGAAACCTTTCCATATTCGTCATTTCAAAGCAATGTAAATATAGCTTACCCATTCTGTTGTGCACGTCTGCGCCATGCAGCCTTGCCCCGTAAGCTAATTAGAACGTTATTTTAAATAGATGAATGTTTGAGATTTCGCGCTTAAGAAAAGTGGGCAGCTTGCACTAGTGGTGCAAGGCTGGAGTAAACAGCGTCCCTAGTGATCGACCTAGCTTCTTCGAGGCTTTGCTAGCCTTGGCGTGTTTAGCAGCAGCGGCTTCGGCGCGATGCTCCGGATTAGCACACAATGGCCGCTTTCGTTCTCGGCTGGCGGCACGACAAGCTGCCCGCTGAGCGGCTTCTCCTTCGGGAGTCTTGTACTTCTTCGGCCGCCCCATGCTACATTTACTCAGTGCGAAGTCTACGAGAGTTGGGTGTGTTGCCGTCATGGCAACACGATCTTTACAATCAGTGTGACGTTATGGCCAAGCATCACAAAGTGTTGTCATGACTAAGTAAAGCAAGAATTGCGGTGCACCAAGCAATGGCATGGCTGGGCGAAGCTGGGTAAGTCACTGCTAGGAGACCTCATTGAAGGAGCGGATCTGCTGGAATGCGGTGTCGGCATTGCAACGCGGTGGAGCGCAGTGTCGGCAGTGGAATGCGGTGTCGGTGTTGCAAGCTGCGTTATGCAACGCGCAGAGACGTCATCGCTGGCGTGGTGGCGGAAAAGCGTTGCCGGAGCTAGGAGAAGCGAGGCGCAGCTTCGACTCTGCGCCGTCGCTTGGCTAAGGCTTCGTCGGCTCTCTGTGAAGGATCAGCTCGACGCCGGCGATTGTATTCTTGTTTGGCCAAACGGCGTGAATCCCCGAAAGCGGCCTCTTCCTCGGGAGTGCGGTTCTTCCTCGGTCTCCCATTGGCTGCTACTACCGCCCGCACACTAGCAACCTCGCATTCAAACCTGCTACACGGAACGTTTATGGCAAGCGGAGCAGACTCCGAGCAGACGCGCTGCGCGCAGTGTCTAGGCGCGGAGTCTTGCGAAACTATCGCACAGCTGGTATCGGGTTGCTAGGCAACGTAGTGACTTCATAGCTCGACGAGGTATTGCGGCTCGCGGCACAAATTATGACCGCCTTAAGCTGCTCCGTTGTTAAGCAGTGTATAGGCGCGGAGTCTTGCGAAGCTATCGCACAGCTGGTATCGAGTTGCTAGGAAACGCAGTGACGTCATAGCTCGGCGAGGTTTTGCGGCTCACGGCACATATTACGGTTGGCTTAAACAGATCCGCTGTCAAAATTATGCGTGGCTCTGATATCTCAAACACCAGAGACCAGCGGAGCTGGGGAAAGCCTAGTGAAGTAGTGGAAAACCACACACTTAGTCTAACTTTTGCTGGGCTTCCCCTATCTCCACTGGTCTCTGCTGTTTCCGATAGCAGAGCCACGCATAATTTTTTTTCCTCTGCAAAAAAGAGGACCACCGAAGGAAGCGCTCATTAGCACCGTTAGTCCCAAGTCGTTGTATGTTGCGAAAGTTCCTGAGCAGTCGCAACCCAGGATCTTTCATTCTGCTCTATTTCTTGGCACTCAGGATTTCTTCGCGATGTTCTGCGTAGTATCGCGATGAGTTCAACCGGCCACGTTCACGAGCCTCCGGATCTTCATTTCTTCCCCTATGCGAACTCTCGGCTTCCCTCAATCTAAACTCGGGATGTTCTCTTCTGCGACGCTTGGTTTCAGCTTCCCTAGCTCTCGCTTCAGTCTTTCGGAAGCAATTAGTGTCCAGTTCTCTGGTCGAAACTGTCCTAGCCGCCGCCAGAGGCATCGGCTGCAGTCACGGACATTGGGCGCGTTAGGCGCGAACGATGATTCCAGGGTGATCTTGCGTAAGACGTAGCCGAGTCACGAAGCATAACCTTGCAAAAACTTGGCCCAACCGAAATAAAGCTATGTGGGGTCATGAGCTTCGCTGTTTGCCCAGTCTTAGCACCGCTAGTGTGAAGCTGCCCTTATCTTTTTGCATGCGTACAAAAAGAAGTAACACCAAAAAAGTACATTCCGTGCTTTCAGTAGTGCTTTAAAATAGTGGTATCGTCAAAGAGGCATGATGACCTAAATTGTACGTCATCATCATCAGCCTATATTTATGTACACTGCAGGACGAAGGCCTCTCCCTGCGATCTCCAATTAGTCCTGTCTTCCGCTAGCTGATTCCAACTTATGCCAGCAACTTTCCTAACTTCATCACCTCACCTAGTTTTCTGCCATCCTCAACTGCGCTTCCCTTCTCTTGGTATCCATTCTGGAACTCTAATGGTCCACCGGTTATCCATCCTACGCATTACACGGCCTGCTCCGCTCCATTTCTATCTCTTAATGTCAATTAGAGATTACCCCCGTTTGCTCTGTGATCCACACCGCTCTACTCCAGTCTCTTAAGGTTAGGCCTAACATTTTTCGTTCCATCGCTCTTTGTGCGGCCCTTAACTTGTTCTCGAGCTGTTTTTATTAACCTCCAAGTTTCTGTCCCATATGTTAGCACTGGTAGGATGCAATAATTGTACATTTTTCTTTTCAACGACAGTGGTCAGTTCCTAGTCAGGATTTGGCAATGCCTGCTGTATTCACTCCAACACAATTCTATTCTTCCGTAAATTTCCTTCTGATGATCAGGGTCCCCTGTGAGCAATTGACCTAGATAAAAGTACTCCCTTGCAGACTCTAGACGCTGACTGGCGATCCGGAATTCTTGTTCCCTTGCCAGGCTATTGAACATTATCTTTGTCTAATGCATATTCATGTTCAACACCCCTCTTACACTTTCTCGGTTAAGGTCCTGAATCATTTGTTGTAATTCGTCCCCACTGTTGCTGAACAGAACAAGGTCATCTGCAAACCGGATGCTGCTGAGATATTCGCCGTTGATCCTCACTCCTAAGCCTTCCCAGTCTAAGAGCTTGAATACTTCTTCTAAGCATGCAGTGAATAGCATTGGAGAAATTGTCTCCTTGCCTGACCCCTTTCTTGATAGGTAACTTCCTACATTTTTTGTGGAGAACCAAAGTAGCTGTGGAATCTTTGTAGATATTTGCCAAGATATTCACGTGTGCCTCCTGTACTCCTTGATTACGCAATGCCTCATACGTCATAACCACTCCGTGGTCATAAGTTTCCTTAAAGTCACGAGACTAGCACTTATAGTACTTTCACTACATTTTACGTATAGCGAATTCTACAGAATCTGCAGAACCCACCGGTACTCTGGGTAAACATTTAGAGAATTTCAGTGTCGCCGACATAAGACCTGGAAACGTCTGGTCAAAACTAAGAGGGTACCGCACAATCTTAAAAAAAAACCAAAGCTTATGCGCAGCAGCACACCTGCGCTCTTTACTACGCCATTTGTATCCAAGCAGGGCTATGCCTGTGCAAGGCTAGATCGACCCTTAGCTATCTCCATTCTTAGCATCCGCGTCCTTCCAGCAGGATATCGGGAGATACACCCAGTTAACGATCCCTCTGTGAGTTGGCTTTTAGTGTGTTTAGCATTACTCTTGGATGATTTGAATTTCATGTGCATTTTTCGCGCATGTACTGATCTTGAAGATAACACGTGCAGCAAAGTGACAATGCCAATGAAGAGAAGAAAGAGCGCTGCGCAGCCACCAGCGCGAACTTTCGCTCGCACCGCGTCTCAGTCTAAGCTGTGCATGGTTGAAGGCTGTGACACCCTGATCGAGATGAAATCGACAGTACATTCCAGGCGTTACCAGTGCATGTTGCTAATATTGTCCGTTTGATTCACAAAGTGGCCGAGGCAGCTCTGAGAATGCTGGGCGTGCAGAGAGAGAGAAAAACATTTATTTAGACCGTCGAGTTGATACTGAGGACGAGTGGGTGGTGTCCTCATTCCAGGACTCCACTGGCCATGGCTGCTCGACGTACTTGCTGGACGAGAGCTTCTTGTCCCGCCAGGGTATCGCCGGTCAGCTGTACCTACCACCGCTCAAATGAGGTGTTAGGCGTCTTTAAATGTTCAGGCTTGCCCCCGCACCCCCACGAGATGTCAAAGAGCGTAGGGCGTGTGTCGCCGCACCAGGGGCGGATGCCGCGATATGTTTGTGGGTATATTTTGCTGTATCTGTGTAGGTTTGGGAATGTGTTTGTTTGGATAAGTCTGAGAGCTATTGCCTCTTCAGTGCTGAGCTTTTTGTGAGGGGGAGGATAAATCCTGCGGTTGAGTCGCTGGATCTCGAGTCGGTCGCAGTAATTTGATGGCAGGGGCCCAAAGGTAAAGGGTTGGGATTGATCAGACGATTGGTTTTGCCCCGCTCGGTTAATTAGCGCTCGAGCTAAGGCGTTCGCCCTTTCGTTCCCCTGCAGTCCCGCGTGACGCGGCGTCTACGTGATTTGATGGGATTCTTGCAGCCTCGGGCCTAGAATCTGAGCCGCCAGCACCGGTGTTCCTCCGTTGGTAAAGTTGCGGCAGGCCTGTTGCGAGTCGGTAACGACATGAACTTCCCTGCCCACCCTGTCATGTTGCTTTATTACTAGCGCCGCGGCTATGGTCTCAGCCGCAGCTGGGGTCTCTGCATTGACGGAGGCCGCGAGGGTTAAGGAGTTGTCTCTCCCGTTCACGGCAGCTACCGCGAAGAGGCCCCCTGCAGGGTACGCCGCCATGTCCACGTACGTTACGTACGGGTCACCCTTGAATTGTCGGCGCTGTCTGTCAACCCGCGCCTTGCGTCGTCCTTCGTGGAGTTCATGACTCATGTGTTTTGGTATGGGGTTCGCCGTGATCTTGCTTCTGACCTCGGGCGGGAGTGATCGTTGCCCATCGAGGGCACGAAGCTCCGTTGCCGTGCCGGTCCGGTGGAGGATGGCTGTGCTCGCCGCCGTGTTCTGTAGTCTGGCTTTTTGCGAAGCCATAACCGCATCCGACAGCTCAGCGAAGGTGTTGTGGATCCCGAGAGCCGCTAACTTCTCGTTTGAGGTGGTAACAGGGAGACCCAGGGCCATTTTGTACGCGCCTCTGATGATGGCATCGACTTGTTCTTGGTCGCGTTTGTTTAGCGAGTCGTAGTGATACGGCATGCTAAACGTTACTCTGCTGATCACCAGAGCCTGGACGAGGTGGAGCGTGTCCTCTTCTCGCATGCCCTTGCGGCTTCTTGTTATTCGTTTGATAATCCGCGAGATCTGGTTGGTGGTGGACCTTAGGGTTTCGATGATTTGGGTGGCTTTCAAGTTGCTCTGGATCCAAAAACGCAGTATCCTAGTCTTTTTGCTTTCCGTGATCTTGTGGTCCTCTAGATAGAGTTCGATAGGGCCGGGTGACTTGTAGATTCCTCCTCTATGCACCCGGATCACCTCGGACTTCTCGGGCGCGCAACGCATCCCGCTCGCTGCCGCAAATCTCTCCACGGCCGTCGCGGCCTCCTGAAGGGTCGCCTCCTTTTGCGCTAGGGAGCCCTTGTGGCCCAGAGCGTTATGTCGTCTGCGTGTAAGGCGTAACCTAGGTCTGGGATCTTGCGCAGCTCTTTGGTCAGTGGTAGCATCGCGATGTTGAAGAGAATCGGGGAGACTATCGCCCCTTGCGGCGTTCCTTTGTTCGGCACATCGATCGTATCCGATCGAGTCTGGCCTATTCCGATGATTGCCGTCCGGCCCGTCAGGAACGATTTGACGTAATTAAAGATGCGCTCTCGCTCTCCGCAGCTGATGTCGTTCAGTCCCTTGAGAATGGCCTCGTGAGAGATGTTATCGAAGGCCCCTTTCAGGTCGAGTGCGAGCAGGAGGTGTTCTCCTCCCTTCGGGATGCCCTTGAGAACTTCTTCCTTCAGGATTAGGAAAGCATCTTGCGCAGATAGTCCCGGCCTGAAGCCAAGCATGGTGTGCGGGAAGAGGTCACCGTCCTCTATGTAGTACTGGCGGCGGGCTCCGATGACCCTTTCGTACAGCTTGCCGAGGCACGAAGTCAGCGAGATGGGACGTAGAGCGTCGATCGCGGGCTTCTTGCCTGGTTTGGGAATGGTCACGACTTCCGCGTGTTTCCACTCGTTCGGTACGTGGCCCTTGCTCCAGAGTTCCTCGTTTAGGTATTCGGTCAAGTCCAGGATGTGCTTCGGGCTCAGGTTTCTAATCATGGCATTGGTGATTTTGGCGGCCCCGGGAGCAGTGTTGCGCTGTGAGGCTCGTGCCGCGGCATACACCTCTTCCTCCGTGATCGGAGCATCCAGTTCTGGTCTTGGTTCCCCTTCGTATTTTAGGAGGCAGGGTCGTATGGGGTCGCTACCCAGGTATCTGGCTTTTAGGGTGTCAATCAGATCCTGGTCATTCCCGGGGAATTTGTGAGCGATTTCTTGAAGCGTCCGACTGGTTGTCGATTTGGCCTTGCCGGGCTCGATCAGGCAACGCAGGATGGCCCACGTCTTCGCCGTGCTCAGGGTACCCTTGAGCGAGGTGCCAAACTGGGTCCAATTTTGCTGCGTCAGCTCGGTCGCGTAATCTCTGGCTTCTTCTGTTATATGCGCGATTCGTAGACGGAGTTTCCGGTTTAATCGCTGTCGCTTCCACCGTTTGAGGAGGCCCTCACGGGCTTCCCACAGGTGTAAGAGCCGGCTGTCGACTTCGGGCGTCTCGACCGTGTGCTGGATGGTTTTGGTGGTTTGGATGTAGGCGTCTCGGAGGTGCTGCATCCATTCCGTTATGTCCGTTATACCGCTTTCGGTTGGGGAATACTGCCTGTACGCCTCCCAGTCCGTGAGCCTAATTTCTCCAATTGTTCTCTTGAGTTTCGGGGTGGACACCGAGATGCTTAGGATCGCTGCCCAGTGTTTCGCCCAGGTGCGTCCATGAGTATTCCCTTACGTTTTTACAAATGACAGGTCCGGAAACGTGTCCCGACTAACACTGTTGCCTACTCGTGTTGGTTGGAGGAGGTTCGTTATCAATTCGAGGCCCGTTTGGTCAACCGCATCGATGAGCGACCTCCCCTTCTGCGTGTCTTGTTGGTAGCCCCAAGCCGTGTGTCTAGCCTTCATATCTCCCACCACTACCAGCTGGTTGCAGCCAGCGGCTCTCGCACTGTCGTGAATGATGTTGCGGAAGTCGTCCTTTTGAGCCCTCGGTGGACTGTACAAATTCAAAATGAAAGTGCTACGTCTACCCCTCTTCTCCGGGAGGACTTCTACTAGCACGTGTATAATGTCATGATGTTGATAATGTTGTCCCACCGCCGTCACCGTTTTGTGAACTAAAACCGCAACCTTTGGTGATCCCACGTGTTAAATTACGTAGTAACCACGTAGCTTGATGGGCTGGTTCCCGACCTCTTGAAGGCAGATGACGTCGGGGGGGTATGGGTGATTTTGGATGAAGAGCTGCAGCGAACTTGCCTTCTTGTTGAAAGAGCGACACTTCCACTGCCAGATCTCGAGGTGTTCGTGGGCGCTGCGTGTGGTGTTAGCCATTGCTGACGTTAATGCCGCCGCCGTCGCAGTTGTCGGCGTCGCTGACGTCACCCGTATTGTTTGTGCGCCTGTAAGCCTTGACGCGTGTGTTGTTGTTTTCGTCGTCTACCCGCTTGCGCGAGCCAAACTCAACCTTGCGTATTCTTTCAAGGTCTTCACTGCTTAGTGTGTTCTCCTTGACCTTATTGTTTAATTCGCCCATCTGGTAAAGCGTCTGTTGCATCGTAGCATAAATGATTTCGAGGGTGACTACACTTGACTGGCCTGCTGCTGCCGAGACAGCACCGGGGAGCGAGGAGGACGTGGTGGTTCTTGAGTGCGGAGGACTGGAGATGGCGGGCTGGTAGCCTATCGTTCTGCTCTGCGGCCCTGCCTGTGTGTTGTTGTTTGTTTTGCTTAGCATCGCTACTAAGCGTTGCATAGGTGATTTAGGTCGTTAACCTGAGCTTTGAGTTTTTTATTTTCTTCTCTGATGCGCGTACATTCTGGGGAGCATTTACTATTGTGACTGGTATTTTGAGCGGAGGAGGTACTAGACTGATTCCGGCTCACCTTGTTGTTGGCTTGTTTCTTCTTGCCCGAATGGTTTTTCTGCTTAGACGTGCATGACGAGGTAGTAGGCGGCCGCTGCCCTTGCTTGTCTCCTGGCTTTGGCCACTCCGAGCGGAATCGCGACCTGGACCTGGACTGGGACTGTGATCGGGACCTGGACCGGGACCTGGACCGGGACCTTGACCTAGACTGGGCCCGGGACCACGAACGGCTCGACGAGGACTCCGAGCTGAACCACCGCAGGCGGCTTCAACTTGGCCTTTCTCCATCAGTGTCGTCGTCTTCCGTCCACCTTCCGGGCGGAGGATGCTTCTTGGTGGTAGTGCTGTTGTTTTTGAGCCTTTGCTTGCACTCGCGAGACCCCGTGGCGTGGGCTTCGCCGCAGACGGCGCACTTGAGCGAGCACTCGTGGTCGTCCGTGGGGTCGTGCGTCCCGCAAGCGAGACATATCGATGTTCGGGGTAGGACAAACGTCCGATCGGTGTCCCATGCGCTGGCACACGTAGCAGATTTGTTTTGTGGGTTTGTAGGGGTGGCACTCGGTCTCCCCTCCGTAAAAGTAGATTGTATCGTGGAACTACGTGAGAGCTGAACATGATCACAGCAGTCTTGGTCTTTCCCAGCATGCGGGCTTGCACGATTTCCACGCCTTGGGTCCTCACCTTTAGGTGGGTCATAATCTCCTCGGGCGGGATATCCGGGTCAATTCCATGAATGACGCCCCGGGCAACTCCGTCCGGTGCCGCAACGTAAGAGTTGACTTCGTAAAGGTTGCCGCCCAACACAATCCGCGTGATCTTGCGCGCAGTATCCGCGACCTCCCGATCTGGGGTACTAACAATGATTATGTTGGAACCGGGTCTCAAGCGCACGAGGAAATGCAAATCGTCAACTTTTCCTCCACAGGCGGCCGAGACAGCTTTCGAGATTTGGTGGTTCGTGAAGTTCTTCACCTGAAGGCCTTTCTTGGGCCATATGATGATTTTGAAGTCGCTACGTGGTAGGGGGGGGGGGAGTCATCGCCTTGTCTTAAAAGAAGGCTTCTTTGATGCCCCAGCGCTTGCAGCTGCGTATGATGTTGAAGATAACGCGGTGGTTGAGGAGGGTGATACCGGAGAGATCACCCTGCCTGCCACGCGTTCTTGCTCGCCCCTGGCGAGCTTCTTCTTCGTTCTTCGCTTGAGGTGTAAAGACCAATTGGAATAAGGACATTCCGATGGCGTCCCTTGCGAAAGGCGCTCGTCCATAATGGCAGAGTCGTCATGGAGATCTTCCGAGATGTCTTGGAAGTCCATGGCTGTGGTTTCTTGCGACAAAGGCCCGGTGGTAGCTTGGACAATAGCACCGGGGGCGGGTGGGGCTGTAATAACAGCACCACCTCCACTCCCTCCGGTAGAAGTAGAAGCGACCGGCTGGGATCCAGCGATGTGCGCCATATTGAGCGTCGAGAAACCGTAGCAAGCGAGCGTGCGGCGGCAAAGGCGGCGGAACGCCTCGCCTACCTCTGCGCTGCCACGTACGGAGGCGTCAGGCTTAACACGGCAGCGCCACCCCGGAGAACTTCAAAGTCCAAAAGCGCAAAATAATATGCACTCACGGTCTCCAAACTTCTCATGGGTGTTCCGGATGACTTCACGAAGGCCTTCCGACAAGCACTTTGGTCCTCCGATGTGAATTTCTTACAAGAATAAGGAAAGTGGACAGAGCCCATGCGAAGCACGTCTACTCCGCTCGGCTGTTCTTCCGAGTGAAACAACTGGGCGTGCAAATGCGTGACTTGGCATTGCATGTGAGGGCTTGTGACCACTGCTCGCCTTTGTTTCACAGTACTAGCGTCATCGGCAGGGGGAAGTCTAAGCATGAGCGCGAACTGATGGAAGCATTCTTTATCAAAAAGAACAAGCGGTTTGCGTAAGCGACCCTTCCGTTATTATCACGGAGAAAGAGTGTCGATTTTTATCGGGGTTAGTTTGAATTCTTTCATGTGGCTGATTGGGTTCTTCTGCACGTGCGCTTGAGCAGGAAAAGCGGTGTTTAAAAGTACGTGGATGCTTCACATAAATCAGTTGTAAGTCCGGCGACTGTGTGTGTGTTTGCCTCCCTCTGGTCCTGCGTCTTGGTTTTTCGCTGGTTTTTTCGCTTTAGAACATGAACCAACTAGCCCAGCAATTCACGCTTCTAAAATGCGTGATCAGTGGTGCGCTCCCTGGTCGAGTGTGCTTTTTCGTCATACCATGCACGTCACGCATGAACCATTTTTTCACAAATAAACAAACCGGATTGGCACATTCTCTATTTCCTTCTGCTAATAGTCAAACAATTATTTCATCAAATAGTTGCAAGAACTTTGCAGTTTGTTTCGCTCGCACAGAATAAATGACAGTTTCTTCTAAAAAGAAACTTTCTGTTATGTAGCTTGTACATCTTTCATATGCTGGAAGTTTTGCTTGAGTATTGCAAACGTAGAGCACCTGTAAATTTCTTCATAAAAACAGAACAGAATATTAGTTGAACGTTAGCACATTTTTGTGTAGTGGGCATAATTATGCCAGAAAAGTCTTATACGCAAGTATGATGCTTTTGTAGCTGTGCTTTGACAAGTCGTCTTTATTTTTGCGTATAGGTTCTCCATTTCCGCAAGCGGGTCTAACCGAGCAGCCAGTCGACTACCAGTGCATGGGAAAGGTAAGCACACTGGTAAACAAAAGGGTAGAAAAACTGTCAATACCAATGCAAAGGTATGAGAGTATCATTTCTGTGAAAAGAATTGTAGTGGGATATGCCGTCGCAACCTCAAAACTTCGATACGGGGGTCACATTTTTCTGATGAGTGCACTTAGTGCACGTGTGCATACGTGACAACTTTTTCAAATCCGTGTAAAAAGATGAAATGATAAAGGGCAAGTGAATTTATTTAAAACGGATTTATTTTGGGAACTTAAGGAATAAATGTTCTTTATTAATAAATGTAGAGGCACAATTCCTCTATGGGGGAGAGATAGGGGTGTTGCCGCACCGGGCTTAGTAGTAAATGAAATCCCATGATGCCGTCGGTGTCAAAGCTCTAATTCAGTTGACGAATAGTAAGTTGTACTGACGCTGTACTCGATCAGGAGGGTGAGCGAGTGAAACAACTTTATTCGGTCCACAATAGACGCGAGTAAACTCAACATCATCATGTAGAGCAGTTTATCTGTACCCTTTACCTACCCTTAATAGGCAACCCTGGATTTCATATTTTAAAAGTTAAACGTACTTGTTAGAATCCAAAAGCAATGCTTCACGGTAGCTCGTGCGTTATATTGTCTGTACGGCCATTCTCCCGATTTCAAAAGGCGAGAAAATGCCATAGCAAGTTATTATAGTCTGTGTGGCAATGCACCCCGTAGTGCATGCACGTCACGTTTCTAATGTCGGGCCATCGCCATCTTGCTATGAGCAAGGTGTATTAGTTGAATTTACGTAAACATTAGTGATGAAGATTCATTACAAGCCCAAATGAAGGACTTGCTCGAAAATATGACTGAACATGCGTAATTGACTTAAGGTGCGGAGGGGACGTACATGCCTAATGAGTGATGGCTACCAATGCGCCGTGTTACTTAGGAATTCGTACAGGTTTACCCTGAGGGGCGAGGGCGTCTGGGAGCAATACGGCAGGACATGTGGCTGCTGCTTCCTCAGCGCAGAGCGAAGATGACAATATCGTCGAGGTAACACCAGGCACGTTTGCCATTTCAATCCACGCAAAACAGTGCCCATTATTCGCTCGAACGTGGCGGGGTCATTACAGAGGCCGAAGGGCATCACGTTGAACTCATAAAGTCCATCAGGGGTAACAAATGCAGTTTTGGGCTTGTCAGCGGCGGCCATGGTAACCTGCCAATAATTTGAACGCAAGTCTAGTGAGGAGAATTCAGACCCCTGTAAACAGTCAAGGGCAGCATCTATTCTCGGTAGAGGGTACACGTTCTTGCGGGTGATCTTATTTAGGTGGCGAAAGTCAACATAGAAGCGCATAGAGTCATCCTTCTTAACGAGAACGACCGGCGAGGCCCACGGACTGTGAGTGGGCTGAAAAATGTTGCGGCGAAGCATGTCGTCGACATGCTCACTAATCACACGGCGCTCCGTAGGAGACACACGGTATCGTCGTTGCCGCAGTGGTGAATGTGAGCCCGTGTCGATGTGGTGTGTGACAGTTGACGTGTGTCCAAGGGAAGGCTGGATAGCGTCGAAAGAAGATCGGAAATGGTACAGGACGGCGATAAGCTCCGAACGCTGCTCTGGTGCAAGGCCGTCAGCGATGGATGGGCTAAAGATGTCGGTGCAAGACTTGTCGGAAGCAGAAAGAGTCCAGATGTCAGTAGGGTCGTCGCGAGAAGTAGCATCGGCCACGTCGACGATGTGCAGGGACTCAATGGCTTGGACATGGCCGAGACACTGGCGACGGAGCAATGTGAGCGGAGCGAACAAAAGGTTGCATACGAAAATATGGCTGAAACCAGCCGAAAAATCGAGGGTCGCGAAGGGAAGCAGTACAGTATTTTTTGCGATGAATGTCTCAGAAGGGGCGAGCAAAACAGTGGCGTCAGAGATGCTTCCACAGGACACAGGTAAAACAACAGTGGCGTGCGGGGGAATGTCAGTCTCCTCAGCGACGACTAATTTAGGGGGATGTTCGGGAGAATCGTCGGAATGGAGATCGCACAAAGTAGAAAGTTCGACTTCGGCCCGCTCGCAGTCGATGATGGCTTTGTGTCGTGAGAGGAAATCCCATCGAAGAATTGCGTCGTGAAAGGAAGATCGCAGCACAACGAACTCAATAATGTACACCATGTCCTCAAATACAACTCGGGCCGTACAAGCTGCCAACGGCTGAACATGCTGCGCTGTTGCGGTACGGACGGCTACGCCAGCAACTGGCGTCGTCACTTTCCGGATGCAGCGGCACAGTATTTCATTTATAACACAAACGGCGGCACCAGTGTCCACAAGGGCAACAGTTGATACTCCCTCAACGGAAACAGCAAGTACATTCGGCGGAGAATTGTGAGGACTTGGACGCTGTGAGGACTTGGACGGGCTGTGACGGCGACGCAGTTTTTGCCTCATGAACTGCGGCGTTTAGTTTTCCTCTTCTGAAGGCATGGGACGACTGAAGCATTGCGGGAGAGAGAGCGCCGACGTGGTGACAGAGATCGTCGGTCGAAGGACGCATGACGATCAGGAGCTCTTGGAGGTGATCCCGGAGTGTAGCGAGGCGGTGGCTGGTGGGTAAAGCGAGTCATTGGTTCATAGCCATATGAGACGGCCAACGGCATGCGGCGGCGACAGTAGTGAGCGATATGTCCGGGGCGGCCACATGCAAAGCAACTTGGTTTGTCGTCAGGAGTACGCCAAGGGTTTGCGGCCATGGGGCCAGCGCAAGGGGCGCGGGGTGGAGTCTGCGCGTGCAGTGGTTGATGCAGTGTGAAAGCAGGGTGCGTTCGAGGCCGGGCGACGACGTCGGCGTACGTGAGAGGAGCAGCTACCGGATGCGACTGAGGGGACACTGGCACAGGGTCGGCAATTTCTGCTTCGATCGCCTGCCGAATAGCGGGTGACAGGTAAGCAGCAGTACGGGGCTGGGGCTGTTGCTGAGCAAACTGCACCAGTGAGAGCAGCCGAGCTACTTCCTCGCGTATGAACGTCTGGAGCTGTGGCAGCAGTGTTGACTGGTCCGAGTGGACGGCCAGGCCTGCGAGGCTGTCGTCGTTAGTAACCAGGCGACGAGTCAAGGCCCGCTGTTTCCGGAGTTCATCGTAGCTCTGACACAGTTTGATGAGTTCCGCTACGCTGGTCGGGTTTTTTGCAAGAAGCATCTGAAAGACGTCATCGTCAATGCCTTTCATGATGTGCTTGATTCTGTTAGATTCGGGCATCGAGGCATTGGCGCGCTTCGAGAGGTCGAGAACGTCCTCAATGTAGCTTGTGAACGACTCGCCCGGCTGCTGGGCGCGCTGGCGCAAATGCTGTTCAGCGCGCAACTGGCGCACGGCGGGGCGTGCGAACACATCTATGAGGGCGGCCTTGAATGCAGACCAGGTGGAAAAATCTTTCTCGTCGTTTTGAAACCACAGATGAGCTACATTTGAAAGGTAGAAGAGGACATTGTTCAGTTTAGCGGTTTCATTCCATCGGTTGTGGACGCTTACCCTATCGTAAGTCGATAGCCAGTCCTCCACATCACTGTCGTCGGTGCCACTGAAGACCACCGGATCCCTCGGGTAAGGCACCCCTGAGCAGATGACGGGTGGAGGGGGCGTGGACGGAGGGGCCGTGGATGGCGGGGCCGTGGATGACGGGGCCGTGGATGGCAGGGCCGTAGATGGTGGGGCCGTGGACGGTGGGGGCGTGGTTGCGTCTTCGGGCATAGCGGGATGAAGCGTACGGGAGTGGAGTTCCAGGATAGAAGCTTGGCAGGTCGTACCCCGCACCTCCACCAATTGAAATGAGGTTTATTGATACAGGCGTAGATGTAGATCCTTCGGATATACTGACACAGAACCACAGAACGGGCGGCTAAACAGTAACGTCGGGCAGCGCTCTTAGCAGTAACTTCGGCGTCGTCTTTTGCGGAGCGATCCCGATGCTGCTACTGCTGGTGGTGTGCATCATCTGCAGAGCATGTTGCACGCCTTCTTCATCACAACTGCACTTTTTCTCTGTTAAGTTTACTTGCAAACAATTGTAGCAAATTTTCGTTAATAAACCCTATCTAAAGAAGTGAATAATGCGCACTAGCCCTTCGAACACTCTAGCGGGAGTGTTATTCTACGACAGCATTCTGTGCAGAACTCAGAGACACTTCGCTGCGAACTTGTTGTCACATGCACTGCAACTCGAAAGGTGGGTCTAGCGAGTAAACGAAACGGAGTGGTGGTAGGCTGCCACGGGTCAATCGTTAAGACTGTCGCTCCGAAAAATGAGTATGTATGCTGCACTTTCGCACACATGCGGGCGCTTGTGACGTATGTCACTTATGGTGGTGGTGCTTGTGTAACACCGGCAACAGCTTTGCTGTACATCCACTTTCACAGGGTGGAATGGAGACTTTCTTTATTGCCCTAGCAATTTACAGACGCTCGAGGCACATTCACGCCTGAAACGATTGAGCACGTCTCTTCTGGGATTTACTTCAAAGGACGTTAAAAAAGAGTTGTCTTTAGATCCACAGGGAAGAAGATTCTTACCGGTAGAAACAGGGTTTTTCGTATGACGCTATAATGTTCCCGGGCCGCCACAGTTCGTCGAAATCTTGAATGCAGTTCAACAATACTGATGTAGTAGTGAGATCTGTATCCGATCACTTCAGTGAAAGTATAGTACGGTTCAGGGATGTCCATCGGGCTCTCCCTGAACAGCCAACATGGATTGAAATGCTGGGCGTATTGGCAGCATTGAAAAAAAATTAATATGTCGTGTCAGCTAAAATTTTGCCGACACGTTTTATATATGTGTTATGTTGGTGTTTTGTGTTTTTTTGGTGTATAGTGCCAAAGTCGGCAATAAAGAAAAAAAAAATGTGGGTATTTAGCAATGTGGCTAAGACAGTGGACAGCTGAGCATGGGATCATAGGCTCTGAACTCACTATCGTCAATGTTTTTACTTTCGAATTTATTTTGCTTTATACATTATTTCTTTATGTCAATTGGTCTTACGTGGCCGACGGACGTGTTTCTTTATTGGTTGGCATAGAAATGCTTACGAGTCTGAAATTACGGCATAATCATTCTGACGATGGCAGTCAGCGGTAATACGATTAGCACAGAGTGATGTCGCGAACATCGTATTGCTGAAGTCACGTTTATTCAAAATCTGTAATGGGCATTCGGAGACTTCCGTTGCTTTAGCTGTATGTGGCATACATTGTCTTTGGTATCAGTACACTTTGCTGTGGTACTCGCAACGCCATGATGACAACATGGAAGCCTGACGATGGCGTGACGGCAATGTATCGCGAAGACTATGACAAAGATGGTGTGATAACGATGACATGACTATTGTCAGATGATAACGCTTGAATGACGATTATGCGACAACCACAACGACATCGTGACTACGACACATACTCAGTGGGTCAAGGTAGTAGACAACTTGGGTCGCTAGGTCAGCGTAAGAGATGTGGCGACGACGGCGTGATAAGAAGAGTCAGATGACGAAGCAGCAATGAGGAAAATGGAAAGACCACAAAGGCATCACGGTGACGGTATGACAACGAATGCATGCGCAATGTATAACGACGATGGTGTAACGACGACGTCATAACGAGAGTCAGATGACGAAGTTAGAATGACGACAATAGAAGGATCACAATGGCATCACGAATACGAGCACATATATATCGTCCCAAGCTGGTAGACAGCTTGTGCGACTGCGTTGGTGTAAAAGGCTAGGTAGGTAGATAGATAGATAGACTCAAAATGGATGACGTGGGCAAGGAATGCTAATCGCATTCACACAAGAGGCCCTTATAATAAACCTAGTGGAAACGTGCCATAAATTATGGCCGGGCACCGATGCCAAGGAGCCGGAAACTTGCCGTTACAGAGAGACGTCAAGGCACCCTTGATCGTCTACTTGCGAACATCCCTAATCCAGATAAAATGTGCTATGGAGCGGATTCCATCTGCATTCAACACGTCGCATTGGCACTAAGAAAATAATTTCTTATAATTGACTTAGTTTCTATTTGGTTTTCTTTGAGTTAACTGCAGGTTTAACAAGCCGACACCTTAGACGTGACAACAGAAGGTAGAACCAGAAGTTCTACACGAAACGCACAGACAGCAAGGGCTATTCTACCAGTGACAGCACACATCACGGCGGCTAGATTCCGAATGTGACCAATCATAAAAGCCTTATCAAACGCAGTTCTGACTGCTTCTCCAGATTATAAGCACCTGGCATTTCCCTAGCGTAGCGAATCCTGTAACACAAAGATGCTTCAGGTCTCTTTTACCAAATTACGTTGCGGCATTCCTTCCCTGAAGTTCTATTTACACAGGTCGGGTTTGGTTCCCTCCCCTCTCTGCACGTTTTGTAATGAAGAAGAAACAATACATCACTTTCTTCTATCTTGCCAGCGCTTTACTGCGGCAAGAAAGATAATATTGGAGATACCTTTTCGAAGACTTGGCCTAGACTTAACAGAACCTGCTATTCTTTCGTTTGGGGCCTCCAATTAGGTATTCAGCAACATGGACGCTTGCTTGGCTGTCCAAGCATTTCTTACAGAATCCAACCGAATGCCCTGCTAAATTCTATCGTTTTTGTACTTTTAAAAGAATTAGTACTCATTCAGTTTGACTTTTCTGATTTTATTTAAACAGATAATTTTACGATATTACACGCTAATTCCATAGATATTCGGAAATTTATGCTTCATCTTAAATTGGAGTAGTCCACCCATTTCTTGGCCCATCCCCCATCGTGGGTAGGAAGGAGCCACAGACGTGATAGGCAACAACAGCAACAACAACAAGGGTCATTACAGAAGACACATCGCTAAATAGAACGTGTTGCTGGTCTTGTTGGTTCATACTTGCAGTTTTATTAAGCGCACCTTAGACGGGACAGAACCAGACAGGCGAAGGGGAAACACTTTGTTAGCACAGGTTGGCGCTTGTCCTCTCTAGCTAGTTTTGTTTCGTCTGTGGGATGTGCTTAATACACCTCTAAGTGTGAACCAAGTATATCAGTAACACGTGCTGCCATGTTTGATGTAGTCCATTTATCATTATTAATGCGGAATCATTACATGGCTCATGAGGCGGGAAATCTGGCTTAGTCAGCGTTGGCGTGAACACGATGGCCCAAAAAGACAAGTGAGCCCAGGTGAGCTAATCGAGGCAGTTGATCACGTCTATTAAGGTAGAGGTAATTATGGCAGAGTGAATTAAGATGAAGTTAATTATGACAGGTTTAATACGCATATAGTTTATTACGAAACTCGAACCAACGACCATTGCTGGGAGTCGAACCCACGACCGTTGGTGCTAAATAAGGCGCAGGTAATTACGGCACAGTTAATTAAGATAGAGCTAATTAAGACAGTCGAATGCACAACCTTTGGTAGGATTCGAACGCTCTACCTTTGGTGTCAATTAAGGCAAACCTAATAAGGTCCAGAAATATAAGGCACATGTTTAGTTAAGATAGAGTTCATTGCATCACTAGAACCCACGAACAGTGGTAGGATCGAGTAGAATTCCTGCTATTTGGCGTGGATAAATGTGAAGATACAGGTAATTAAAATGAAGTTAATTATGACACTCGAACCCACGACCTTTGGTGGGAGTTGAACTTAACTCTCGGCCTGTTCTGGTCACAATGATTTCGAATTCATCCGTGTAGGAATAGCCAAGTGCCTCCTGAACTAAATTTTTCAGCAATGCATGTAAAAGGCGTAATGTCATAATACATTGTGAAATGCCCTTCACGCCGTATGGGTAACATTTCGCAAAGCGTATACATTCACTAATCGAACGTTCTAGTGTTTATCCCAGTGATTGGTTTTCGGCTGCTTCATTTTCCCGTATGCAAACCATAATACTTTTTTTTACTAAGCATTGCCTACAGAGTATCCGGAATCTCAAGCACGAGTTCAAAAGTGCCTAGCTAGGCGAGGTTGCTTTCAGGGAATATCTGATAATGCATGTAGAACTAAATACAGAAGAGGTCGCGGCCGTTTATTGCCCTTATAGTCAATGCTGCGGAGAACGAAAAAAGCGGAGAAGGAAAAACAAAAAACAAAGAAAGCGATACTCCGTGCATTGATATGAGAAAATCAGCGCTGTATGATGAAAACGTGTTGTTCGCGTTAATGTCGCGACTGCTTTCCTCAATACAAAAGCATTGCGGTAAAGCCATCTGCAATATTGGATTTGTCAGATAAATTGGATGCCAAGAAATCTACATTGATAATTCTAGAATGGACTAAATCACTGTTCTAGATTACACGCCTCTAGTTTTTACGCTTAAGTCAAGTATGAATTCTAGATTACACTGCATATTTTATTATCGTTTTGTAAACAAACCTGCGCTAAGCACTGAATATGTTTGTGCTCAGATACTGTTCTGGAATATTAGTGCTCTTAATCATTATTGCTCAGCTCACATGCGCTATTCATAATACTTTCTATTCGTTTACGGATTCCTTTCGTTTCTATGCCTCTCACGCATCTGGAAATGTACAGAACGGAAACTTTTGTTATGTAAGTAGACCTCCAAATTTCTATTTCATATATTATATTGCTGAAAAGTGCCCTCCATTGTCGAGATAATGGAACCTTGGATACATGTAGGTTATACTGATTTCCATACCGGCCCTAATGCTGCATACGAAATGCCTTCTTTCTTGTTGCAGTTGTGCACTAAAATCTTGTCGATAGGCGTTAAAAGTTAAACACCTAAGTAAATACTAATTCGAGCTAGGTGACAAGGTTTAAGAGAAATACATGTATTTTTGTTCCTTTACGGGGTCCCGCATTTGAAAATACGCACACTAATGTATACATACCAAACTGCTTCTAAATCTGTTGGAAAGAGTGCTCATTTATTCTGTGTTCAAGAAATATTCAGTTGCCTCGTGTGCATTAGTTACCTGTGCTTACTTTCTTGAAGGGCTTCGGAAGTAAATGATCACAGCAAAAGTCCTGTTTTCACCCCAACCTCATGTACTACCTCTGGAAATATAGTAAAAAATGTCGCAGTTTTGCCCGAAAGGCGAAACATCGATTGCGATAGCAAGTTAGTAGAGAGCTATTCGGAGTAGGGATAGTAGTTTTCTCGGCTGCATAAACTTGGATACATTGGCTTACTAACTGAATTAACAATCGTGGTGTCAGCGCGCACAAGCAAACATGAATAGATCACACTGAATGACCGCAGCCAACGACTGTCAAAACGCTGGCAGCAAGCGCAGGTTCGCGCGGTCTATCGCTTCAACGGAAACTGAGCGGTGAATGCACAGCGCATACAAAGGTCAGAGCCGTGTGGAGAGAAGAGACGGTGCGGACGACCGGCATCCCCGGGCAAAGCGCAAAGGAGAAGTTGTTGGCAGAGGAGAAGCTGCCCCCCCTCCCCCCTCTTCCCGCGTTGTTGCTTTCGCGTGGGAGATTGAGTGGCAAGATACGCCTTTGGTGCCGAAGTACAGCGCCGCCCCGCCTCCCTCCCTCCCTCCCTCCCATACCCCCACGGTCTTTCGCGCGACGGTCACGTTTGCTTTCCGCCGAGCGGTCGCTCTCCGTGATAGCGCGCGCCCCCCGCGCGCTTTCGCACGCGCATACGGCGCGCGGCGACGATTTTATCGCCCTTGAAATCTATACGGAACCTCACGGCGACGGCGACGGCGACGCGGACGGCAGAAATCCGGTAGAAGTGTCCATATAATTGCTATCGCAATAAAATACAGGCAAATCTTTTCTCATTTATTTTACACTAAAACTAGTGCAAGCGGTCGTCATTGAACGATTTACGGTCGTGCGACCTATTTTTTGCTTTAGCCAGACATGTAAATTTTTCTTTTTTTACCACCTTAAATTTTGGCCTATATACCCTCTGTAAAAGTGCAGTCTGTCCTGTAAATAATTCATCGCAGAAGGTTCGGTATATGGTTGTTGCGATGATTCTTGCCGAACTAGTCATGTACGTAAACATTCCTTCATGCACTTGTAGTCAAGGAATCAAATGAACGTAAGGGGAACACAAACAACAAAGAGAAACTGCTCTAAAGATGCAAGTGTTCATTCTGAACGCTGTTTGATGTTCGCTTCAAATGCGTTCAGAAGAATTATCTTTTGTTGTTGCATTGTGAGAATTTTTGCGTATTTGATTGTTAATAAATATATGTTTATATAACGCAGAAGTTTCTGGCAGTAAGCGATCTTCTACCATAGCCACCACTGGTCAAATGACTTCCAGCGAACACCGGTGTGCCAACGAGCAGCACTGTATGCTATCGACAATGAAAACATGAAGTTGTTTCACACCGTGAGGCAATGGAAGATGCTCTTTTTCTCAAGGGAAATGGCACGGTGATAGAGGGCTCTATTTACAAGTTGGAACTACTGGCAGCGAGAATGGATGAATTTATCCATGACAGACTAGCGTGTTGTTTTACAATGCGTTAAGAACAAACAACTCCTCTTGCACCAGACGGGGATAATAGAGAAAACTATATACACGAAGGCGGCGATGTCTCGCAATTGAAGTTATGGTCAATCAATGTACAGTATTTAGATTCGTTTTTGCGTATATTTAGATGTTTTCAAACAGACGTAGTCATCTTATAGCCAATTGATGACGAAAGTATTGGTCGTCTCTCTCACGAGGTTTCCCCTACAGCCGTGAAATCCTTGATATTTGGCTAGCTGCATTCATTTCCCCTTTGCGCTACGGCGTCGTCATCATCAGGCTAACTCTTTATACTCAGCTTCACTCATGACTGTGCACAAACCATCAACAATGATCGTCAGCGTAAGAAAATAGATGATACGTGTTGTTTCCTTGCGTGAATTTGTAGAAAAAAATGTCACAGTTTCGCCCTAAGGGCGAAGCAATGAATGTGATAGCAACACAGCAATGTCATACGAAGTAAGGTGAGCGGCTTTGGTAGCAATATGAATTGTAGTAAACATGAGCTGATTAAGTAAGCAGGTGTGCTGCGGCGTAAGTAGACCGACATGAAGAGAGACTCGATGACCACGAGAAGGCGCGTGTGAAACGGTGGTGTTGATGAGAAGCGCTTCCCGTGGGCAGCGTGTGCGAAGGGACACACCTGTAGCGCTGCACTGCCGATCCGGGCAGCATTGCATGTGCAGCGTGCGTTGGAAAATGTGGCCCGACTATTACTAACTGAATGAACAAGCGTGGTGTGAGCGCGCACAAACAAACACGAATAGATCACACTGAATGACTGCAGACAACGACTGTCAAAACGCTGGCAGCAAGCATACGCCGTAGCCGGCGAAGGTACGTGCGGTCTATCGCTTCACCGGAAACTGAGCGGCGAATGCACGGCGCCTAAAGGTCAGAGCCGTGTGGAGATAAGAGACGGTGCGGAAGAGCGACGAGCGCGCGGTTGTTGGCAGAGTAAAAGTGTGCCCCCCCCCTTCCCCTCCCACTCCCTACGGCGCTGGCTTCCTGCTTCCTTGCTTGCGCGTGGGAGATTGAGTGCGTTCGCTCTCCGTGATAGCGCACGTCCCCGCACGCTTCCGCTCGGGCATACGGCGCGCGGCGCAGATTTTATTTATAGGGAACCTCACGGCGACGGCGACGCCAAGGGCAGAAATCCGGTTGAAGTGTCCATATAATTGCTATCGCAATAAAAGAGCCGGTAACTAGCACATCTGTAGTGGTAGTATAGGTGACCATACATATAAACCGATTCGTCTACGTGTGTTGTCTAATGCGGCCCGAACGCTGGCGGGCAAAGGGGCTGCCATGCTCCTTAACCATAACTGCCACCGCAGTAGAGAGCTGTGGGAGGAGCGGATAGCTGTTACAGAACTCTCCAGCGCTTCATACTGACCTTTAGACGCACCACAGCTCTCACGGGACAGCACGTGCTTCTCAAAGAGCTACCATAGTTGAAGATCCGCAACTCGGTTCCGCAACTCGGTTGCGCACGAGCCCTTTCAGTTAGCGCTCTTGCATCAGCGGTGAAAGTCCGACTATCACCGACCAACCATCGCTAAAGCGGGCGAGAGAGCTGGAGAAAGCTATTCGCTTTCTAAAGAGAATTACCTGCACTACCATAGAGGCTTGGGCTAGTCGGCACATACTCGATAGGGGAACAACTCGTGTCCTTGTTGCAATGTGCTGCTGAGCGCTGCGTGGCCTAACCTCTGTACCGTCGCACAATTTTGGCGCTCTGTAATTTGCGCAAGTTTCTTTCCCCCAAACAGACTCCGAGACTTGTGACATTTGTGCATATATTCTGTAATCCGAAGCAGGCGACGCTATACCGAATGAAGATGATGTTATTCACATCGTAAAGAAACAGTTGCAATGGAGAATATGACAGAAACTGCTTTCAGAGCTTGCTGCTGTCGCAGTAAATTAGTTTTGGGCAGGGATAATTGCTGAAGTCTGCTGACTCGCTCCCCCTCTTTTTATTTATTTTACTCGAATACACAAATCATAAAACTGCTCAGACAAACGTACTTCCACCAGTGCATCGAAAATTCGTGAATTATGGCTTAGTTATGGCAGAGACGCCATAGGTTTACGTCTCTGCTGAGCTAGGGTTCGCCGGTGCCATCCCGGCCGCGGCCGTTCCATTCCGATAGGGACGATGTGGAAATACGCTCGTGTATTTAGATTTAGATGCACAATAAATAATTCCAGATGGTGAAAGTTAATGCCCAATACCCCACTATGGCTTGAGTCATAATCAAATTGCGGCTTAGACACAAATCTCCAAATATATTCAGAAATATAGACAACAGGGCAAGGTAAGCTGAGAAGAAAATGTCCTTTATTGTTAACAGCGAGGTTGAACAAATAATGAACACGTAGCTTGACCTCATGATGGAGCAGTGGTGTACTGATTTTTTTCTGAAATGCACAGGGAAGCAAATAAATCAGAGGCCCGTATTTACAAAAAAATTCCTACGCTAAAGCTCTTCGAAAGGGCAGACGCCAGCCAATCATAATGCTGAGCACATTAATTAGTGAAGGCGGTAGGCCAATGGCATACATCTCTTACAGAACGAAAGCTTGCTGAATCTGGCCCCATTTCTTTCAATGGGGATCTACGAATGCTTAACAACCTCGGAAACAAACTATGCACGTAGAAAACACTTTACCTCTTCTAATTTTCTTCACTATATATTGTTAGTTCGTCATGAAAACGTTCATGAAACGCTAAAATGCTATACAAAATGTGTAATGGGTCCACCATTCACATTCCAGTCCGTTGCACTAGGTTACCATTTGAAAATAAATCTCGTCGCCCAGTTCATTGTGGCCTTAATATAGACAATCAATCACTCGAAGATACTTTTGTTTGAAGGTGAAATGTTTTCTTATAATATTTATAAATTTTAGGTTTTAACTGCGGGGTATAATGGAGAAATGGACTACAAGGGCGGAACATGCAACAATAAAAAATGTCAATATACCGAAATTCCACAAGGGTGTCAGAACAAGCACAACAAGCATCGCCCGGTAAGAATATCTAGGAATCATTTATTGTTATGATTGGGATGAGAAAAACTCATGTGCATGGTCCCACGAGATAACTAGATAGTTATTGTTCTCACAGAGCAGGCATGGCTGTATATTGAAGCAATATTATGATCAAGTGCTTTCATTAGAAATCGTTTTTCTTAGCCGACCCAGGTTTCATGTAATTCGGTCTTTCTGAAGAAGAAAATGTAACATTGTCTCGACTATATTTATACCTACTTTACAATAGATACCTGCTTTACAATATGAACAGCTGTCGGCATGAAAAGCACTCCTATATCGAGCAAATTTTTTTCACGGCAGGGATAACTGAAGTTTGGTTAGTAGTAACCTTAAATAAGTTGGCCTCTTCTACCATGCTTGTAGTTTTCAAAGTTATTTCTCTTTGTATCGTACTGAGCTCTCTAGTAGCGCGCACTTTTTCTGTCCTGGCTGTGCGCCTTGCGAAGTACGACCTGCCTGTGTGCGAGAAGAATGAAAGGACCTGAGGGCCTCGATATTTTTTGCTACTCATAAGCATACGAACTTGCAATGAAGCCGGCCGCATTGATGCTGTGCTTTGTTTCTCGTATGCATTTTTGTATTTTTGCTGTTAGGATTTTAGACTTCGTGTAAACTTGAATCTTCATTGGGTTATTATTAACAAAGTATGCTTATGTTTTTTATAATTGTATGCTCCTTATACTATGGAACATTTTTGAAGCTCCTCTTACCCAATGCCCATTCTTCGGTCCGTAAGGTGTTTTGAGTAAATAAATGAATGAAGAAATGAATGAATAAATAAATAAATAAATAAATAAAAACATGGGGTATATTGCTATGCTTAATTGCAATGTATAAATATTAATATTAAGGGATATGAATGGGACCTGCAGAGATAATCTGAGGAAATTCTTAAATGTACATGTTTCGGTCTCTATAATACTTGCGTAGCAAGACGATGACAATAATTAGTTATCAATATTAAGATGCTTGCAGTGGTTGAAATGGGGCCATGCTCAAATCCGATGAGAAGTTGCACGCAACGTATGATGCTGTTTTTATAGGGATACCTGTTATAGGGACACACTAAGCGAATTTTCGCCTTCGTTATCGCCCTCAGCGTCGGCATCAGACTAGGCGTGGTGGTCCATATGGATGCTTCGGTACGATAGCATAGATGCTGTTATAACTAGGTTTCACAGTGAACCTGTATATGACTAGGATCCAGGGAATTATTTGTCTCCGCAGCCAAAAACTCAATCAATCACAGCGTGTGGCTCGCGGCGCGTGCACCGCTGGATTTCTTGCAGCATCGCCGGATGGTGCACGCCCCCGCGCATCCGCGGCAGCGGCGGCACTGGCCATGCAGGGAAAGAAAGAAAAAAGTCACAGGCCTGCGCGGCACACGCAGCACAATCACTGCGTAAGCTGGTTGAGCGGCGCAAGAGTAGCTCCAATTTCGGCACCATGCACAACAAGGTGTTCGCGGCAAAGTGTCTTCGCCTCGATTTTGACGAGAACAATCTGAACTATCCGCCCGGCGTCGGCGTCGACGGCGAGCTGCCGCTTGTAATGCTCTCTGCACAGCGGTCTGCTGAGCCCGATGATGCCTGGTTGTAGCCGCGCACGTAGTTCTACTATTGGCTTCTTCAGCAGCAGTTCGTACCTTGCGAGGAGACGCCATAACGTGTACCGAAGAGGTACCCAGAATACGTGGCGCACATCTAACATCGGGATAGCGTTGATTGCGCGCTTCGTCTGAATTGCATCTCGTCGCACGCGGCGGTTGCAGGCACGTTAACTAGATGGCGCCACCATACTGGCGGAGGCTCGGGTCATCTGCGCCTGCGTGCCTGCCTAGGGCTCGTTTATAGGGCCTTTTTCTGACGCTGATAGCAAGCGCTTGCGTGACTCAGTGGTAAAGTATCCGACTCCCACGCAGGGGGCCTGGGTTCGATCCTGGCGGAGAGCAGGTACTTTTTTTCGCATTTCTGGTGATAGCGCTGACGGGGCGGCGGCGGCATCATCGCGACCAGAAACAGCTATTCGAATGAGCCCATAACAGCTGACGCTGTAAAACAAAAATATAAAGCTCCTCTTCACGCACAGCGTTAGCCGCAAGCATTTCACTGTAAAGGTTGTGGTTCCATAAACTACAGTTTATGGTCTTATAACTTAGCATCACTTCGTATAGCCTGGACCAACTAGGGACCAATCAGCTCCACTGTGTCTTTTGCCTTGCGCTACTAGTGCAAGCTACCTCGATTTTGTTTTATCTACCCAATGGTTAGGCAAATAGCCGTTGCGCGGGTGTTCTGATAGTGGCGGGCCTGTTTAGCCTCTGGTGAAATCGCTGCGAAGCTGTGGCAGGCAACTGTCGCCGTCGTGCAACATGGTCTATTCGCCGCAAGATCGAACAAGTGGCTGCACCGTCGCCGCATTAGTACGGATAGGCGGTCGGCGACACGCATATAAATTTAGACGTTTGCGGTTCGCTGTGAACGATTTGGCCTGTTCTAATGGTAATAAAACGCCCTGAATGCAATGAACTGATTTATAGTGTGGTATAATCCTGCATTTCTGTGTGACATACGGCGAAAGTTTCTTTGTATATGAAATAAGCGCGAACTGCTATTCAACGAGGGACTAGAACTCAACCAAACAATGTGTGTTTCCCTACTCTCTTGGGGCTGGTGCATGTTTCGCTGGCGCTCCACCTGCTCCGCTAAAATTGTTGTAGAGCCTGATTCTTACCGCATTTTGTGATAAATATTGCACTGCTTATACAAAACTTAGCATCCCTGTACAACGAATTCATTGTAGCAAAGTAACAAGGTAATCTACAGGCACTCTACATTACCAATTTTAGGCATACATTTTCATTTTTTTTAATTCGCTGCGAAATGCAAACATTAATGAGTTCAGTTAAAAAAGTTAACTCACTATGAGCGACATCACGTTAGCAAGATGGCCAGGTTGCTTCAGATGACAATATTTTATTCGCAGTAACACTCTAAACGCGTAACTTAAAGGTGCCCTTGCAGGGCTACGCGCAAGGTTGACTGAGCCACCCGCCGCAGTGGCTCAGTCAGCTAGGGCGTTAGCTCACTAAGCTAAGGCGGAGATCCCGCGATCTCTTGCCGCTGAGCACAAGATCGCTGGATCGAATCCCGGCCGCGGTGGCTCAGTCAGCTAGGGCGTAGAAGATACCTTAGCTGACTGAGCTAAGGCCCAGATCCTGCGATCTCGTGCTGCTGAGCAACAGAACGCTGGATCGAATCCCGGCCGCGGTGGCTCAGTCAGCTAGGAGGTAGAAGATACCTTAGCTGACTAATCTAAGACCGAGATTCCGCGATCTCGTGCTGCTGAGCACGAGAGAGAAAGAGAGCGAGAGAGAAAAACATTTATTTAGACAATCGAGATCGTTGATCTTGAGGACGATTGGGTGGTGTCCTCATTCCAGGACATCACTGGCCATGGCTCCTCGACGTACTTGCTGGACGAGCGCTTCTTGTTCTACCAGGGTATCGCCGGTCAGCTGTACCTCCCACCGCTCAAATGACGTGTTAGGTGTCTTTAAATGTCGAGGTTTGCACCCGCCCCCACGATATGTGAAAGAGTGCAGGGCGTGTGTCGCCGCACCAGGGGCAGATGCCGCGATATGTTCGTGCGTATAGTTTGCTGTATCTGTGTAGGTTTGGGAATGTGTTTGTTTGGAGAAGTCTGAGGGCTATTGCCTCTTCAGTGCTGAGCTTTTTGTGAGCGGGAGGATAAATCCTGCAGTTGAGTCGCTGGATCTCGAGTCGGTCACGGTAATTTGATGGCAGTGGCACAAAGGTAAAGGGTGGGGATTGATGATACGATTGGTTTTGCCCCACTCGGTTAATTAACGCTCGAGCTAAGGCGTTCGCCCTTTCGTTCCCCTCCAGTCTGGCGTGACCCGGCGTCCACGTGATTTGATGGGATTCTTGCAGCCTCGGGCCTAGAATCTGAGCCGCCAGCACCGTTGTTCGTCCGTTGGTAAAGTTGCGGCAGGCCTATTGCGAGTCGGTAACGACATGAACTTCCCTGCCCACCCTGTCATGTTGCTTTATTACTAGCGCCGCGGCTATGGTCTCAGCCGCAGCTGGGGTCTCTGCCCTGACGGAGGCCGCGAGGGTTAAGGAGTTGTCTCTCCCGTTCACGGCGGCTACCGCGAAGAGGCCCCCTGCATGGTACGCCGCCACGTCCACGTACGTTACGTACGGGTCACCCTTGAATTGTCGGCGCTGTCTGTCGACCCGCGCCTTGCGTCGTCCTTCGTGGAGTTCCTGACTCGTGTGCTTTGGTATGGGGTGCGCCGTGATCTTGCTTCTGACCTCGGGCGGGAGTGATCGTTGCCCATCGAGGGCACGAAGCTCCGTTGCCGTGCCGGTCCGGTGGAGGATGGCTCTGCCCGCCGCCGTGTTCTGTAGTCTGGCTTTTTGCGAAGCCATAACCGCGTCTGACAGCTCAGCGAAGGTGTTGTGGATCCCGAGAGCCGCTAACTTCTCATTTGAGGTGGTAACAGGGAAACCCAAGGCCGTTTTGTACGCGCCTCTGATGATGGTATCGACTTGTTCTTGGTCGCGTTTGTTTAGCGAGTCGTAGTGATACGGCATGCTAAACGTTACTCTGCTGATCACCAGAGCCTGGACGAGGCTGAGCGTGTCCTCTTCTCGCATGCCCTTGCGGCTTCTTGTTATTCGTTTGATATTCCGCGAGATCTGGTTAGTGGTGAACCTTAGGGTTTGGATTGTGTGGGAGGCTTTCAAGTTGCTCTGGATCCAAAAACCCAGAATCCTAGTCTTTTTGCTTTCCGTGATCTTGTGGCCCTCTAGATAGAGTTCGGTAGGGCCGGGTGATTTGTAGATTCCTCCTCTGTGCACCCAGATCACCTCGTACTTCTCGGGCGCGCAACGCATCCCGCTCGCTGCCGCAAATCTCTCCACGGCCGTCGCGGCCTCCTTAAGCGTCGCCTCCTTTTGCGCGACGGAGCCCTTGGTGGCCCAGAGCGTGATGTCGTCTGCGTATAGGGCGTAACCTAGGTCCGGGATCTTCCGCAGCTCTTTGGTCAGCGCTAGCATCGCGATGTTGAAGGGAATCGGGGAGACTATTCGTAGACGGAGTTTCCGGTTTAACCGCTGTCGCTTCCACCGTTTGAGGAGGCCCTCACGGGCTTTCCACAGGTGTAAGAGCCGGCGGTCGACTTCGGGCGTATCGACCGTGCGCTGGATGGTTTTGGTGGTTTGGATGTGGGCGCCTCGGAGGTGGTGCATTCATTCCGCTATGTCCGTTATACCGCTTTCGGGTGGGGGTACTGCCTGTAGGCCTCCCAGTCCGTGAGCCTAATTTCTCCAATTGTTCTCTTGAGTTTCGGGGTGGACAACTAGAGGCCGAGGATGTAGCGATCGCTGCCCAGTGTTTCGCCCAGGTGCGTCCATGAGTATTCCCTTACGTTTTTGACAAATGACAGGTCCGGAAACGTGTCCCGACTAACACTGTTGCCTACTCGGGTTGGCTGGAGGAGGTTGGTTATCAATTCGAGGCCCGTTTGGTCAACCGCATCGATGAGCGACCTCCCCTTCTGCGTGTCTTGTTGGTAGCCCCAAGCCGTGTGTCTAGCGTTCATATCTCCCACCACTACCAGCTGGTTGCAGCCAGCGGCTCTCGCGCTGTCGTAAATGATGTAGCGGAAGTCGTCCTTTTGAGCCCTCGGTGCACGGCACAAATTCAAGATGAAAGCGCTACGTCTACCCCTGTTCTGCGGGAGGACTTCCACTAGCACGTGTATAATGTCATGATGTTGATAATGTTGTCCCACGGCCGTCACCGTTTTGTGAACTAAAACCGAAACCTTTGGTGATCCCACGTGTTAATTACGTAGTAACCCCGTAACTTGATGGGCTGGTTCCCGACCTCTTGAAGGCAGATGACGTCGGGGGGGGGGGGGGGGGGCGAGTATGGGTGATTTTGGATGAAGAGCTGGAGCGAACTTGCCCTCTTGTTGAAAGATCGACACTTCCACTGCCAGATCTCGAGGTGTTCGTGGGCGCTGCGTGTGGTGTTAGCCATTGCTGACGTTCATGCCGCCGCCGTCGCAGTTGTCGGCGTCGCTGACGTCCCCCGTATTGTTTATGCGCCTGTACGCCGTCATGCGTGTGTTGTTGTTCTGGTCGTCAACCCGTTTGTGCGAGCCAAACTCAACGCTGCGTATTCTTCTTTCAAGGTCTTCACTGCTTAGTGTGTTCTCCTTTACTTTATTATTTAATTCGCCCATCTGGTATATCATCTGTTGCATCGTAGCATAAATGCTTTCGAGGGTGACTACATTTGACTGGCCTGCTGCAGCCGAGACAGCACCGGGGAGCGAGGAGGGCGTGGTGGTTCTTGAGTGGGGAGGTCTGGAGATGGCGGGCTGGTAGCCTATCGTTCCGCTTTGCGGCCCTGCCTGTGTGTTGTTGTCTGTTTTGCTTAGCATCGCTTCTAAGCGTTGCATGCGTTCATAGCTGGATCGAATCTCGGCTGTGGCAGCTGTATTTTGATAGAGGCGAAATGCAAAAATGCCCGTGTGCTTGCGTTGAAGTGCACGTTAAAAAACCCCAAGTGGTTAAATTAATCCGGAGCCCTCCACTATGGCGTGCCTCATAATGAGAGCTGGTTTTGGCATGTAAAACACCAGAAAGAAAGAAGAGAAGAAAGTTTTAAATATGACAGATGGTAAACATCATTCGTTCGTTTTATTACAACTAATAATTTCCGCTATTTTCCATCCAACTAAAACTCCGCACTGAACACTGAAATGAAATTTTATTAACCACGTTCAAATCGGTGTTATGACGTCCTGCGTCTACTATCAAACATGATCTTCACTGGTATCCTATTTTATTGCGATAGCAATTATATGGACACTCAAAAGCAGATTTCTGCCGTCGGCGTCGCCGTCGCCGTGAGGTTCCGTATGACGTCAATGGAGATGAAATCGTCGCCGCGCGCCGAACGCTGTATGTGCGAGTGAAAGGGCGCGAGGGACGCGCGCTTTCACGGGGAGTGAACGCACGGCGGAGAACAAACGCGCGTTCTGCGCTGTGCTCCCTTAAGGGCTGCAGAAGTAGGCGTCTCTTTCCTCTTCTACAATCACCATATATGTAGAGCAAACGTGCCTTCTTCCGACGCGCGACAGGCCGTGGGGGAGGGGGGGAGGGAAGGGAGGCGACGTTTAGCTGCGGCACCAAGTGCTTATTATTGCGACAGCAATTATATGGACACTCCAAAGCAGATTTCTGCCGTCGGCGTCGCCGTCGCCGTTGCCGTCGCCGTGAGGTTCCGTATGACGTCAATGGAGATGAAATCGTCGCCGCGCGCCGCCGAACGCTGTATGTGCGAGTGAAAGGGGGCGAGGGACGCGCGCTTTCACAGGGAGTGAACCCACGGCGGAGAACAAACGCGCGTTCTGCGCCGTGCTCCCTTAAGGGCTGCAGAAGTAGGCGTCTCTTTCCTCCTTTACAATCGCCATGTATGTAGAGCAAACGAGCCTTCTTCCGACGCGCGAAAGGCCGTCGGGGGGAGGGGGAGGGAAGGGAGGTGACGTTTAGCTGCGGAACCAAGTGCCTATTTATATCAGAGGCTCCGGCAACAGTCACCAACGCCGCACGCATTTTGTGCGAACGCGGGCAAAACGCCGACGGCGTTGACAACAGTTCTGCGTGTTGCCGGTGCTGCTGCATGTCCAAGTTTATACAGCTGATAAATCTACTATCATTACTCCGTATAGCTGTCTTAAAATTTGCTATCGCAATTGATGCTTCGCCTTTCAGGTGAAACTGCGACCACTTTTTAGCTTGCCTTCAGT
The DNA here is from genome assembly GCF_013339745.2 of Dermacentor silvarum. Lineage (NCBI taxonomy): Eukaryota > Metazoa > Arthropoda > Arachnida > Ixodida > Ixodidae > Dermacentor > Dermacentor silvarum. The sequence goes on from NC_051157.2 coordinate 165,921,456, forward strand.
AAGCGCGAATCGGAACATAAAAGCCTACGATTTACTTTCGAGGCAAATTAAACTCACCCTCGTGGCATCAGGACCAGATATTCAAAAACACCTCAGGGTGCCACGTAACTACTGAATTATCATGATTAGCACACATTACCACACAATTAGCACACATTATCGCGTCACATGACGTGATAATGTGCGCTTGCTAACTATTACTTTTATTGCGATACCAATTATATGGACACTTCAACCGGATTTCTGCCGTCGTCGTCGCCGTCGCCGTGAGGTTCCGTATAGATAAAATCGTCGCCGCGCGCCGTATGCCCCAGCGGAAGCGTGCGGGGACGCGCGCTATTACGGAGAGCGAACGCACTCAATTTCCCACGCGCAAGCAAGGAAGCGGAAAGCCATCGCCGGAGGGAGCAGGGGGGGGGGGGCACTTCTCTGCCAACAACCGCGCTCGTCGCTCGTCCCCACAGTCTCTTATCTCTCCCACGCGCAAGCAAGGAAGCGGGAAGCCAGCGCCGGAGGGGGCGGGGGGGGGGGCGCACTTCCACTCTGCCAACAACCGCGCTCGACGCTCAACCGCACCGTCTCTTGTCTCCACACGGCTCTGACGTTTATGCACTGTGCATTCGCCGCTCAGTTTCTGTTGAAGCGATAGACCGCACGTACCTTCGCCCGCTGCAGCGTATGGGCTTGCTGCCATCGTTTTGACAGTCGTTGTCTGCAGTCATTCAGTGTGATCTATTCAAGTTTGTTTGTGCACGCTCACACCACGCTTGTTATTGCGATAGCAATTATATGGACACTCAAAAGCAGATTTCTGCTGTCGCCGTCGCCGTCGCCGTCGCCGTGAGGTTCCGTATGACGTCCTTTGGAGAAGAAATCGTCGCCGCGCTCCGAACGCTGTATGTGCGAGTGAAAGGGCGCGAGGGGTGCGTCTTTCACGGGGAGTGAACGCACGGCGGAGAACAAACGCGCGTTCTGCGCCGTGCTCGCTTAAGGGCTGCAGAAGTAGGCGTCTCTGTTCTCCTTCACAATCACCATGTATGTAGAGCAAACGCGCCTTATTCCGACGACCGAGAGGCTGTGGGGGAGCGGGAGGGAAGGGAGGCGATGTTTAGCTGCGGCACGCAGTGCCTGTTTATATCAGAGGCTCCGGCAACAGTCACCAACGCCGCACGAATTTTGAGCGAACGCGGGCAAAACGCCGATGGCATCGACAACAGTTCTGCGTGTTGCCGATGCTGCTGCATGTCCAAGTTTATACAGCTGATAAAGCTAATATCATTACTCCGTATAGCTCTCTACAAGTTTGCTATCGCAATTGATGCTTCGCCTTTCAGGTGAAACTGCGACAACTTTTCATTCAGTTAGTAATAGTCGGGCCACATTTTCCAACGCACGCTACACATGTAATGCTGCCCGGATCGGCAGTGCAGCGCTACAGGTGTGTCCCTTCACACGCGCTGCCCACGGGAAGCGCTTCTCATCAACACCACCGTATCACACGCGCCTTCTCGTGGTCATCGAGTCTCTCTTCATGTCGGTCTACTTACGCCGCAGCACACCCGCTTACTTAATCAGCTCATGTTTAGTAAAGTTTATATTGCTACCAAAGCCGCTCACCTTACATCGTATGACATTGCTGTGTTGCTATCGCATTAATTGCTTCGCCCTTAGGGCGAAACTGGGACATTTCTTTTGTAGTGCTGAATGATATTCACTCTACATGTTGCGTAGTATCACAGAGCACTGTCATAAAGCGTGGTCGTTCATGTATTGCTGGAAATATTTGATTCCTTTAATACGATTAAAAATTCTTTCTGTGCTTTACTCGAAATAGAAAGCGACAATAAAATTGGTATGATTGTAAGGAACGGAGGGTGGGCGATGGTCTCACATCGCACTCTCGACAGGGGCGGAACTGATGTTACTAAAGCGCAGAGACTATAGAGCAAGGCTAGACGCCCCTGTATATTGTAAAAAAAAAATGCGCTGCAGGGACACTTAAGAATGCTTACGTGTGGGAATGCGCGATCCTTCTTGTCCCTTCGGTGAAATGTTTTTCCCGCTCAGTCCTTGTTCGCGCAAGCTTTCTCCGGCCTTTTATAATTGCGCCTCGGTAAGGCCAAATGAAAACACCGCAAAGCATCTGAAAGCGCTCACTTGCCCGCGAGAAGTTCATTACTCGAAGGAGCCATATACAGAATTCTAACTGCTCAGCGCCGTTGAATTGGACATTAATGCTTTTTCAAGCGAAGCTTGTATCGTCTCACCAGAGTCGGCGGTGGTGGTGTAACACTAAAACCCTACCCGTCGAGAACTTGCACCTCGTTCACTTGGTATATACCAAAATTGGCATGGAAGGGTACGAATGTATGACTAATATGACTGATAGGTCATGGCATCAATAACATGACATGCTCGTCAGTTAAGTTACGATACACGATAATCTAATCACGTGTGGCGCATACCCGCATTGGATATGCGGGTATGAACCACGGACAAGAAAGAAAGAAGGAAGAAAAGAAAGAAAGAAAGAAAGGAAGGAAGAAGGAGCAGGTGCGGGGAAAGCTGCGCCGGCGCCGGATCACGTGACGCGCGCGGCCAATCAGGGTCGTTTGGTGTGTCGCCGGGAGGGAAAGGGAAGGAAAATGCTGGCGCGTACTCCGCCTCGCTACCCTCGCCACAGATCAATTTCGGCGCCCGGATGGGAAGGCTTCGCGTGGTGCGTTCCGCCGAGGAGAAGGTTCCGTTTTAGCAACGGCGCTGCGAACTCGCTCGGGAAAAGGCTCGTTGTCGACGTGGCGATTCTAGCGTGAGGGTTTCCAAAGCCCAGGCCAAACGCCAGCGATGATCCGCCGACCCCGAGTTTAGGGCAAACGAAGCGGAACGCCTGCGACAGCCTCGTCTTGCCACAAGCTTCGCTTATTCCCATTTTACAGGAAAAGAGCCCCCATTTGACAGGGGAAGTGCTTTGAATTTTTAAAAGTGAAGCTGTTTAAGCCGGTCATTAGTCCGGGGAGTATGCGCAGGAAAACCTCGCTGAGCGATGAAATCACCATGCGTCGCCTAGCAACACATGGCCCAGTTGCACCGAGCCTCGCCACAACTTCCAAGCTACGCCGTGACGTCATCGTGTCGCCGCACCGGCGACAGAATGCCCCGCGTCTCCGCGCCGAGCACATGGCCGTGAAGATCGGGCGACCGAAGAAGTGCGTTACTCCCGAAGAGGAGGAAGCGCGGCGCGAGAACCGTAATGCCCCTACTCCAGAGCGGATGCGACGACTTCGCAGCAACCCCGAGTATCGCGCCAGTGAAGCGGCGGCGAAACGTGGGCGATTTGCAGAATATTCGGAGTTACGAGCTCACGTTAACAAGCAAAAACCTGTGTGCAGCCAGAAGCGGAATCTATTAGGGGGTCCATCGTGATTACGCGTAAAAAAGTTTTGCCCGAGTCTCGGAGAAAACGCAGAACCTCGCGAAAACTTACCGTATCCGAGATAAAGATAGGCGGGATACACAGCTTCGCTGTTTGCTGTCTTCGCGCCACTAGTGTGAAGCACCCCCCCCCCCCCCCCCCCCCCCAGTTCTTTTGTAGCGTTAGCTACACTGGCCTAGCCAAGCCCGTTTCGCGCAGCACATCAAGAGCCGTGCTGCGCATGCGCAAGGATCAGTGATGTCACACGGCTTGCACACCGGAGCCACCGGAGCCGGCACCTCTCGCGCACTCCGCCGCCGCCGCGCGCGACTCACCGCCGCCGGTCTGCGCATTCCAGAGGAGTGACGTCGTAGCCGTGGTAGACGCACTGGCACCGGCGCGCGCTCGCTGTGCAGTCGCCGTCTGACGCTGCACTGGAGCCGCTGCGCTTCTGACTGGCGTTTGCCAGTGTGGTATAGCCATGGAGAAGGAGAGCGCAAATGCTGCTCAACAGCGCAGAAGAACGGAGAAGCTTGACTCATCGGATCCCGAAGTAGTTGCCTGGCAATTAGCGGTTGAGCGTAGGAGACAACCAGGAAACCTAAGAATAATCAGCTGAACCTTTGCTAACGCTACGTATATCCTGGCATAGCCGAGCTAAGCCACTGCAACTTTTTTTAAAATTTTATACTGATTTTATACACTCATGACGTGGCGTCACGTTCTCGGCATTCATGCTGTGATGTATCTTCTTTTACAGCGAAGCTGTTAAGGGCTCACTATTCGATGCTCGCGTCCGCCAATAGAAATAAACTCTCATTTTCCGTATGCTGTATGTGCGAGTGAAAGCGCGCGAGGGCGAGGTACGCGCGCGTTCACGGTGAGCTAACGCACGGCGCAGAGCAAACGCGACTTATGTGCGAGTGAGAGCGCGCGAGGGCGAGGGACGCGTGTTTTCACGGGCTTTCACGGGGAGGGAACGCACGGCGGAGAGCAAACGCAACTTCCCAGTGGAAGGGGAGCGGTGGGCGAGGAGGGCATCGATGCACCCTAGACTGTGCGTGTGCGTGCCCGCTCTCCCACTGTTTTATTGCGATAGCAATTATATGGACACTCAAAAGCAGATTTCTGCCGTCGGCGTCGCCGTCGCCGTCGCCGTCGCCGTCGCCGTCGCCGTGAGGTTCCGTATGACGTCATTTGGAGATGAAATCGTCGCCGCGCGCCGAACGCTGTATGTGCGAGTGAAAGGGCGCGAGGGGCGCGTCTTTCACGGGGAGTGAACGCACGGCGGAGAACAAACGCGCGTTCTGCGCCGTGCTCGCTTAAGGGCTGCAGAAGTAGGCGTCTCTTTTCTCCTTTACAATCACCATATATGTAGAGCAAACGCGCCTTCTTCGGACGCGCGAGAGGCCGTGGGGGAGGGGGAGGGAAGGGAGGCGACGTTTAGCTGCGGCACCAAGTGCCTATTTATATCAGAGGCTCCAGCAACAGTCACCAACGCCGCACGCATTTTGAGCTAACGCGGGCAAAACGCCGATGGCGTCGACAACAGTTCTGCGTGTTGTTGCTACCAAAGCCGCTCACCTTACTTCGTATGACATTGCTGTGTTGCTATCGCATTCATTGCTTCGCCCTTAGGGCGAAACTGTGACATTTTTTATCGTCACTTTCTTCTTCAATAAAATCACTACTACTACTTTCCCACTGCGGCGCATGCGCGCAGCTCTGCCAGCCTCTGCCACCTGTACCGTCGACTCTCTCTGGGCTATCGCCCGCCTCTTCCCTAACAGCGTCGACAACGGCGTTTAGCCGTTCGGCCACGCAGACAGCGTTTTGACAGCGGTTGTGTGCGGTCACACAAACAACGCGCACAACTGTTGTCGACGGTGGCGGCGTTTTGCCCGCGTTCGCACCGAACGCGCGCGGCGTTGGTGACGTGTTTATGAAGAACGTGCCAACCTTTGCCGTACACCCTATGGCGGTGTACCGTAGCGACCATAAGGCAATGTTCCCTGTGGTTCTAAATGAATGAAAAACCACCGGATCATATATATTTCTCGTTCTTTAATAGTTCAAATAACCAATTACACCATCACACCAATCACTCCATAATTGGAAATGCATAATTCCCACCATAGTACAGCTTCACTGGTCTTCCATCTCGACCCCAGTGGAAGGGCTGACAGTTTTTCCTTTAATGGTTTTGTATGGTTCTGGGAGGCGGTGCCTCCGAGATCATAGTAAGCCGTTTGTTTAAAAAAACATACAAGCTTTTTGTAAAACTAGAACCGAAATAAAGTCATAAAATGAACATTAAATGAACAATCACAGCAACAAATGCACTTGGTGTCAAGAGTAAGCGAGTCCAGGCTGATCATGAGTGTGAGGACGCGTAATAGTTCGCAGAGGATGGGAGGCAGTGAAACGACAGACGTGCGTTCGTCTCACCAAACGTCGGTGTATTGGACCGTTGGACAGGCTACCAGAGCGCGGCAGCTCTGGCTTGGAGAGGGAAGGCAGGCGACTTGGCGGCACGGGCAGATGGCGGCGGCGTTCTGGCGTGGAACTCGGGCGAGGTGAAATGAACTTTATTTGGTCCTGAAGAACCCCGATCAGACACCCCCCGAAGGGGGGTCCGCCACGGTTGCTGGCCGCGCCCACGCCGGTACTGGAAGACCGTGGCCCTCCGCCCGTTCGCAGGCCTCCTGGACTGCCGAGAGTTGGACTGAGAGTTCGCCGCTTTTAAGGGTCCTCTCCCAGTCCTGCTGTGTGCTGAACTTGGCGCCAGATAACGCTGGGCACTGCCAGAGCATATGAGCGAGTGTGCACTTATTCTCCCTGCAGCTAGGGCATCCTGGATCTATGCCTTCAGCAAAGTGACTAAACGTGCTACGAGACGGGAACGAACCTGCCTGCAGCATCCGGAGAACGGACGACTGCGGTCTAGAGAGCTTGGAATGCGGGAGGGGGTACCTCCGCCTTGACAGTTGATAGTGAGACGTAACTTCGTGAAAGGTGCCTAGTGGATCCTTGAAGCTCTCCGCGAACCCGCCTGCGGACCCGCCCGGACCCGCCCGGACCGCCGCGGCACGTGATTTCTCGCGCACGGTTATGGGCAAGTTCGTTGACATTGGAAACTGACGGATGAACCCCTAAGCCCACGTGGGCTGGGAACCACGTAATTGTGTGAAAGCCTACCGCACCCCTCGAACTGAGGATAGTGGCAGCCTCCCTGGAGACCACCCCCGAGGCGAAGGCCCGGACGGCAGCCCTGGAGTCAGTGAATATCTCAGGACGCGAAGGATCCTTCATCGCTAGAGCTATTGCTACCTGCTCTGCTACGGAGGCAGACACCTTCCCAATGGAAGCTGAGTTGAGTACGCGACCGCGATGATCAACAACCACGGCCGCAAAGCTATCGGAGCGGCCATACTGCGCCGCATCAACGAAAGCCACCTTTCCCGGGGATTTAGCTACGAAGTCAAGCAGAGACCTGGCCCGTGCCTTTCGCCGGCCAACATTGTACTGCGGATGCACGTTACGCGGGAAAGATTCCACCTCGTAGGTAGCCTTCACTGTCTGTGTTAAAAACACCTTCTGTTCGGTGCTGCCCATATGACGGCAGCCCAGCGACTGTAGGAGACGCTGCCCAGCCTTGGTGTGGAACTCGGGCCCGTAGCCCGACAAATCACGTTCTACCCACGGGTACAGAAGTTCGCCGGCCTCGGGCAGCACTTGTCGATCGGGTAGAGTGGCGACGCCCAGGAACGGGTTGGCAGGAGGCCCCGGTCCGGTGAAGTCCTGGTGCCTCGGGTCCGGAACCCGACGGCTCGTCTTCAACCCTCGGTCCGGTGGCCGACCTTCGCCTGGCGTCGCTTCCTGGAACTCTTCTCCCTCTTCGGCCAGCACGCCTAGCTTTTCTGCCGCTTTGGCGGATTAGTCCTTTGCTGATTGGCCGCTAGAAGTTCCGTGTTTTCTCCTGATTGGATACGTTTTCCTTTTATTTTCTCTTCTTGCGCCGCGTGTTTCGGTGCCGGACGCTCTTCGACGTTGTCGTCTTCCATCCAGCACGGAATTCGCCTCCGCGCGCGCATTCCTAGTCGTCTGCTTCTTACACTGCACTGCACCGTGTCGCGCACTTCACACATCACAAATGCACGATACCGTTAGTCAACGAGGACCGTGGAGCCGCTGTGGCGTTGGAGAAGCGTGCTCGTCTCAGTCTCCGGGCACCCGGGTTCGTTTCCAGCCCAGAGCGACATTTATGAAACTTTCTGTGCAAAGTTATTAAAGCGAAGCTTTTTATGCTCGCGGGCAACCTTATGTGGCAATGAAGGGAAAGCTATCGGCGCGTGGATGCTGCACATGTGTTACCGTGCCAAGTAGTCCCGTAGCGTTTGAGAGTGCTTTTGGTTGCTCGGAACAGACGCTGAATCGAAGCAGCTTCCACATGCGACGGTTTTGCGTTTGCTCAGACACGGAAGAGAAAAGCCGCAAAATAAGTAAACTTTTATACTCACTGGTGTGTTCTATCGTATTTATTGGTGGCTAATAAGCTGTGTATGTTTTCTCTTCCGCAGCCTAAACCTACGTAGATTAAAACGTGGGACTCTCTTTAGCAGCGCTCTCACTTGTGCGCGCTTTGCCTCCGTAGCTTTCCCCTTAATTGCCACTGAAAGTTTCCGCGAATGTATGTCTCACTGTCTCTCTGATTAGTCCGTGAGCGTCAAAAATGCTCTGCAGGAAAGCCAACTTAACAAAATGCAGTATCTGGCCCCCATCTCTTTGTACAGGGCCGTATTACATACGCTATAGTTACTCTCAAAACAAGTTACAACAAATAGGGCTTCCGAGTTATTCCCAATCTTTCTTTACAATATTACTCAAGCTGTAACTTCTGGTACGCTGAAGTTTTGTTTGTCATTTCCGATAGGGACGTTAAAAAGGTAGATGCAGGGAACCCAAGGCGGGTGCAGCGCACGGCAGAAGAATAGGCTGCCGTACGCGAACGTAAGCGCGAGCGCGATCGTGCCCGTAGGCCGATTGCGTGTATCGGCAACGGCATGCAGTTCGTGAAAGTGATTGTGCGTGTAATCAACGCTTACATGATCTCAAATTAAGGCTATGCAATTCAACCAAATGTGTTCTCATTTAATTTGAACGTTCAAAAAATGCAATCCTAAACAAGCAATCAAATCACATATGCATCGAATCGGGTCACTTAGCATTTCTTGGGTTGATTCAGTATGATTCAGTTTGCATGGGAGGAATGTTCGCGTTCAAGCATATTTCTTTAAGAAAGGGGCTTTGATTTTTAAATTTGGTTTCTTTATTGAGAAATGTGACGTCAATACGAGCATCTTGTTACGTGCTTTAACGTTTTGCGCCATCGGCCATTTTCGGTACTATCTTTCGGTCCCACCGCCGACTACGACGTCGGATTTTCATGTAATGGGGCACGTAATGCTTTCCGCAAGGAAATACAGCCCAACATTTATGGCCGCTACAACCATGTAATAAATTGCCGTTAAAGTTATGCATGCCATACGCACATTTCTAGACAGGCAATCGACACTATCGGTGGCTCAGTCAGTGCACGCCAGGCGGTGACTCTGCTCGATCTCGTAGCCAATAGTTGGCCCGGCTGAGAGAACCTCGTCTTCTTTCGAACGAGCTCTTGTTTCTGGGGGAACACGCGTTTTTTCGTCTCTGCCCATACCCTTCCGTTTTGGTACAGAACGGACAGAACGGGTTGACGAAATTGACGTTTCGGTGCCAGTGCGGAAACGTTGTTCGCGACACTTTCTAGCCTGTTTTCTTCAAAGTGGTAAGCGGGGAAAGCTCACGCCAACCTCCAATATACAAGTTATCTTCGAGAGTTGTTTGAAGTATTGGATGATTCTAGCTGACAAAATGTCGAATAGATGAAAAAAATATGCAGATCCAATGCACATATTGCAAACTATGCTTTTGTGGCGCGGTTGATCAATTTCAGTAACTTTGATAATTTCATTTCTGCATGCTTGGCGTAAAGGAAAGCTGGCGCGCGCACATGTTCTCTCGCACACCAGGGCTACTCAATGTACAAGACGCGGCGACGATCTCAAAGATGTACAGTTGGCGTTGGCACCATACGTATAATTGTTACCTAATGATGAGACCATCGGATTGCGGTGCCGCGAAGAGGAGATTCGATCCAACCATTAGGCGTGCAGTTCAGTATATTTAAGTGTGAGCTAATCGGCGGCACAGCAGCACCCAGCAGCCAGGGTCAGG